>NC_072858.1:22746144-23053417 GCF_028858705.1 Grus americana
GAAACTTTCTGACAGTTATGGGGTTGGCAGAGGCCTATTCAGCAAGCCAGGGAATGTGTGAACATCAGGCTTCATTAGAGACTTCTCCCAGTCAGCTGATAGCTCATTAACTTAAAGTGGCCTCTTGTTTTAAAACCTCAGAGACCAGGAGGTGGGGTGTAGAGAAGGGGGGGATGGTTCTCATTGTTCCTCTTGCCTCTCCCCCCCTCTGCCCCCTGTGAGATTAGGCGCCCTTGGAGGGGAGAGAGAGAGGCTAAAACAACTTTAATTAGTTATTTTCAAAGATTTTCTCCCCCTTTCTTCCTTTTTTTGTGTGTGTGTGGAGCAGGGGGGGTCTCTCAGCTGGGTTTTTCTGCATGGAGGAGCTCACGTCATTATGCTTAAATCCAGCTCCTCCATCCTTTGTCTCCTGGCCAACAATAGAAGAGGGCTTGTAAAAAGCTCCTTCCAAAACTCCTGGAGACTGTCTGAAAAGGAAGATGGGGTGAGGACTCCTCTCTTTCCTTCCTCGGGCACAAAAGTGACAGTCTGGTGCCTGTGCCAACAGCTTTCCTGTGTTAGAAGCTAGCACGGGGGTAAGTAGGGCAAACAGAGTGCTGATTCCTAAACTGCTGCTCTGTCAGAGGAAAAGTGGAGCCCAGACTCACAAAGTGTCTGGTAACGGTTCTCTGCGTGGATTTAAGGTCAGGCTGGAGCTCTGGACATCAAGGTCAGCCTTAGGACTTTATCCCAAGACCCGATCCTCCTCTGTCCTTTAAAGAGATCATAAAGTAGGAGCAGCAATAGGAAAAACCCTCCTTCATGACCCTTGAGATAAACAACTAAATTACCATTATTGTCACCCATAGGGCTGTCTGACGAAATTGGCTGAGACCAGCACATCTATTTCATACAGGCGACCAAACTACAAACCACAGTGGCTTTCAACAATTCAAGCTAGATGGAATTTCACAGAATAGAGAAGGTGCCATGCCCTCAGCTGTGGTATAAGGAGCAACAAAAAACAACAACAAAAAAAGAAAAGCCTGTTTGTACCTTGTTAGCACCAAAGCCCAGAACAGTACCCTAGAGCAGTGGTTGATACAGTGCCAAGCTCCAGCTTCTCTTATAGCTCTTCTTTCAATACTGCAAAGAAACATCTCTTTTCATAAATTCTCTTCAGACCCATCCACAAGAGATGGGCCTCTGAAGAGGATTATCAGTTGAAGTTTCAGTGAGTAGATGAGTTCATGTGCAAGGCAGAAAAAAAAAATAATCAACCATGAATTGTGATCTAACCAGGACATTTATACACTCTGTAAAACACATTTAACACCACCTCCTTTGCCTGTTTAAATGAGGAGTTCCCAAGAATTTGGACTAATAGACTGATAGCTCTCAAACTTTATTCTTACATTCCAGCACAGACATAAGAACTGATGAGTTGGTGAAAGCTGCAGTTGAAGGGGGTACCAAGGAGTCGGTGCAGATTGCGTACCACAGCTGCATGAATCAGATTCAAACCCAACAGTTCGGACTATAGGCTTTTCAGGGTAAAGATTTCTACTGCAGTTTTAAGCACTCAATACCCAATTTGGTCAGCTTTCTCACAAGAAACTAAACAGCTTTCACAAGTTCTTAAACAAGGATCACCACTCCCTTGCACCTACTGCAAAAACAGGGCGTAAACCTGTTATTGCCTTTCAAGGCAATGGCATTCACCTATTACCTTTCTGGTGAACCAGAGGGCAGGATTTTGCCCCCATTTAAACACCTACAGGCCAAGCAGAGTGGTTTGGAGTCACTTGTGCAGTGATCCTGTCAGTTCTCATAAGCGAAGGAAGACTGGCTGGCTCACTGCTTTGTGAGCTGCGCTGTGTACAGCAGTGCTGCTGAAGCAATGAGCTGGTGTCTCCAATCGGTGGTAGGAGGCACCATGCTGCAGGACTCAAAGACTTTCCACCAAGACTGCAAACCAGAGGTTCTGGCAACATTTTTGTTGCAAGACTTTACAAGACCTCTTTTTGGCAAGGGTTTAAGGATGACAACTCTTTCCCTCTGTTCTATCCCTTCTCTTCTATTCTTCATGTCCTAATTTGCCCTCCAAGGTTTGTGGGAATTTTTAAAGTGAAACATCTCCAACGTCCCAGCCTAGAATTGACTGTATTTCAAAAGTAGGAGGTGACTGTATTTCAAAAGTAGTAAGCATGGTTCTTACATATTAATCAGAGGCGGAATCATGTTCTGTCATTGGTTGCCTAATGAGCCTGGCATCTTTGAATTAAATGAACTCTGCAAGTATTACTTTTTATTGTGCCTTGATTAAAGCAAAGAAGTTTCTTCCCTTGCTGACTACAAGGATTTCAAAACATAGATTCATTTGCGTTTCTGGGAATTTCTAATTCTCTGCCCTCTGTGTCAAAAAAATGTACTACATTTTGTGAGAAGTCACATCAATTTTCACTTGCCATGAACTGGTAGGCCCAAATGTTTCCAGTTAAGGCCATTCCCCAGACTTTGTTCCCTCACTGTTGAATTTAGAGCAACAAAGCCTTCAGCTCTTTGCTGCAGTTACCACCAGAAACAGCTGTACTCATCAAAATATTGTTTTTCCCCCCAGGAAAGCTTAAGGATTACTCAAAGGACACTTACTAGTAGAATGAAATCAAATTTATAATAAAAGGAAAGCACAGATAGTACTATAAAGGTAGACAGAAAGGAGAACACACTACAATACTATGTCATGTTTATCCCTCAGTGATACAGAAGCATACCAACATCACAACACACTAAGTACTATGCATATGCAGTTAAAAGATAAGCTAAAGAGATGTTGGAATACGGGTGGGTTTCCAGCCTTTGGATCTAAACCCAGAAGCCCACACAGCCTGCACAAAAAAGCCTAACCGAGACGAGAGCAGCTCATCAACCCAGGCTGTGGCTCGCTGACTAGACAGGGATATTTGCATGACAAGTCTACGTTAGACAAGACAGAAAAGAATGCGAGAAGGAATTGTTGTCTTCCTCACTTTATGTTTGGGTAATGCAAATACAGAGTATGTCTTCTCATGGTTGAAAAGGATATTTGTAACAGAACCAGAAACAAAAGATACATTGCCTGAGTACCACCCCACAGATTTAATTTAAAAAAAAAAACAAAAACAAGCCCAAAAACAACCCAAGATTAAAAACAGGACAAGGTAGAAAAAAGCCTGTTTTTTAAACCAATGGATATATCGACATTATTTCCACCTAAAACTTTACCTACTCCATATCTTTAGAGCATCATGACTGCAACAAAATACTGTTTCACAGAAAAACTGCATTCACTACCTCTTTGGAATGTTTTCCATGGCAAAACGGAAGCTGGGCAGAATCTGCAAAGCAGTATGACAGCTCCTATGAGGCTAGCAGAGCATACCAACCAGTGGGCAGCAGAAGTTTTGTGCATAGCAGTGGCATTCAAATAGGAATTGTTCGAAGACATACAGCACTGACATTTTAAACTCCTTTCCCAGCATGATGGCTGCATCATGACAGGATCCAAATTTAACCTCGATAGGCTCCGTGCTGCCACAGCTGGGATGCTCCCAGTACCCAAGGTAGCTAATGCAGGCTTTGCTGAATTGATTTATTTCTTGGCACTGGTCGGAAGCCCAAAGCACCTTTTACTTCTCAGTCTAATGCACAATTCCTGCCACATGGAGGCATAGGCTGTTACATTACTGTAGTACTAATAAACTTTAGCCAAGATGAGGACCATCTCCCTTGCTGGATGCACACAGAGGAAGAAATTTCTTACTCAAGAAGTTTGCGATGTGAGCGGACTAAACAGGAAAAGTCTAGACAAAGAGATGAAATAACTTTCTGAGATCAATGGAGAGGACAACGTTATATCTAGGACAGGGCTTAGCTGCCTGGTGCTTCTGCTTCTATATGAAGGTGCCCTCTGGAACAGAGCAGCTTGGTGCACACAAACTACTTACTCCCTTGAAGATCTTTTTCCTAGTAATGGACCTACTACAGGGTGGTGTGGCACAATCACTCCCTGCGTGCACATGGCACAGACTCCAAGATTAGCACACGATAACCACTACAGCAGCACAGTATCATTGCTGTACTATGTCAGATAAGAAATTCACTTATGTATTGGTAGTTTCCTTAAGGCATGCTCAGTAAAAAGATGCTAAAAATCTCCTACCAGCACCTCCCAGGGCACCAGACTTCTCTATAAGCACTTTATTCCCCCCCCCCCCCCCGCCCCATACTTTTCCATTTCAAATCCCCAAACACAGGATATGAAGAAGGGAAGGCAAACTTAACAGCTGAACTAAAATGAGTGTTCTCATACGAGCTGTTAACTGCCCTGACACTTGCTAATGCTACAAGTATTTGATTATAGTTCTCTACTTTCACTAGGGCTCTGAAAGTGCCCCAAGCAGGTACTAATCTTAGGTGTACAGATACTGTCCCACTCATCTAACTAGCAATTTTGGGGCACTGCATATCCCAGCTGCCTTTTTTCTTTTATACCAAGATGTAACATGCTCTCTTCCTTTCTTTCACCTCGCATCTCATTCAGTGATGCCCAAAACCAAGCACAGTACCAATCTGCATGAATCCTTCTATATCAGACAGTGCAATGCATTCGTCTTTCCTGAAGATGAAGAAGTATGTCTCATCCCAAAACTGGCTGGAGGAGGAAGATGCTCTGTTCAGTGGAGCATTTCCTGGCTGGTGGGAAGTGACATGCATTCTCTGTTCCCAAAACCACACAAAGATGAACTTTTGACTTCAACCCCTGCCAAGACTGAAGAACTTGAAACTTCTTTGTCTTGTCTCCTTGTAAAACAATCCCTTTTTACTGTGATGTCTGTGTGAAGGTGGCAACTAAGGCTCAGCCTTCTGTCATGGCCCATATCATTCCAGATTTAGCCTGACATCATCAAAGCTCATGCTGAACTGCCAACTTCTCTCCTTGTTTTCATCAATTTGATGCTTTTTTTCTAAACATATTCATATGTCACAACTCTGACGGCATACCTTTCCTAGCTGTCTGTTCCTCCTCTACTGTCACTATTTCATTTATGTATACAAAGATTCCTAGATCAAATACAGATCACTCAACATCCTGACATTCTCAAGAGCTGGCTATGAACTCTGATTATCACGGAAAATTTCTCCTAAAACAAGTACCAAACAGAGTCTATTTTCTCGGTGAGCCCTCAGCCAGCGTAATCCTGACATGTGGAACTTCCACGTGCTCAGCCACTGGACAATACTGTGGCATAAGGAGACGGTGAGTCATCACTCAAAGCTGTGAGCTTCTGCAGGTGTGCTGCACTGGCAGGGAAAGTTGAAGTCATAGCTAAGAGAACGGTACATTACTGAAAATTATACTCAATTGTGACAGAAGGCAATGGTGAAGCATTAAAAAACCCAGTGTACTAGTAAATGCAAAGCAACGATATATCCTCACTCCTGAAAAGTGATTTAAGGGAGCTCAGAACATTTCAGAGGACAGGGCATCCCAACAGCACAGCCCTTCAAGTATTGAACTGGTGGCAACTGCACAATCAATAAATGACAGTGGTTGGATAATTAAACACTTGCCTGTACCCCATCAGCTAATATCAAGGTATAGTGGAATGCTTTTTATTTTAACCCAGTTCAGGCAGGTTCTGACAACATTTGGTTAGTTTCGAAATTCCACTAAGCAAGAGTTAAAAATACCAGTAACAGGTCTGTCACCAAAGACAGCATAAGAAAAAAAAAAAAAAGGCTGCCATGAGGGGGCACTGAAAGAAAGCACTAGCACTGCAAGTAGGGAAAGGATTCTTGTAGAAATATCATTATGAGGGACAGGAAGAAAAGGCCATCTACTTGGTGCCTGTTCTGAAGGATGCAACGTCGTCAAGGAAGAAAACAGAGAAGGAAAGAAAGAAAGAAATCAATATGAAGTTCTTTCAGGAATGCAATGAACACAGGGGGTGCCTCTGTTTGGCAGCCCCAGGACACTTGCAGCCCTGGCTCGGATTGTGTGGATATGTTTTTGACTTGTCCCGGTCAGCAGATTAATGGCATTAACGAAGTTTCCATTAGCATCGGAGATTGGGGAGGAGGGTGAAGAGACAGAGGCGTCCAAGCGGAAAGCCACATGACTGCAGAATTGATAAGGCTAAAGATGAAACGGAGCTTCATTGGCAGAAGAGAGGCCAGGAAATGCCACTACAAATTAGCCCCAGGCCTCATTTCTTTTCCCTTCATTATCCAAACCCCTTCAGGAGAAGAATGGAGGAGGTTATGACCCTCTCCCAACACACACATACACAGATATTGAGTGAGTCTCTCTCAATGAACATAGACTTGGGTATATCTGTGTGTGTCTAAGGGGCTGCGTGTGTGGTATATTTGTGTCTAGGCAAACCTGTATTAATATATCAAGTAAAAAAATATATCTGTATTTGCATCAATATATATCTATATATGTAAGGGCATGTGTTCTCAAATCTACAGTCTTTGCAGCTAAACCACATAATTCTTTGCTTTCAGTAAAAGCTCGCTAATATGAAGAAATGTCATTGAAAGCAAAGACCTTGCACAATTCAGTGAAAGCTCCAGCACCTGAACATGCTGTATGTGTCCGCAGTAACTTATATATGACAGAGTTATTTGGCATATGTAAGTTTCTACATATATGTTTTCCTGCAGACTTATCCTTGTACCTGCTTCTGAAGGTCTATGTACAGGGCATTCTCTGGGGGAGACTACACTCTTCTACATGTAATTTTTTTTCTTCTGTGTGCATATCCTCCATGCATGCTTCTGTATTCCACCAATTATGGGATTGCTTGTCTCTGTGTCCCAGCTGTGTCTCTTCTGTGCATAAGTGCCTTTTTCAAAAGTCACATACTTCAAATAAGTTCTGGTCTGCATGCATGCTCCTGTGTGTCTTTCTGTTTGTGTACCTTTGAATATACGTGCATGGGAATACATGCGACTATGTGTGAAATTTTTTCTGTAAATTACATGTAAACTATTCCATGTGAAACTGTGGACAAGTTTTGCTGCTTGTCCCTGCACATATCACTTTTGAGTATATATAGAAAATTCTATTTGTTGCTATTGACTACTTATTGCACCTGAAAATTAATGAATACAGGTGAATACAACAGTAAATACTGAGAAGTATTTATCCTAAGAAATACACAAATTCCAACATACAGGTATGAGAACTAGCTAAGGAGAACAGAGCAGAGGATGAGATCCTTTTTAGCTAGTCATTCATATCCAGCAAATTCAGGGAGAGGAAGAGGATTTTCTGCACAGATTAAAGAATAACATTTCTCCAAGTCTAATGACATCCATGTGTTGTTAGTAAGGAAGGTAGGTTCTCTTCAAAGAGACTGTTAGCCATAGGCTACTAACATGAGAGACAACTTCGCCTAGGGGTAAACAAGAAAACAACCTCCTGCTTTTGAAAACAAAAAGACGAGAGGAAAAAAGCGGGGGAACGATGTGTAAATGGAGCTTTGTGCAATGGTGCTCTGTTACGTGAGCTGTATGTGACAATAGCCCTGAAACCCTATGCGAGCAAACTCATAAAAGAGGTCACTGTCTCTTTAATTAAAGCTCCCTGGTTTGAGGTTAAAAACAAACCCAGTGTTTTATGACCAGGTGTGCGTGTGAAAGAGATGGGAACTCGATCCCCAGCCCAGTGCCACAGCAGCAGAGAGGAGATAAGGGAGGAAAGCTTTTTATTAAGGTGTTGCTTGAATGCTGCGCCAGGCAAGGCAAACGCTGGAGAGGCCGGACGAGCCCCCAGGACCAAACCTTCCAAACCACCAGGAACAGGAGAGGGGGATCTAGGAGCATCAGTTGAAGAGGGAACAGGAAAAGCACCAAGAAGGTATGGGGAAAATAGCAACCCTTACCAATCTCTAGGACCTACAGAGGCAAAGACGACAGCGATTGTGTGGTTATCTCTCAGCTGGCAAATAACAGGGGAGCAAGAGCCCTTGTTGGTAGGGCTTGAGGGGCCAACCCTTCGTAAAGCAGTCTGCAGGCAAGAGCCTCATATTGTTTGTGGAAACAATAGGGACTAAACTGATCCTAGCATCTAATAAAATGCCAAACCAAGATAAGCAGCAGAGGGGTTGCACCCTCTTCCCGAGCCTTTCCTGTCAATGATGTATATGTTGCTCAAGACACTCATGCCCACGACACCATTTCTGACAGCAAATCACACTTGGAAACCGGGGCTTCCATTTGCCGTATAATCTAATCTTTAGATCTCACTTCTAAGGTACCTGTCACTATAATATTGAACTCTAACGAAGTGCCTATATCCCATGGGTCCATTTGGTTACAGGTCCTTTCTTTACAGAGCCTCCAGCTGTCAGTCCCTGTCCCTAAAACTTATCAACAAGGAAAACATCAGTCAGTTCTCTCTTATACTGGCACGGAGAGCTACAAATGCCCCACTTGAAGCAGGAGACAATCCAGAACCAAGCCCCTGGGTTGCAGGCCACAGTCTCTCTTGGGTAGAGACATAACGCAAGCCTTATATACCACTGCCTCTGGGCACTTGAAACCACATGTTTGAGACAAAATCTGAGTTCCAACTTCAGCATTGCCATGATTATCTCAAAAGCTGAAGTGACACAGCTATGAGATCCTCAGCAGACAGATTTGCTACAGAAATTACTAAAAGAAAGCTGAAATGTAACATGGAACAAAAAGCCTTGTTAACCTCCCATCTCATTACACAGCTACGTAAATAACAGCGACAAAACATGTTCTTGAAGTGTTGTATTATGAACAAAAGAAAGGATAACTTGGTATTTATTCAAATGCATGTGATTTTCTCTAAAATTGTTTTAATTTGTATTTTTCTTTAAGGAAATGTAGTTAAAATTTTAGCAGATACAATCAGAAGACAGCAGAAAGTCAGTACATCATTTACTGCATTCAGTGAAAATATCAGAGATCTGTGGATGGGAAAAGCAAAATGAGAAAGGCAGAAGAACAAAAAGGATAGAGGAGAGGGCTGACTACAATTACAAAGCGACATTTTACTCACATTTATCAGTCTTCTGCTGTGGATTTTAAGTTTATTTCCAGATGAGATTAAATAACCTATCTGCAAGCTATAGACAGGAAAATTAAAGCACAGAAAGGAAGTTTAATTACCACAGGATTAGGAACAGAACCAAAATCTCAGCCTTGTTCAAGAAAAAGAACAGTTGATCACTCGAGCAAACTTCCCACAGTACTTCCTCCATTTCTTGAGATCTTTTGCCACAGGAAGATGTCTTTTTTTCAAAACATACCAGTTACTAGGTTTGGTCCTGAATAACTGGGTGAAATTCTGCAGCCTGTGGTATGCAGCAGGCCACAGTGTGTGTAAATATATGTATATAGTCCTTCTGGGCTTGAAAAGTATGAAAACTGAAGATTAAATTAATCCCTGGTGTAAATCCACTGGAATTAATTGAATTTTGCCAGGAATGGGTTTAAACCAGTTGTGGCAAACTGTTTACTAATAGAAGACAGGCAAGGCTCTGAACTACAATTCTGACATTTTTATTCCCTTGTAATGCACACAGCTCTCCCACATAATGTTTCCACAGCCATGACCGCCCATCTTCTTTTTACACCCGCTATTAAGTCTGACTTCTAATTTCCAAAGTAGTGGGGCAAATTCATTGGTGGTGTAACTCTCCTACTATCATTAAAGTTAGATTACAACTGAATTTACTCCTTTCCAGTTTCACAACCTGTCTTTATTCAACAGTCTGTGCATAATGGTCCAAGCTGACAGGTATTCTGTATATGAAACAGTTCAGAAATAAGAATATAGAAGATGTAGAACAAAGATTTGTTTGTCTGATATGGAATGATTGAGCAAACACTTATAATGCAGATTTACATAGACAATTCCGAAAGAAATTTGCAGTCAATTTCAGCCTAGATGAATTTTCTGAAAATCCAAATAATTCAATTTGATATTCTGAATATGAAATGTATACCCCTTTAAACTCAAATCTGTAATGCTTCCTTAAAATTTAGTTCAAATTTACTTTAAAAAAAAACCCAAAACCAAAAAAAACCCCACCAAACCCCAACCACCACACTAAATGTAAACATTTCAGGCCTAAGAAAAAATGCTTGTTTTAAACTAAAAGAATTATCCTCCCGCTTGCTCCATATCCTCCACTCTTTTTGGTACTGCAAGCAAAGCAACAGATCAGTTATTAGAAATATCCTACTTCAGTATCGAATAAACCACCTGGTTTTCCTTGGGCTGAATTTTCCAAGCTTTGCTCACTACTACCCCGCTGCCCTGACACCAAGGCAAAGCAAGTGGAGCCTGTGTGCCGATGAGTACCGGTTAACAGGGATAACCACAACTTCACGCTTGTGTAAATAGTCACATCAAGTGTGGGCCTTGGGACACGTGTGTATAGTCTCCTGCTGAGCAGGAACATTGCCAGCATCTGCTTCGTGACTGATGCTGGGTCTCCTAACATAAGATTCTTAGTGGCAAGGGCAACTAACTTCTTTGTTGGGTTTGGGTTTTTTGCACATCTTCCAGCTTTGCTTCCTGCCTCTTCTACCCTCCTTCCCAGCTTTGAGGAAAATACCATCTCCTATCAGTACAATGTATTAACTTCTACATAATTTCTGTGCTTTTGCTGTTTTAGAACAAAATGCAGCTTGGTGGCACAGCTATGAGCAGATTGTCAGCCAGACCTCACTGTGCCCATGCTGATTTATACCAACAGATTATCAAACTCTCTGAAAAGCTAGGTACAAGTCTTAATTTTTTTCCCCTACATTACCAAAGTCATTAAAGAAGTAATACAGTTGCAGAAGACCCAACTGCAAAAGGTATGGCTTCCCCATACCTTCTTTGCCAGGAACTTGCTACTTGGATTTTTTGACATTTTTTTCAGGCTCAAAATGCAGATTCAGCACAACACTGTCTTCAGAGAGCAACCACTTTTGAGAAACTACACTAATTAAAACATTTGATGAAATAATATTTTTAAATTTGTAGGAAAAAATCCCAGTTTTCATATTCAAAATTATTCCCAATACTATTTTTTTTTATTGCAAACTCTGTTCAAATCTATGCACTGTGGGGGTAAGATGGTTGAGAATTTTTTTTTCTAATAGTGCTTTCATATAGTTCACCAGACAATTTGTGGCAGTGCCAAGACAAAACAGCAGTGAAATATCCTGCTAACTGAGGAAGGTGAGATAATGAAAAGAAAAAGCATTAGAGAAGACCCTTGTAGATAAGCAGCGATACACCTGTATGGATGTGTTCTGCTATTTTGCCTACCCTGTTTTGTAGGGCTGAAAGAGATTAAGAGGAAGAGAAGGTAGAAACTGCGTAAGAAACTAACAATCTTGCACACAATTTGGTAGAAGTAAAGCTCTACAAATGAAGGGAGATTCAGTAGAAGAATACCTCCAGGGAGCTCCACATACTCTGGAGAGGAGAGCTAGAACGCAAGACTGGCTAGATTTAGTCTGAGCAAGGGGTCCCTGCTGCAATGACCCCCAGGCTCCCCATCCTCCCGTCAGGCAGCTGAGGGACCAGGCTGGTGTGCCCCACAGCTCCCTCCCTCCCTCTTGGCGTGCCCGCCTGCCTCCCCAGAGAAACCAGGGGGACTGGTGTGTGCTCAGCCCTCACCCCTCCCTTCCCATATGGGACAAAGACACAAATGAGACACGCTTGGACTCTGAAGCGTTTCTGGGTTCTCCAGCTTGCACATATCCATAGCAACCAAAACTGAGATGTAACAGACAGCAGCTCAGAGACACTTGTGGGAGAGGCTATGAAAGAAACCAACTTATTCTGAAACAGCTCACAAAAAACCCCACCAAAATATCAGCATCCTAGAAAGGAAAGTGACTGTTAACTGCAGCCACCGACTATCAGTTTCAAACCCACCAAGTTCCCCTCCTCACTGCTTTTTCCTACAAAATAAAATTAATATAGTCCCCCACAGACTCTTCTTCTAAAAGAGTCTCTTTTCTCTTTCTTCCACAAACCTTTTACTCTAGAAATGGTATTACAAAAGTTCTCCTCTCTGTTTTGTCCAAGAAAGTGAAATAAGATGAAAGTAAAAGCAGGGGCAGCACTATGAAATGACACATACGCACCTACTCAGTGCTACAGCTAGTGCACAACACGGATATCCTGAAACTCTTCGGAGCTAAAGACCTGGAGAAGTCACTGTAGAGACAATCCTGTACTGTTTCCCTGTAAGGGAAATAATGGCTGATATAATATCCCCTTTTACATCTCTCATTCCCCGCTCCTTGCCTCATCCCATTTTTCTTCTATTCTTTAAATTATTTGATTTCACACACTGTATGAAACAGACTGAGGCAACCACAAATAGAATTTAAAGGTAACGTTGCCTGAAACTTCAAGAGACCCAGGCTTTCATGCCCAGTGCTTTCAGACAGTACTTGAGACTGTAACAGAGTGGGGGCCAACAGTCCTTACCCAAGCTAGTGCAAGTCCTAACAAGCCAGTTCTTTTCATAACCCAGTCCCCCTCTTCCTCTGGTTCCTACCTCTTTCTTTTTTCTGCCGCTATTCTCCCTTCTGGCTTTTGCTCATTCCTCCCCATGTCTTTCCTTGCTTGTATTTCCCCTCTCACCCATTTCCATTCCAAAAGTTCTCAGTTAAAAGCATTGCCTGAAGCAAGATCACATCTCCAATGAGAGAGGCAACTTCATTACAGTTTAACATAAAAAGATCAGCTGATATCGATCCATAATTTGGACAAGTGCCATGCTATTGACAGGAAGACAAAATAAGTTAGAATGGCCATGTTTCAAAAATTCTGTATGTACACTCAATCACTAGAACAGAAATTGCAGCTGGGTATATAATAACACAGCCGTGTTCTCTATTTCCCCTGTAGATCAATGCTAATATGAGGAGGGCCACACAAGATGGATGTTGCCGACAGAAAACCTTGAAATTCCAGGTTTGGACTTGGGTGGCTTCATGGAGAAAAGAGTGTGTATGCAATGGCAGTGTAATTTAAATACTAAAGACCAAGCTCCTTCCTTAATACCTCAGAGTAGTCACTTCTACATTTAAATTCAAGTTAGGCAAAACAGAAAATGACTCGACATCCTCCCTTAGAAAAGTACACAGGCTTTAGTTCACGCATCTAGGGGACCCCAAGTGGATTACTTAGTGGAGTTAGACAACTATAGGACTGCATACCTTCACATACTCATAGATACACAGAAAAATACGTACAAGCTTTCTATACATTACTGAACAATCACTCTGCTAGAAGGTAATTTTTCCAGAAGGTAGGCAGTGGCAGGAGAACAGAATATTTATTTCTGTTACTTTTTTACTAGAAATCATCTTGCTGAGCTACTAAGTGCCACAAAATTTCTAGCCCATGCTGGCTATTTTTCATTAGTAAGGTTTATGGCCCCCACATAACAGATGTTTAAACTGGTCAGAAAGGAGCAAATACAGGAACTTCACCACCAAAAATACAATCCTCTACCATTTGAGCTAACTCAAACAGATATTTACTCTTTGTACAGACCAATTGGTACAGAGAATAAAATGGCCAGACAAGGCATTATACTTGGACTTCACTAAGAGTAATTCTTTTTGAGTACTTAACTCTGTTAAGGTCAAATTCCCCCCCCCCACTTCTACCATAACAAGGTTGGATGTAATCACAGTTCACATGGGAGGGTTGCACAAGACTACAGGCCACCAAAGCAACACAAGCGTCTCCAGGAAGCTAGCACTCCACAAGACTCAGCTGTGAGACATGTACTGCTACCATTCCTGCCTAAAAACTCCTGTAGCTAATAGCAGCAAAGATCTTATTTTCTCCATAAGCCTGCTATTTGAGACCAACAGAACTCACTTAGCAATGCATTGCACACTATTCCTGATTATGTAGGAATACCAAGTAATTGAAGACAAATAATACGCATCAATGACTAGGATTTTTACCAGGATTTATCCCTTCCTGTTTCCTCCTGATTGACATGTATTCATCTTCAAGGCTGAGGACTACAAGCCACACAGTTAACTCAAAACTCTGACATTGCACTGGTAAATCCTTCCATATAAAAGGATATATATTACACACACACACGTACATAAAACACTTGGATGTTTAGGCAGAAACACCCCAAGCTCCAGCAGGTTCAGAAGATGTAGGGCCTACTCAGACTTACCTTCTGGTCAATCACAAAAATCTCTTTTTCTCTGCTTTCACTACCCCTATTCAGGAAGCTTCTTCAGTACTTTGAAGCAATGTGTTCATGTTACTAACATTGTATGAACAGAGAGTATTTTTAAAAAGATGGATAGCCTGGGTCATTTACAGAAAGTATTCACTTTCAAATTGTTCAGTAAGACAGACTCACTTCCCAGAAAAGATGCTGCCCCATCAAAATTTCACACTTCACCCTTGATCTGAATCCAAACTCCACAACTACCCTTTATCTTGGTAACAAGCCAAACTTTTCTTCAGATACTCCTGTATTTTCTGAGCTGCACAAAGCCCATGCTGAGGTTTGTGACTCATGCCCATTATTAGTTTAGTCAGATTATAGACAGTTTTGATGTCTGGTTCACAGTACAATGCTGCAATGTTTAGGACATGTACAGGAATGGTGAAGGAGGGGATCATTAACCGCATTTCTATTGATCACAGACTTTTATAGACCTACCTGCAGAGGAACTGTACCAGCAAAAATGCTGTAAGAGCCACAGGTCTTCAGATCATCCTTAAACTCTCATGAAATCCCATCCAGTGAGCTACAACTGCCCTTTCACCTTGCTCTTCCTCCTTCCTTCTGAGCCCATCTGGCTAATAGGTCAGAAGTGAGGACACCTGTGCACAAAGCCATTGAAGCCGGGAGCTTATTTGCTAACTCTGGCTGTTTAGTTCCCATCCGAAACACCTGCTGTTGGCCCTGACCCACATGGGGGGGGCTGAATCCACTACCGGTGGCCCCTGATTCACCTTTTCGCTATTTGCTCTGTTGGCATCCTTGGAGGGGTACGTGCAGGGGCACGGCCCGTCTCCCCCCCCACCCCCGGAGGGTGTTCCGGGAGCCCGGCCCCAGCCCTCTGCCCCGGCATGCTGCAGGGCTCCGACCGCGGCCTCAGGGTGGCACCTAGCGCTCAGCTTCCGCACTGCTCCTCGCAGTTCTCGGGCAGATCGGTCCGCCTGCTGCCCCCAACAAACGGGGTGAAGGACTCGGGTTTGGGCAACAAGCAAAATAACTGGGCTACACGAAGGAAATGAGCGTGCTTCTCTTGTAAACGGCAGGATTAACTGATTCCATGGGAAACAATCAGTAGTACAGTAAAATAAAAAAGGGAGTAAGCTTACTGTGTTGTATGAAGGGGATAATTTCTACAAAGCCCAAACTAGAAGATGGCAAGCTCTATTTAACAACGTTCACCCTCCGCTGTACGCTTGTTACAGTGGTTTTACTAATATGTACCTATGAAAACCCAATTGAAATCACTAAGCATTTCTTCAAAGGCCGTGCCTGCTCCCAGATACTGCAACTTCTGTTCACTGCTGCTCAGAACAAATTTGTCTCCTAACCCTAATTTTTCAAAGTAATTTTTCCTCCTCTTCTCTGTGCCAGTCAAATCTAAAAAGCAGAACCCTCCAAGAGCAGGACATCAAAAGAAGACAAGGAACTGGATGTACATCCACGGAGTATTTTCCAGATAACAGAAATTACAGCCCTCAGAATCCAAAAGACACAAATTGCCTGGAGCTCTTGAGGGAACTCCTGAAGGCAGCATCCTTTTTTTATTATTATTACTATTTTTTTTTCACTGCATGATTTACTCAAGTATAATTTTATGGCGTATAATTTAATCAGAATGCTCTGCAGGCAGGTACATTATCCCAGCTGAGTACGTTTCCTCTTTTCAGTCTGCCTGAGATGAAGTGGTTGGATATGTTAAAGAAAAGCTACACAATTCTCTAAGAAGTGTAGAGCTTTTTAATAGAGTTTTGAGTAGCAGATCTCAAAGTTTTTTTAAGAAAAAAAGGTCAAATGTTGCTTGTCTTACTTTGTCCATCTGTGAAATGAGGATAATACCTAAAAACAGACGGAGGTGAGGATCAGAATCCAAGTTATCCTGAGCTGTTTCCAGTACGGAAATAGTTAGATTTTTCCCATTACATCCAAACAAAAGAAATCCATCCGAACAAAAGAAATTAGAGATAGCAGTAAGACAGAGTGCTTAAATCATGTTCTGATCCTCTCCGTATTTTAGTTCTGCCAACTGCAGAAGTCAGGCATTTATTATGTAAATTCAGAGACATGTTCAAATATAGCTAGATTTGTAGCATAATTTTCCAGTTCTTAAAATTCCTCTAAATTAGGGAAAGCCTTCACACTTGAATTCTGGCTGAGTTAGCTGCTACGAAAAATAGAAGACAAAAATTACTTTCACATATGAATGCAGCAGAAGAACAGATCCTGTCAATATTTTATCTATAATACACATGACAAGCTAACAAGCTTCCCATAAATTTAATTTAAAACAGTTTGGCCTTGGCCTAGCAAACTGTCCAATATCTACATTGGCACAGGGCTGAGAAGAAGTATTCCAGGGTCAGAAAGTCCCTGACGGCAGTAGGGCCTGCATTCACGGGTAAAATGCAAGAAATTACAACAGTCTCGATGCTGCAAATGCCAGTTGTTTCAGAACAACGCAATGTCCACTGGCAGCAGACTGTTGTCCAAGGCTAGAAATAGTACTGAGAAAGCCCTGTACCATGCTTGCCAAAAAATTATTAAATAAAAGTGTGCGCTGTGAGAGTCACACGAATGACTAAGACTGAACTCTAACTAGCTACACCTACAAGGAGCTCGGAAAAGCTGTCCAGTGTAGAGAACGCAGCACTTACAAGGTCTGCACCCAGGATAGCATGTCCAAATACTTAGCAGTCTAAAAGCTCCTCCTAGCTGTGGGATCATCTGACATTGTCAGCTGGGAAGTTCTTTTTGCTATAACTGCCACCAACTTTAGAATTACTTTTTCCACTGGCTTAAGTATGTCACCATCCTATATAACGGCATCGAGGGCCTTTTGCAGAACAAAAGCCTCTTCGGGGCTCTTCAGTGTTATCTACTTATTACTCCTTTACAGTTGGCCAAATCAAAGGAACAGCTCGAGATGCCCTGGGCCCTTACAGACTAGCTTTGCTCAACATGTTGTAATCAAAGACTGAAAAAATCCTTTGTTCCCCTACTATTTTGTTTTTTCATATCCTCAAAAATGCTCCTAAGTAGCACGTTTCTGACTGTAGGATGAGTCAGGGAACACAAATTCCTGATTCCTTTTCTGGCTCTGCCACAGGGTCATACTGAGACTTTTGGAAGTACATGTCATCTTTCTGCGCTCCAGCCTACTGTATATACAATTATAAGATACAAATGTAAAGCATAGTGAGTTCCCTGACAAAGATGACAGACAAATTATTCATTTACTTATTATTCATGTACTTTGCTATTTATTTTTAGATAAATTGCTCATTTCTCTGCCACCAAAGAAAAGTTTTTGTACCTGTGAACACTAGAAAGCTAAATAAGTCACAATACAGGAATGAAACAGATTCGTTTGTCACAGACAACCTCAGAATTGTCCATTATTTGACTACAAGACTTTTGTAACTGTGATAAGATGTACACATAGCAGTAAATAAGAGGAGGCAAAGAGTGACAAAGACAAGGAAATATTCACACAGAACCTTCCTGTCACCAAGGAAGAGTAACGACAGGAAGGCTCTAATAAATTTAATTGTAACTTTGAGATGCAGATTAATAATTTACCTGTAAGACCCTGAAATTGTAACATGAGTTTTCTCAGGAACAACGGAAAGAAACCTTTTTCAGATTTCAAATTAATCACATTTGTAATCAACTGCGAAAGAAAATCGAGAGCATGGCAATAGCATTTCCAGAGTTCAAGGACTCAGGCTTTGAGTGGCCTGCCTTCTGTAATACACCCAGCAGAGGGCTCCGGGACCCCAGTCTTGCTCGTTGCGCTGAAAAAACGGCAATCCTCCGAAGTTCCTGCAAGACTGCAACTTGAGAGTTGGAGTCTCCTTTAGTTGCAGCAGGACATTTGGGAGCGGTGTGTGCTTTCATTGGGGTGCACAGAAGCTCTTTAAATTTCAGTAAGGCTCTGAGATTGAACGTTCATTGCTATTAAAAAAAAAAGAAAATAAAAAAGGACTTTATTCTCAAAATATACTTATTGTAGATTTCAAAAATGGGCCTCTGTAGAGGACTGAAGATAAACCACAATTAAAATGCAGTTTGGTTTAGTAAGAATAAAAGCAGTGGACAAAAAATAAAGCTATGCACTGATATTCTAGGCTTAACAATGGGGAAGATAAAATATTTTGAACAGTCTCAAGGACACATATGAACGTGTGATAGGATTAACTAAAAAAATAGTAAATAAAGCTAGAATATCAAGAAACACATACCAGTAATGAGCCCCCTTCTTCAGATTAAGCCCCATCACTGGGGCCTTCAAAGCTAGAGTAGACAAAACTGCAGAGTACCCATGGCAGGGAACATGCCTGCATTAAGCAGGGGGCAAAACCAGGTGAAAAGGATACTTTTTTTGTTCTCAAATTGCAATTCAAATATAAAAGAGAAGCATGTGTAACAGTTAAAATTACTCACATACAAATATCATCCACCCACATATTAAAATGCCACAGAACAAACTTATTTCAAGTACGTTATACAACAAGGAGTTAATAATAAGCTGGAGAAGGAACAATTTTCCTCTGGCTTGATTCAACACACGTGCATTATTCATCATGTTTGTGAAAGAATATGAATCCCATCAGATAATTAGGTGGTGTGTTAACCTCCCTGGTTTGCAGTAGTCTGTGACTGACAAGCAGAAGGGCTCTCAAAGAACAATTTCCTGCGATGTCGCTCCCTTCCGCCCAAACCCTTGGTGAAGGGTGTGTTTTGTGTGTTTGTATAGGGAATCCCTGTGGAGTTTTTGTTGAGCTTTAGGTCAAAACCCTCTGAATTTAACTTTAAATTGGGGAGCCATTAGATGCCATATTTGTTCCGGTATCTATTACCAGTAGTACAATACTGGTCATCTTCCATTAGTGTAAATGGGGGAGGGAAAGGGAAAAAAAAAAAAAAAGGAACCACTCTCTTACATCATTTTGGATTAGATTAAGGTGGGAAGGTGAAATATCACATTGCAGCAAAGTATGCTAAAAGGGAGAAGTCTAAGTAGTTCAAGGAGAATTTTAGTGACATTTTAACTTAGATTTTCTCAGACCTCTGCTTCGAAACCCAATGTGGTTTTGTCCTCCCTTCATTACCCCCAGGATAGACTGTCTAGATCATCAGCCAGATTGATGGTCAACTTCAAAGTATTTGTAGTAGAAAAAAAACCAACAAACAGAGGTCCCTCTGTTGTTGTTATGAAACTTACAATTTACAAATCATAGGATTTGTAAGGATTTACAAATTGTCTGAACTGAGGCATCTGAGAACTCTCAATATTTCTCACTGGCCTCAAGGTTTCCAAACAAGTCAAAGAAACTGCAAAGCAGACTGAGGCAAAACAAATAAATAAATCCTTAAGTTCTGCTGACCAACAGGGTGCCATGAACCACCTGTGGAAAAAGCTGGTAGAACCTCATATGCTCTCATAACATAAATTAATTTAGGAAATTCTGTTCCAGTTCAGTCAAGAATTGAACAGGAAAGTTAGGTCAGACAAGGTAACTGCAATTGTTTCTCTTAGCTTTAAAGATTGTTAATTTCTAGGGGGTTTACATGTGCTGCTTCATTTTCTTCAGAAATTCCCCTTCTACTTCACAGTGATGTAATTCAATTTCCACTGTGTACCTGCCACAGAAGCATCTGCATTTTCAGCATGTCCCTTATATAGTGGGGTCACACAAGTTGAAACCCATCCTAGAAATCAGAGGCTTGTTGGGGGATTTTCAAACTATTTCCCAAACTAAGGTAAAACCACAGATCAGAGGACAGATAACGCAACATAGTTGGTTAGTTTCAGTTAATGTATGGATAAGCGCAGCAAAAAACAGCCAAAAGCAAAAGAATTCAAAGGCAGTGAATACTCCTACGATGAAGTATATTCATACAATGTTGAGGGAGGAATGTATATACATTTAAACAGAAATAAACAATGAACCAGACTCTGCTCTTAATGACACTGGAGTGAGTGTGGGGTGATGTTCCTTACCCAGCTGGCGTTACTCTGGAGTTTTCCTGATACTGCCAAAGGCAGAATCAGGCTCATTTGTTTGGTATTTAGCAACGCATTACTGAGGAGCATGAGTCGGACAATAACTATGCCTTGCTGCTTGAGGATTTTTATGAAGGAGAAGCACCTGGCACCACAGCATTACTTCTCCAAAGCTGCTTCAGTGCATTGGGTTTGCATGGCAAGGTTTTGGTAGCAGGGGGCTGCAGGGGTGGCTTCTGTGAGAAGCTGCTAGAACTTCACCCATGCCAGAGTAAAGGAGTAAGTCAAATGTGGGGTGGTTTTTCAGCAGAAGAGGAAATGGAGGCAGGAGACTGTATGGGCAGCTCCCAACTTGTGCAGACAGCAGCTTGGGGAACATCCCCCAGATGGTGCTTCCCCCTGACAAGAGCCTCAGCTATGGAGAAGCACCTGGACAGCAGGACAGCTTTGCCCAAACACTTGAAAATATACTGGTTTTGTCAGGGAACATGTCTCTTGTGCTTGGCAGGAAGAAGAATTTCACTTAGTCTTTATCAGGGTGGCTCTGCAAAACACAGACGCTTCCCGGCCCCACAGACGCCTCTGTACCACCAAGGCCTGGGTGTGCTCCTGGCTGTCAGCCTGTGCCGTGTCTGCCCCAGGTGCCGCCACACACCGTGCTCACCTCGGGGCCTCAGTCCGGACCTCGGCAGGGGCTCAGCAGGGCACACCGACCCTTGGGAGGCACGCCAGCCCCTCGGGCCTCCGCAGCGGGCGCCGAGCTCGGCAGTGAGGAGGAGAAGCCGCCTCACGGCCCCTGCCCGCAACCAAGATGGCGGCACGGGGAGTGCGCCAGAACTAAGCCGCTCTACCCTCTCGCGCCCGCCTCTATGACTGGCGGCGGGCGCGGCCACGTGACGCTTTCAACCGCGCCGCGCGGGACCTGCGCCGGGAGGGAGCGAGGCCGCGGCGGGGGCGCGCGGGCGATCAGGTGACCCCTGCCCCCACCTCCGCCGCGCGCCCAACCCCTCCCTCCGCGGGGCCGCCGGAGGGGACGAGCGGGGTCCCCCGGGGACGAGGTGACCCGGGCAGGCCGCGCAGAGGGGCGGCGGGCCGGGGCCGGCGGCGGCCTCCGGGGCACCGCTGCCGACGGGCTGCGAGGAGCCAGCCTGCAGCCCGCCCGCCCCCTCCCCCCCCGTCACCGCCGCGGGGAGCGCGGGAGCCTGAGAAACCCGGGCGCTTGGCTTGATCCCGTGGTCCGCGACGCGGGGACGCGCCGGGAGGTGCGGGAGCCGGCTGCTACCCGGGAAGAGGGACCGGGGAGGGGGGCGCCTGCAGGCCGGGGCGTCTGCGGCGTGAGGACACGCGCGTTGCGAGTGGCGTGGAAATTGGGCCGCAGCAAGGGGCGCAGAGGGGGCGTGGGGCGGGCTGGGGCTCGGTCTGCTCACCGAGTTTGTTTCGGCGCTCTGTTGCCAAATTCTCTCAAGCCCCCCTGGGGTAATTCTTGCCCGCTGCTGAGGGGGAACAGACCCAGCGGAAATAAGTAACGTCCCGGAGTTCCCCAGCCAGCTGGTGTTGCAGCTCAAGATGAGCACCCTCCATTGACCCAGCGTGGGGCTTGGGGTGCTTCGGGCCTGGCGACGTGCCACGAGCAGGCAGGAGCAGCAGCAGGAAACCCAACGCTCGCTTTCTGGTCTGTCTTGTTAAAGTCACCAGAAACGAGTTCTGCTTCACAGTGGCGACGAGGCCACCAGTGCTCTTGGAATACGTCGGTGACGTTCAGAGACCACTGCGGGCTTTGCTACAGAAATTGTAGGTGTGGAAAAACATCCTGAGATGGTAGTAAATTTGAAAGCCGACAAGTACACTTTTCCCACATCCGAGTTCACCTTACACATAGTACATTTTATTCCGAAGGATAAAGCTGTACCCTTTGCATTGGGAGAACCAGTCACAAGTGACGTAAAGCATAAAGACACCAACATACATAATGATTCTGTTGTGAATCCTGTGCAGCTAATATGGCTTTCCTTTCCCATAAAGGCCTCCCTCATTCTTGGCTTGGGCCAAGCAGTCGTAGGATGGACCATCAACTCTTCTGCAGGCACTGAAGTGACTTTGTAAGCGCCGGCCGTGAGCCGAGGTCCTCGCGCAGGCAATACTGCTCAGGTAAGGGCCCTGTGTCAGCAGAGCAACACCGAAGTGCAGCTGTCCGGCATAGCTCTTGGTGGGAGGGAAGCATCTGGCCGCTGGCATTACTATCTTCTATTACTGTAATTTAGTGGGACTAAGTGATTAGCAAAAGCCTTGTTTTAATGTTATAACATTAAGCAGTTAATTGTGTTAACGCGCACAATGACCTCAGCCTGCTTTCCCATAGCAACCGCACCGTGAAAGTCCTTTCAGGGACTTCTTTAGCAAGCAAAACAAGAAACAGGAGCACTGAAATGATGTCTGTAAGGTGTTGCTCAGCTTGTAAAGGTATTTTTTTAAACCAGCAAAGTTTCAGGAGGTAAAGTAGTTCAGTGGAATATAGCCACAGCTCACGCTCTGTCCTGCAGGTCTGGCTTTAGAGAGATGTCCTCTGAGGCTGCATAGCACAGGCTACACTGAGAGCTCTTTATACCCCAGGGATCCGCACTTCCCCAAGCACAGGCACATGCATGCACACACACGCAGTGCTGTGTGAGACATGCTCTGTGCTTTCTCATGACTTTTCAGAGAGACCACAGCAGACTATCCCTGTCCCATTACTTAAGAATAGTTACTGAAACTTGAGCTGAAGGAACGTTCTCAAGGTGTTTTAGTCAATCCTTCAGCTGTATCAGTTTTACCTAAACTTTCTCTATCCTGTTCAGAGAAACATCCAAACCCATCTCCTTCCACTTGCAGAAACCTCAAGTCATTGGTAGGCAAATAATTGATCTCATAAAAGTTGATGTACATCTGAATGGCAGTTCCTCTTAGCTCAGAAACGTTTTCCTAAATTGCTCTCGTGAAGTCTATCTTGTTAATATAAAGTCCAAGGCACGATCAATCATTTCCATCCCATCACATTGACCATTTGAGAATGGTTACTGAAATTTGAGTTGAAAGAGCCTTTGGAAATGATCTAACCGTATGCAAATATTTCAGATTTTCACCTTTTTTTTTTTTAAGGAAGGCAGATTCATATGAATTGTACAAAAAGCAGCCAACTTTTCTTGAATACAGCATAAGTAGGTATTTCAGAAACCACAAGGATAAAGGTACTTTTAGAGGGCTATTATTTCTGCAGCTGTTTTACCAAAAAACCCCAAATCTGACATTAACATGTGAGGAAAGAAAATGCAAGGGTGACGGAGATTACCAGGTTCTCAAGACAGGCAGTAGAGTGGCAAACTCTGTTGAGCTGCTGTATCTAGTTGGCTCTGTTGAGCCAAAGTATCTAGTACAGAAAAAGAATAATTTTCACATTCATTTTCACAGTTGAGGAAATAAGTATGCCACGTGATATTATGTGGATCAAGTAAGCACTCCTGATATTTCAAACCAATGAGATGACATACAGTGCTCCACTGCTCACTCTTTAGTAATAAATCTGTGTTTAAAGACTGTCTGAAAAGTGACAAGGATTTCCAAGGGCTGAAGGTCTCTTGTTCTGACAATGCAAAACTGTGAGGCTGTAGCTGAGGGCAGAGCAATAAGAACACCATTTCTTGACCATACGTTTTCAAAAATAGGTTCTGTGCAACATGTTAAGCAGACACCGCATTATAATGACAAGAAATGCAGAAGGACTTTTATAAACATAATTGAATCAGCTGACAACTACCAAAGTGATCTTAAAATCCACGTTGCAGTTATGACTGGAAGTTTAAAGCAATGATGGCACCTTTTCTGTAAAACGGAGCTCTCAGGAGAGTGATTTCTCCTGCCTTTGGGTTTTAGATTGTCTGTGCATTATAAAACACTCCTCCACAACACTGTGCACATAGGATAAGCCCTTTAGTAAATCTCCCCTGTAACTGTTGCAAGTCACCACTGGAAAAAATGTTGCATTTGAAGGTATAATATGTAAGGTGGTTTGGTGTCCTGAGTTATGTTATTCTAAACTTGGCTATGTGGGGAAGAACGTGCATCAACATCAGTTTGTTCCTTGAAGAATTCATTTTAAAATGTTTGTACAAAGGTTTGTTATCAGCTCCCTCTATTTCAAGAAAATACCCACCGAATCTGAAAGGCCGGAGGACCTTCAGGACTTACCTTCCACAAACCTCGTTCAGCCAAGACCATTGTGCATTACAGATCCCCCAGATATTAAGTTTTGTAAGGACAGTCTCTTTACTGGGGAATAAAATCTCTCCCCTGTGACAATAAATGATCAAATACAAGTTTGTTTGTCTGTCCTGGTGCGTCTCGTTTTATAGGAGCAGAGGTAGGTTCTTCAGGTGAAAGGGTGATGGCTGACCTTTGAAGAAATACTTGATCCCCTAGCTGCTTTCTGTCCTTCAGTGTAAGACTGTGCTTTTGTCATTTAAAGGGTTTCCTTTCTTCAAAGGCAGGCTAAAGGTGGCAGCTTGCCTTCTCTGGATGTAAACCTTAAATCCGAGTGTGCTGGTGGATTGATTTGTCTGAGATGCCGGTGAGAATTTATACCCAATGGTTAAAACCTGCTGCCTTCTTTCCACTCACAGACACAATGAAGTAGCTTTTGTTCAGATACAGCATGGTCACTCCACAGGAAAATACCTGAATGTTTTCATACACTTCACACCAGCATTTCTTGTGGTGGTCAAAGGTTGGGGAAATGGCTTCAAGACCAGTTAGTGACTGGTCGTAGCTATGATACTCCTGTTGCTGAAGTATCTTTTTCTGTGTTTCTCTTGTCCCGGTCTGACACTTGCCTGCAAGTGCCTTTGATTAAGGACATGAGTGACTTTGCCTGTTCTATTGATCAGAATAAATTACCAGCAGCTAATTTATAGACCTCACAAAAGTGCCTTTGACATGGTGAATTGTGCTCTGTTGTTCAGGTAATTGGGTTGTCAGGAAATGTTATTGGTTATACTATACAGTTATCTCTTATAGAATATTGGTCTGTTTCATGGAAATGGACAAAATCTTTTAGACTTCAAGTTCCCAGTATGTCATGAAGACTCAAAGAAGGAAATAAGCATTCTTATTGATAGTAGTGATGGTAGAAAAAAACATTCTGACTGCTCTATGTTGATTTTTCATCCCTGATTTCTGCAAAAAAGAAAATTGTTTTTCTTGCACTTGCAAGTTCAGTGGCCTTGGTGGTTGCCAGCATTTACAGATTCAGCTTAAAATGTGGGACAAACATGCTGCTTTGGACACTATTCTTGCCAACAGTGAGACTCAAAATCTTATCATTGGCCTTTTGATGTCTGAGAAGGATAGAACAAAGCTCACCTTTTTCCTGGGTATGTTGCAAAGATGACAAAGATAAACTTGGTTCTGTCACACCACTAGAGAACACACAAAACACACAGAAACAACAAATGGGGAGTGGGAAAGTGTTTTTACACATGGTTGTTTTTACAGCCAGCTTCCACATTTGCAGGCCATGACATCTGCAAAAGTGAGAAAAATCCAAACAAAGGATCCCTGTGAGGCTGAAAAATAAAAGGAGCTCAAGAGCTCACTTGGGGTGTTTGCATTAAGAGCTCCTACCTGAAAAAGTCTGGGCTCTTTTCCTCTAATGCTGTGAAATGGAAATTTTCTAACTGAAATTACAGGAGGCAAAGAAACTTTTTAGCTTAAGACAGAAACAGCAACCAAATAATCCTTTCTGATTATACCGTCCCCTGGCTGTTTCTGCACGTGCTGTGTTTGAATACGTGTGTATGTTGGGCTTATAGTGGTACGGCATTTTGAACTCATTATTCATCGCCCCAAGTAAGAGACACATAGAAAGAAAGGGTTTGGTTTCTTTTTTAGTTACTGGAGCTAGATCACTGGAAGGGTTGATAGTAACAGTAGCTGCAGGAAAGTTTAAGTGATTAGATGGCTTTTGTGTTTAGCTTTGAACACAGTGAAAATTGGGGAAGTTCTTTTATATGTCTCACCGTTCATGTCCTGCTGCTATGAGGTTCTTTCTGTATTTGTCTCCTTGTTGCCCCAAGGGAATGGCACTGACACAGGGATTCAGTAAGAGATGGTTCTTCAGGTAGCAAAACCTGTATCTGTTCAAAGCTCTGAAGAGTAGAAGAGCAGACTGGGAATATTTGATGAGGAATCATTGTAGGGAGACGCAATGTGGGATGCCATATACCCAGCAGAGCACTTTTGCATAAGCCTGCTTCACAGCTTTCTTCCTCAAGAGTCAAGTCACCAGAGCCTCGACGTGGCCATAGCCAGAGGCAGGTCTGGCTGGCTTGGATCTGCTCCCTGGGTCAGCCACAAACAGCAGAGCGCATGTGTCCTCTTGGCACCTGCAGTGGTGGCAAGTGGTGGAAATGCCAAACCTTTTTGACTCCTGTGGGAACCATCTTTCAGCAACCCACACGACTGCTCTGCAAAGTCTGCATCAAACAGACCTGGCCAGGTCCTGGTGTGGTTGGAATGAGGGAGCTGCACTGGTGGGAGCACGATCACCTTTGGAAGCTGTCTGGCCAATGACCACATCAGTTTCTCTATACACAGGGCCAGTTTCCTTCCTTGGGAAGAACTTGGTGCTTACACAAGGAGTCTGCCCACCCAGCAGCTTTGTAGACCCAAGGGGAAAGGAATGGTTAAGGAATGGCTTTTCTCCACCCAATTCAGTCCAGGCCCAGTTCTGATAACTGAAGGAGGGCTGTAGGCAGCCCCCCTCTGCCACTGCTTCTGTAGGAGCTCTGTGATTTTTAGAACTCCCCTGAGTTTTGGGTTATCAAGCGCCCCTTGTTGCAGCTGCATCAACTGCAGAATGGCTCATTTACCAAGCACAACAACGGGCTCCTGTTTGGGCAGGATTCCACTGGCAGCCTGTGCCTGACCTGGAGACCTTTGATATTTTGGCTGGCAGACTGGTTGTCTGTGCCCTGCTTGGTATTTCCCTGTAAAATATGCTCTAGGTTGTCCTTTCTTTAGGAGACATTACCCTTCCTCCCACTCGTCTTTGAGTCCAAGCATCACTGTGAATGCTCTTAGCTGGAAGGTCCACCCCTTTCTGCACTGAGCATGCAGACCCGCTACCCACTGCTTCCTCGCTGGACAGCACAGCCTTCCAGTTCAGAAGGTGTCTCTGCGGTCCTGGAGCTGGACACATCTGCATTTCCAGCTTTGCTTCCTGGAGGGGACATTTTAAATGTACAGTACAGCTGCATACTGCCAGCATCAACACGAGCAGGAGAGGCCCAAGAGATTGGGCTGCCTTGGGCTGGTATTTCCAGTGGATCCTCATAAGGCTGGGCTGCTTTTTGTGGATATCTTTGCCTGCTGTTACCTAGGGAAGACAAGACACATTGGAGAAGTTTGTGAATTGTTCTGATGGGAAGAGCACACTTGCCTATACCATGCTTACCTTCTGATCTTGTTGATATTTTGATCTACTTCTTGCCTTTGAAATTACATGGAGTTTTCTTTCTTCCTCTTTTTTAGAGAAAAAGGTTTAGAGAGACATGGAACTTGAAAGAATCATTCGAGACACACTGACATACTTCATCCAGTCCCACATCCCTGCTGCAGACCTCAGGTATGTTGAGACAGGAAGATCCAATATAATTGTTTTAGCTTGAACTCTGTGCTAATTATCCCTCTGCACATTATACTGAACTTCAAGTGGAGCTTCAGAGCTTTCCAGTGCTTTGTGTTGCTTTTCCCTAAGTCAGATCCAGGATGCAGGTAATTTGCACAGGCTCTGATGTGAATGCTTGAATAGCTATCGTTTAGCATTGCAATTTAGCAATGTCATTGCTTTGACAACCAAGATGATTAATTTCCTGTCCAGTAATACACATTAGAATATGGGATTCCCTTCATTCCACAGTGCTCCCAAAGGACTTTCTGAGCAGCATAATGCTATGTCAGGGCTCTCCCTATTGTGAACTCTGCCTGCATGCAGAGATACAGCCACCTTGAGGCTGGAACACAGCAACTGGTTTTGCAGCCAGTGGCAGCAGACACACAACTGTGGAGAGCAACTAGCAGAGAACACTGCATCCCATAGAAATTGCAGCTTGACATACGATGACCTCACCTGAAACACCAGTAAGGGTTTGAGCACTTGGAATATTTTGGTTCTCTCAGATGAAGCACCTACAGGAGCACAGCCTCTGGGCACATGCTGGGGCTTTCATTCAGTGTTGCTCAGGAAGGAGGACAGCATGCAGTACTTTACCTGTAAATGCTTCCCATTCATCCACTGACCACTTGCTGCCTGGCTTTACTGGTGGGATCTGCCCATAAGATGCAGTCCATATAGGTCCTTCTGCTGCTCTATTAGAAAGACACAATGTTAGGTGAAATGGGGATGGAAAGAAAGAGAGAAAAAATGGGCCTGTTGACCCTGCTGCCATGTCCTGTGTTCTCTCTGTCTCCAGTGGGATGGATGATGTTTTCTTCTCTTATATCACGGGTGTCCTGGAAGAGCTGGGCTCACCAGAGTCCTCTGAGGAGACCTTTGACATGGACACCTTTGTGGAAATGATGGAGGCATATATTCCCGGTTTTGCAGAAATCCACAGGTATGTGAATGTTACTGCTTTGCATGTGCATGCCATGCACTGGGGGCCTGGACCCAAGCCCCTAAGTACCATAAATTCTTCTGTTATATCCACTTGAAGAGGTTTTAGTACCAAACCAGTATAATTAAGTCAGGCTTTGCCTGAATACTTGGATGCTAATCCCAGTATAGTTTGCAAGTAGGTCCTTGGCCATCTGAAATACCAGCTTATTTTATTGGGCTTCCCATCAAGCCTTGTCTTTCTATAAAGAGGTAGGCAAGTAGGATAGGCTACTGCTTTTATTCCTCACACTAATTATACGGCTTCTGTCTCTTGCAGTGGGGATGTTTGTGAAATGATGTTCTCCCTCTCAGAAAGGCTTGGTGAAGCTCGCAACAAAGGTGAGTTACAGAGGCAATTTCAGCACAAGAAAGTATATTCTGTTTTCAGTTTTAGCGTTTGGAGTTGAGCAATGTCATAGGATAAAATACAATCTTGTTTGCTACATTTAGGATCTTGTAGGGTAGCCTGATTTGGTTGACAATTTTTTTTTTGCAATGTTCAGTTGGGTTTTTGATATTAATATATGGGAGGTTTGAGTCGTATGGAATACTGTCCAAGACATACTGGGGTGAAAAACACTGGACCAGAACTCCAGATACCTCTGTTGAGATCAAATCCAGAGTAATAAGGAAGAAATAGCGGATACCGGGCTGCTTGTTGAATCTACTGTAGTTTAATTCTGAAAGGGAGGATTTCTGCCTGCCTCTGATAGCCATCTGCCTAAGCAACACTACCACTGGGCAGCCCATGTCAGGTGCATCATCTAATAGAGAATCCAGCTGGTCATGTCTATCACTTCTAGACTTTGAGCATCCTCAAAGCTCACTTCCCATTTACCCACGAACCCTGGCATGGATGTAAAATCAGCAATGATGTGTTCTAGCCTGCACTATGCAGGACTGCAGAAGACTACACTATCCCAATGGTGCTTTCTAACCTCAGCATTCCTAGATCAGCTGTACTGCTGTATTAATTAGCCCCAAAGGTACTTCCCACTAAAGAACAGATGGGTGAAGTGCCTGGATATTAAACCTTTCAGGACACACCAGTCTGGGGTTTGTTTATCTAGCAACATCACTGCTGTCTTAGCAGGAACCAGAAGGCTACATAACATAGAACAGACAGTCCTGTCTTACCTTACTTGCTGCTTTCTTGAACTTGACAAAACCTACTGCTCTACTCTGGTCCCCTACATCCAAACCTTTGAGGATCCTGATATAGCCAGAGTGTGGAAGGACAGCACCATTCCGGTTTTAGAGAGAACAGAACAGAGGTGAAATGATTCTTCTTACAGTGACATAGAAAGAGCCTGTAAAGAGAGATGCATCAGCATACCCTGATCACCAGATGTGCTGGCTCACATACAACCTGGGGACTATCAGAGTGTATTCCCAAATTTAAAATCAAAACCACACCTTATTTCAAAGTTAGAGCAAACACCAGAGAATTCTTAGAAATGTAACAAAAATACCGTAAGTATCCACAGCCAAAGTGCTAGAGGGCCGAGAATTGACAGGTAAAATTGAATTCGCAAGCAACCCATGCCCAGTAAGGCATGGAAGTGCAGTGCTTGGGCACTCCAGCGTGCGCTAGCACTACCTTCCTGCAGGTCAGTGTGAGCAGAGCTGCAGCTGTCCCCGCTTAAGGCAATAGGAATGGTAGTGCTTCCCAGTCTTGTCACTCAAGGGATTTGCTTTGGCACACAATGCCCTAGCAATCTAATGCCAACAGAAAGCACAGAACTCTAGCCTTAGTGGGACTCTTCCTTAGGAGATATCACTATGTCTTTAAGAAAAACCTGGCCAAAAGACTGTGGAAAGCAGGAGTGAAGCACCCTCTGAAGACCTGACCAAGGGGCAAGAGCCTGGAGCCGGAGCCTGCAATGGGGAAAGGCTGTGCACTCCAACAGATGGAGCTGGCGCCCAGGTATGAGTATCCCGCAGAGGAGCAGGAGCGCTGGAGACAGTCACCCAGCACTAGGCTACCAGCACCACCTGAGGGCATTCTGGCTCTGGAAGGAACCACAGTACAGGCTATGACACAGCATCACTGGTGCCTGTGATCTCCTCCCTTGTATGGCCTGAGCAAGACTGTGTCGCTAAGCGGAAAAAGAAAATTATGTGCTGACAGAAGAGTATGAGCCAGAGCGATGGCTGACACAGCCTGTCGCAGTGCCCTCCAAGGTCCCACAGCAGCACCTCTGCAGCACCAGCTAGGCTCCTCGCCACTTCACCCTGTTCCCATACCCTCACTCCACAGTTTGAGCTGGATCACCCCTTCTCTCCCCAGCTATTTTGCAGTATCTGCACAGGAAGCAGTCACGTCTGGGTGTTGGTCCCAAAGACGCCGGTCCCACCCTCAATGACCTTCCATACTGTGCATTTTCTGAGCTATACAGCACTGAGTCATTGGCCCAGCAGTCCTGATCCTGCAGCACCATTCAGCATGACCCATGCTACAGGCATCACAGCACCTGGCAGATCCCTCCACCTCCTTCCCCCACGCTCTGCTTGCTGTTTCTCCAGTACTGATCTCTTCCTGCTCTGCAACGCAATCATTCTGTGTCCACAGCCTTCTATCAAATGCTGCTGCTGTGCTTCCTTATGATGCAGCCACAGGTCACCACATGTGCCACACGTCACCGTGTGTAGCAGTCCCTTCCCTTTCTGATCAAAGCACATATAACTTTACAAGGCAAGCGGGAGTTCAAGCGTTCGCACCACAGTGTCCAGAAAGCTCCCTGCCCTAAGGAGACACATAACATGTCTACACAGATGAGCCAGTTCACAGCAGCCCTACTTTAAAGAAAGTTGAAATGCAGGGGGAGGAGATTAAGAAAGAGTGATGCTTTGTCCTTGCAAAGATACAATCCCCTGTTAGCTCAGGAAAGGGATTTAGTCATGCTTGTAAGGAGAGTCTTCAGCTAAGGACTAGTTGAATTTCCTGACAACGCAAAACCAGAGGCCCTTCTCAATAGCCCTCTTCTCACTGTATTCCCAACTTACCTCTTGTCTCTTGCTCTAACTAGGAAGGCGATGACTTGAAGGATGGGGTGGAACTGCTCCTGGAGATGTTCCCAGCCTGTACCGTGAGCCAGGCAGAGAAGGCACTCGCCATGGCCTTGGGGAACTTGGAAGAGGCAGTGCAGTTAATTGTGGAGGAGAAAGTGGAAATTGGCCCAGCAGGTGTGAGTGTGAAGGTACTGTACTCTGAGCTGGGTGGCAGCGGGCCAAGGAGCAGAGCTCAGGGGACACAGGTGTCCCAGCTGTCTGCTGCAAGCGGAAGCTTCGACTGCAAGAACTTTCCATGCAATGAGCCAGGAGGATCACCCAGAGCAACACTCCCTCTCCCTCCCTTGGCTCTCTGAGTATGGGCTGTGCCCACAGCTGAGCCAGCGCCCCAGTGGAGCTGTGGCTAGCACCCCACTTCCCACAGGGCCTGGAGTGCTGCACCAGCAGCTGGGCTCACCAAGCTAGCAGGGGGGTAGCTGTATGCCCCACGTGTTGTGCTACTCACACACCTGCCTTGTCTCCTCCCAGGAACTGGCACGGCCTCGCAGAGCGCCCAACCATGAGGAACTAAAACAGGTTATCCTACAGAAGTAAGTACCCAGCAGCAAAGAACCCCTTACTCTGCTCCCAGCAAAGGAGGTGGCAGCAGTTTGGGGAAGGTCAGAATGACAGTGCAGTCTATAAAGATCTTGGGGTGTATGATGCTTAGAAAGGACGCCATGAAGCTGATTTGGGTATAGCTGAACACATCTAAACACAAATAGAATCATCAGGTGGGAAAAACAGGTTTGGGTTTCTTTTAGAGCTCTGGCACAGAAGCAAGTTAACTCAAGTTACCTGCACCAGCTGGGTCACAGTGCTGGCTGTGTGCGAGGTTTCAGCCTCCTACAGGTACGGTGTAAATCACAGTACTGTCAGCTGAGGTCCTGGTTAAAGGTTCAAGGCACAAACATTGTGCTGCAGCTCAGATAACAAGTGGTGAGTTGCAGAACTACAGCAACTCATTCATACCTCCATCCTTGGAGACAGTCCAAACAAGGCTAAAGACATCTTTAAGAGACTGCCTGTACAGCAACACTGGGAAGATTAAATCTCAGTTGCTGAAGGTGCGAATTCAATGCATTTAAAGAAACCTCTCTGAAGTCCCCCTATGGACTTCTTGGGAATGAGAGCGGCTTTAGATTGGTTTACCTTTATTCATTTCCAAAAGCATTTAATTCTCAATAGGAGAACCCACACTGTGGTTTCATCGATCTGCTTCAAGATCTCAGCTTTCATGAGTATCCTCCTGTGGGCATGCAGATTCCATGTGTCTATCCAGCCAAGACTTTTCCAGCACTTTACATCCTCCCCAGTGACAGAATAAACAGCTGATGGGCTAGGGAAGATAAAGCAAGGCAGAATGGCGTCCAGGCAGAATTAGCAATCCCTGTCCTTGCCCTGGCTTGTTTCAGAGTAACATACACAGGAACAAAAAAGCACCAGCTGCTAGTTATGCTTCTGGGAACTTCACTTTAATGACATTTTGGCAACGTCCTGTACTTTAAACATCACTCTAGCACAGGTACAGAGAGCAGATCACCATAGCTGAAGATACACAGGAGCAGCTGTACTAACTACTGAGGGAGAAGTCATGGTCAGCTCTGCTGTCCGCTTGCTAAACCAGCACCAAAGACTCAAGAGTAGTAACTCAGCAGTACAGCAAGGAAATACTTGGGTCCTGATATTTCAGTCACACAGGGAATGAGGTGATGCTTTTATGAAGTTGTTTCCAGCACAGACCTGTTTTGTAGTCAAGTAGCAGGTGGAATATGAAAGGAACACCATCTCTTCAGGGCAGAAGCAGCCAGCTTGGTCCTGTAATCTCACCTCTGACTCCTTTAGCTGCCATCACTCGGGCTGAGGAGGAGCAGAGCTGCCCCAATGGCAGAGCACACCAGACCTCGGCACCTCTCAGTTCTTCAGGGGCTATCGGCATTCTCAACAGCCTGTTTTCAATACCCTTCACATATGGCCAAGGAGAATCCTGCTGGATTATCACCAGGAGGACAACACACTTCTTGCCCGTTTTATCCAGAGGGGAGTGTTAAGTGCTCCTAGCTGCAGTCTAGGCAAGTAGGACACATTGCACAGCCACAAACCAGCCAGGGGAGAAAGGACAGAGGCTGTGAACAGCACCAGGCAGTGCATGTTAGTGTTCACTAAATGCTTCGTGTCTTTCAGATACATGATGGTGGATAGTGCAGAGGATCAGAAAACACATCGGCCAGCTCCACCCAAAGAGGTAAGAAGAGCAGTCCCAGCTCACCAGCAGTTTGAATGTCCTTTGGCTACAAGGTTTGAAAATCAGGCTGCAAGTCCAAAAAGCAAAGGGGCAGGCCAAAGGCAGGACTGCTCACAGAGCCCGGTAGTCAGCGAAGTAAGGTGCTGCAGGATCTGTCAGTTCCTACCATTCCTGACAAACATGGCTCCTCCTCCCCCATCAGACAGCTTCCTTCCAGTTTTGGCCCAGATTCCCAACACAAAGGATGGGTAAAGCAGCCCACCCCAGTCTTCCTGCACCCACCCCGCAGAGCACAGCTCTGCTTCTGCTTGTCCCCTCCCTTTCCCTAGCAGTGTGGCTGTCCATCCACTTGCTGTTGATGTCTTTCCAGGCTCCCAAGAAGTTGATCCGCTATATCGATAACCAGGTGGTGAGTACAAAGGGAGAGAGGTACAAAGATATCAAGAAGCCTGAGAGCGAGGAGATGAAAAGAACCTACATCAGCCTCAAACCAGCCAGGAAGTACAAGTTCCACTGACAGCCAGGTCCTCCTGCTCTTCAACCTCCACCTCGCCGGCCAGGCATGGCAAGATGGAAACCTGGCACTACAGATGAGGGGACTCGGCCACCTGCCACTAACTGGAACTAACCTGGGAGCCAGGACACTGCTTTCAGCTTCCTCAACTAACCCAGTTGATGAGGAGCGTTCTCTCCTTGTGTAGCTGTCCCTCTGCCCCTGGGGCACACTGCAGTGGCTCTCTGGGGCATGGGCATTCTCTGCTATTCCTTGCATGGGACATTTTTAGATCCAAGATGTGGCTTGTGCTTTTGCAGCAAGCTTTTTACAAGTCTGTGTGCACTGTTGCTTTAAATTGAGTGCCAGTGTTAATAAAGATGTGAATTGGTGTGTAGTTCAGCCAGAGCACGCACATACTTTACAGACACTGCCTCCAATCTCTACTGGTGCCAAAGATAGGAGCAGGGTCATCCTCTTTTCCCCTAATTACTCTCTTCATCATGTTCACCACAAGATGTGGCTGCTGTTTGGTTAACCAGTTAACTTGTAGATATAAGGGCTGAGGCTGAACTCCAGACCAGAGCTACGCTCTCCCTGCCAACACAACCTGCAGTGCTCCATAAATTCCAGCTGACAGCGTGGCCAGGGCTCCTGCCATTTCTCACCACTGTTGGGTGTGAAAGCTCCAGCCACATGACATGGAGCAGGATACAGTAGCAGTCCCGGACACTACTGAAACCTTAAGTCAGAATCTGGAAGAAACAAATGGCAAGGACCGACTGTTTTGAGTGACAATACCGCTAGGTTTGGTGCTTTTCTGTCAGTGAAACTGCAGTTAGGAGCATGTTCCCCCTGAAAACAACTCCCACCTTGCACCAGCCTAAACCAGCGCCCTAGGCCTGGACAGACACACTGCCTGTGCTGTGGCCATGCCAGCCCTTTGGTACCAGGCTGGCCAGTGGCCGTGGGCTGCAGCTGGGCTTGCTCTGTCCTCCTCCCGGAGCCCAGAGGGGCCTGCCCTCTTCCAAGAGGAGGGATAGCAGCTTTTCTGCTCCAGCTGGCCTGGTCTGTTCCCAACAGGTCTGCTGGCATGGCATGCCCTGCACACGCACCCCAGGGGACAGTCCCCATCAAACACTCTCCTGCTCTCTGGACAGCTGCCACTTAGAGATTTAAAATACAACAAATAATAAATCCTATCTATTAGCTGGCCTTGCCAAGGCCTGTTCAGCACCATGGTGTTCCTGCAAGTCACTCACTCTCTCCATGCCACTGCAGAGGGAGTTACTTTCCCCAGAGGCACCAACGAAGCCCACTCACGAACACCCAATGGCTGCTAAACAGCCCCAGAGGAAAGAGTGAGCCCCGTTTGGGCCAGCCTCGCCAACGGGACCAACCTCTCCCTCTGCACGTCTCTGCAGCAGCCGGTTCCGGCATCCTCCCGGGATCCCAGCATCGTGTCAGTCCCCCCCTCCCCAGCAGCAGCAGTTCTAGATCTGGAGGTTAATGAAAGGGGCGAAGCCAACCACATCCTGCAGGAGAACGAGAGCCCTCTGCAGTGGAGGCTCCACATCCAGCTCCACCCCACGGCTTCGGAGGATGCTCAGGCTGGACTCGGCCACGTTGTGGCAATGCTTCACCTTCAGCGAGCGCAGCTTGGGACAGTACTCAGCCAGGACCCTGCCAAGAAAGAGAGCACGTGCAGGTTGCAAGCCAGGACTCCTGAGTGCACCACTCACTGTCCACTCCCAGCAGCCCAGCGCTCACGACTGTGCCACACATGCACCATCCTTTGGGAGAAGCACCCTGGTAGTCTGAGAGAAACTCAAGGGATATGGTTGGATCCCAGACCTGCCCTCTGTGACATGCCAGGGGATTTGCTCTTAGTAGAACACTGCCTCTCCTGAAGGGCCTGCTAGTGGCTTCTCCCCCAGACTGAGCTCTCATTGCTTTCACCATGAAGAAATCTGACTTTTCTCTCTGGTTCTCTTCCTCTCCCTGCCCCAGACACCTGCCATCCCCACCCAGGCTCCCCCATGTTACTCAGTACCTGATGGAGTCATTCTTGACTCGCAGACACCCCGTGAGGTCCAGGTGCTCCAGCTCAGGGCAGCACTTGGCAATCTCCTCGACTGCCACATCGCCCACATTGGCATTGACAGCCAGTGACAGAGACTTGAGCCTGCTGCACTTCTGCACCAGGTAGCAGATGGCCTCGTCCTTCAGCTGGCGACAGGCCGTCAGGTCCACAGCCTCCAGTGCCTTGCAGTGGTCAGCCAGGCTGCGCAGGGACAGGCTGTCCACCCACTCGCAGTGAGCCAGGGAGAGCTGGCGCAGGTTGGGGCAGCTCAGCGAGATGGCCACCAGCGCATGGCGGCTGAGCTGGGCACAGCCCTTCAGCTGGATCTGGTGCAGGTGGTGGTTCTGCCCAATGACCGGGAGCAGCTCCCTGTCCGTCAGCCAGTCAGAGCAGTTCTGGAGCGCCAGCTGCTGCAGAACTTCGTTGTCCTTCAGCAGGTTAACGAAAGCAGCTCGAGGGATGGCAGGTCCGATCTGTATGGGGAACCCAGGAAGAATGAGGCATCCCCCAGGGTTTCAGATCAGCCTGATCCTCACCAAATACTCTCTCCTCTCTTCCACTGTGACAGTGGTGACCAAAGCCACCCCCTTATCCCAGGGCAAAGCCTGCCATCAGGCTCTCCTCCCCTCATGCCAAGGCTACTGCTACAAGCTAGAAGATGCTCTGGCTTCTCCATCCCCCACCATCACCCCTGCATTTATATATTTATGATGAGCTCCGCACCTCTGCTCTCCAAGAACTCTGCTAGACCACTCCTCACACAACAACCACTCTTGTCTTTCCAAGTCCCAGGCAGTGTCTCCCAGGGCCAACACAAGCTTTCCCTGAAGACCAGACACAGACTTATCTCCTGTCAGACCAACCCTATTGCACAACCTCTGGGAGGACCGACAGGCTGTGCCAGTCCAGAGCTGACTTGTGTTTCTGCCAGCCGGTGCCCCATAATGGCCTGGGTGGAGCTTCCAGGCTCACTCCTCCCAAGGCCTCTTGCTAAAGACACTGGCATTGCTGGGCCCTGAATCATCACCTGTCCTCCCTGAGCCCATCTGTCCAGTCTGACACCTGAGCCATTAACCTGAGCTCCTGAGCAGAAACCAGCCTCCTTGCTGGGGGCTTCTTCTCCCCACATAGTCAGATGCTCCCCTGTTAGCTCCAGAGCACTAGGACATCTGTGTCTCCCCCAGCCTCAGAGCCATCCAATACCTGGCTTGAGTCAAAGCTGCGCATGTTGGCCAGGTACAGCTGGACGAGAGACTGGAACGACTTGCTGACCCTCTGCAGACTCAGGAGCTGCTGCAGTGGCAGATGACAGAGGATATGTGGAACTAAGATGTCTTCCCAGGGCAGGTCCAGGAGGCATCCCCTGGAGGGGGTCAAACTCATCATCAGACGCCAGGGAGCCAGGCTACAGTGGGAGCCAGGCTAGATCACCTCACACCTACTGCCGCGTGCCTCTAGGAGGAACAGCCAAAAAGAAAGACTCAGCAACGTCTCCCACAGTCAGCCCACAGGGTAAAACCCCCTGGCTAGCCATCAGCAGGGCACGCACCTGCCACCTGCGTCACCTCCTCCCCAGCCTGGGATGTTCACTGCTTAGGCATCTGAGTCCACCTGCCTGCACTGCCCTCCAGGAGATCTCGGGTGGGGCTTTCCACCCACTGCTCAAGGAGTCCTTGCTGCCCTGCTGAGGGACAAGCGACTGCTGCAGCATTACCACACCACCCACGCAGTAGCTGTGCCTAGGTTTCATGTCTGAGCATCGCTCTACCTGGCGGCTAGTCCCCTGCATCCAGTGCTGAGCCACTCGCGCACCTTGCGAGGGGGAGAGGGCAGGCACCTGTTCCCTCCCGTGGGGAGCAACGAGGCTCCGGGCTCCCCCCAGAGCGGTCTCCCCCGCGAGGAGCGGGGACACGGCATCTCTGCGGAGATGAGGCCGCAGCCTCGGGCGGCGAAGGGAAGGGGAAGGAGCCAAGGAAGGAGCAGAGGGGTCCCGGCAGCCCGCAGCCCCCGCGAGATGTGGCTGGACACCGCGGTTAGACTCGCCCGCGGCCACTTCCCCCCCCCCCCGACGCCCCACTGGCCCCCGCTCGGCCCCAGAGCCGCCCTCGGGCCCGGCTCCCGGGCTGCCCCACCGCCGCGGCGAGCAGGCCGCGGAAGCCCCGCCGGGGCCTGCAGGCAGGCAGGCAGGCAGACAGACACCACGCTCCCCTCCCGCAGGGCCCCGTGGTGGGGTGGCAGCCCTGCCCCAGTCGTCCCCCCACCGCCTCCGGCCCGATACCTGCCGCCCCGCCGGGGTTCCCCCGGCCGCTCCATACAGCTGCGTCTGGCCCAGCCCCCGACGCCGGCGTCTAGGCATGACGTCACGGCGGCGGGCGGAAGTGCGCGCGTCCCCACCGCCCCGCCTCTCCCTGCCGGGCCCTGCACCTTTACCTCGCCCCGGCGGCAGTGCGCAGGTTGCCGGGGACCGGGCGGAAGGCACGGGAGCCCCCGGACAACGGCAGCCCTCGAGGCGGCGGGGAGTGCTCGGCCCTGCCAGGCCGGGGCACCGGGCGGAGAACGACTCCGGCGCTGCGGGCGGGCCAGCGGGTCCCGGCGGTCCCAGGTCCCGCCGGTGCCCTAGCGGCTCCCGCAGGCTGCTCCCAGCGGTGCGGCGCTCCCACCGGCCCCAGTACCCCGGCTCCCCGTGCGCACCACCTGTCCCAGTTCCCCAGTTATCCCAGTTCCCCAGTGCACACCAGTTGTTCCAGTTCCCCAGCGCACACCGCTTGCTCCAGCCCCGCGGCTCCCCCTGTTCCCCGGCGCACACCAGCTGTCCCAGCTCCCCGGTCCCCGGCGCACGCCCCTGTCTCCGGCGGGCGGCCTCGCGCATGCGCAGCGCGGCGGCGCTGTCCGTTCAGCACCACGCGGAGCCGGGACCCGCCGGGACCCGCTGTTGCCGGTGAGCGACAGCCCCGCCCCCGGCCCCGCCAGACAAACCCCCCCCGGCCCGGCCCCGACCCCCAAACCCCCTGCCCGGCCCCGTCGCCCCCTCCCCGGCCCCGTCGCCCCCTCCCCGCCCGCAGGAGCGGAGGGACCCCCGGGAAAGGCCGAGCCCCGGGCCTCACAGTTCTCACAGCATCCCCGACCGGCAGCCGCTGGGCCCCGCTCCTCCGCCGGCAACGGGCTGTCGTGTCCTGTCCCGTCCGTCCGTCCCTCGCCCCAGCGCCTGGTACGGGGCGGCACTGCCCGTCCGCGGCCCGCCACCCGCATCCCTCCACCCCGCCAACCGGGTCCTCGCGTTTCGCTCCCCCGCCGGTGCCCCGCCTGCCCCCACAGCCCCGGGAAGCGAGCATGGCTCGTCCCGTTGCAGGCAGTCCCCGCGGAGAAGCCGCCCGGGCTCCTGCCGGCGCAGTTGCCATAACGACTCCGGGCAGGGCTCCCGCAGAAACAGACGCTGCTATTTCCTCGCTGCTCTCCCCCCCGGTGCCGGTTTGCAGGACAGGCACCCCCGTTGGTACGGCACTCCTACTGACGCACACCACACCTCAGAGCTGGCCCTGGCCGGGTGACCCCATTCCCGGCTCGGATCTGGGCCCTGCCACCTTGTGCAGCATCAAGCTGCTGATCGCTGCTGGCAACAGGCACTGTAAAAAGATCTACCTGGCAAAAGAGCAGGGCCCACATAGAGTGAACGAGTCCCAGATTCCCTGGAAAGCAATGACCTGTCTATGCACCCTGTTCCCTCCCAGTGTGGAAGCTGGTTTGGGGAAAGGTCTTCTTTAACCCAGTGCCTGTCCTCTGGGGGTAGCCACCCATGCTACCTGTCTGCCGCTGGGCATGTAGCACCTGCCCCTGGAGGGTCCCTGTGGCTCCCTGAGTTAGCACAGTGCTTTTCTCATTTACAGAAGGACAAGCAAGACAAGGATTTTCAATGTTCTAAAGGAGCTGAAAATGCCCCCAGCAACAGCCTGGGACAGCCCTTCCTTCCTCTGCAGTGGGGGCACAGAAAGCTCTGGGAAAGCTGATCCTGCTTCTAGACCGGGAGGGTTCATTTTGCCCTCAGGAGGTTTCAGCTCTGTGCTGACCTTGCTCTTGGTTCCTGCAGTGAAATAGAAGCGTGGCATCTGGCAGGGAGTCCCTTAAATTTGCCCCTGTAAGCAAAGGGCTGTGACCGAAGTTGGCTACAAGGAGGCTTTTTGAAATAGCGATCTTGGTCTGGATAGGAGGCGAGGAAGCACCAGCAAGCAAGGGAGTGCAACGCTCAATTACATCTGGCCTTTGCTGAAGGCTTTCCGTGCCAAAACAGACCTGGCTGGGAGCACCCAGCTTGTGTCGAGTCCTTGCTCAGAGGAGCTATGTTGTGGATTGCTTATTATCCTTCCTAAGCAACATGTGTGCTGGGCTGGCAAGTGGGACCTGCTTTGCTCCCGCACCAACCTCTGTTTATGTTTTTCATTTCATCTGATCCAGACGGGCTGGCTGAGTCACTTCCCTGGGAACTTGCTGGTAGCAGGGCTCGGAGGAAGGCCAACAGTCAGCCCAGACAGATTCTGGGTACCACAAGGAGGTTGGGAGGCACTGTTATAACAGACAGAAGTGAGACCCGGTTGTGTGTGTTTGGCCTCTGTTACATCCCAACCTTTTCCTGGCTTGTGGATGCACAACGTTGGCCCTGCCCAAGAAGATGAAGACTCTCCTACCTTTCATACCCAGTGCCGAGGCAGACCTCAAGAGCTGGTTAGCGCAAGGCCATCTCTGCTGAGCCATTCACAGGACCATTCAGGAATCACACCTAATCCAGCTCACTTCAGCCTGCTTGCAGGGCAGCAATCATTGTGCCAGGGCTGGGGCACTGCAGCCTCTCAGGCAGTGCTGGCTCTTTTCTAGATCCAGCTCACAGGGTCAGCATTGCCCTGGGAAGCAACAAGCAGTTTTCAGATCCTGCTGCCTGAGTACAGGTTCCCTAGCATAACACCACAGCAAGTGCTGCAAGGTGTTTGCCCTGACAAACCTCTTCAGCCCCTGAGCCTAGCACAAACAAGATGGGATGGTAAAGAGAAGGGTGAATGTGCTGCCAGCTGTGTCAGAGCACAGCAAGGGTAGCTGCTCCAGAAAGGGGTGGGGGTCTCCCCAGCCAGAGGCTGGCCCACTCAATACCTGGCCAGGGCCCAGTGAGGACCACCAGGGTCAAGCACAGCCCTATGATAAAGAGGCAGGTTGATGGTGACGGGGCAAGGCTGAGATCCAGTTAGAACAAACCCAGAGGGGACAGTCCAAATCAACAGAGCCCATAGCCCAGCATAAGTACAGCTAAACTAAGCTAGAAACAAGAACTCCCACAATGTTGCTCAACAGGGACTATGAGCTGCAGGCTGAGCTTAAATAGAGGATCTGGGCCTATGGGCAGAAGTGGGTGGAGGCTCCAGGTGAGGCTGGTTAGGGCCACTAAGGTTTATTAATGTCCCCAGGGTCCTGACAATCTGGTTATCTGTGGGGGAGCTAGTAAGTAGGCTTAAGCTGCAGGTTCTAGCACTGCCTATGGTTTATGAGAGGTATGTGCTCTGTACTAGGAGTCATGGGTAGCTTCCGCTTGTGAAATGATCAGACTGTTCTATTTCTTCTTCACAATTTAGTTCCATATGCAGAAAAAGCATCAGAGCCTGTTACTGTGTTGTAGAAGTGTATGCTGAGATGCAGCTTTACACCATCGGGATGTCCAGTGGTGCTAGCAACCTAAGACTACACCAATGGTAAGGGTCCCAAACCTGTACCCTTCTTGTACTCATGTCTGTAAAGTTTTTCTGTATGCAGAGTGGCTGTGGTATGCTTGTACAGCCCTGTAGCACAGGGCTTGGGTGGTGTTACCTACTGTAGCTTAGCAATGAAGGGACAACTTAAAGCAGGCAAGCTTGAAAGATCAGAGCTTTGTTCTGCTCTGCTGTCTCAGTCAAGAGTTCCAGCAAGATTCTGCCTTTTTGGTCACATATGCTTTACCTAAGGTGGGCCTGTGTTTTTCTCAAAACTGTCTGTAAGCCTCCTTTTTAAACTTTGGTGAGATGCATGCTTCTAGTTGAGCCCCAATACTGCAAACTGTTTTGCCAAAACAGCTTCCTGAGATGGCCCTGATGTTAGGGGGTTCCTTAAGACCAGGGGAATTCACCTTGCCAGTCAAGCAGTAGCATGAGGGCAGAGCTTCAGCTAAAAACTTCCTGCTGTAAGCTTGGATAACTGTCAGCTTCTAGGTTTTTAAGAGGATGTGGGAAAGATTATCACAACTGCTTCTGTAAGACTTACCAGTTCTCTTAATTTATCTTTTAAAAGGAAATAAAAAGGGCTGTGGTCCTGTTCATGTGTAAGTCTACTGGTGTCTGTAAGTGTTATGAGTTCAGCAGTAAGCCTGGTGGAGACAGGATGTGAGAGATGGGGAAATGGAGCTGACAAGCACCTAAGTGAACCCAGCTGACCTGGCTCCAGGGTATGTCCTGTTAGCTCCATGGCACAGTGTGGACAACCCCAGCTCCTGGCTTAAAGAGGATGCCTTTTGCAGGATCAATGAGGTGAGCTTAGAGGTGCTTCCCTTTCAAGGGGAAACTGCATCTGTCATGACTCACCAGGCATGTGCTCATCACTTCTGTTTTGTCTTCTTGTAAGACAGTGTTTTGGACCAAGTGTGTCTGAAGATGCCTGTTCTCAGAAGCAGTGCTGGGCTGTGACACCTGTGGTGCTTGCAGGGCAGCTGAGGAAGTGTGTTGCACAGGTATCTTCAGCAAACTGGTCAGTCCTGTGGTTCTTCTGTTATCCCAGTGACCACTGGTGTCCTGTGAGGGAAAGCAGGGCTCCTGCATCAGGCCTTGAGCTGATCTGTAGTGACGAGGGACTGAGCTGAGCCCTGGGGGGAGGAAGCAGATTAGCTCACAACAACTGCTGCAGCAGCTTTCTTGTATCTTCCTTGGAAACATATGGTGCTGGCTGCTCTCAGAGCCAGGGTATGGCCTTGGGTCTGATCCTGCTGGCATTTTCATCCTTGTGAACAGAGACTTCAGCCATCTCCACGGCTGTGAGACAATACTGATGCCTAGCTGTACTTTTGAAGAGTCTAGAGGACCATTTTGGTCTTGACCTCATCCTTTGGCAATTGGGGGTGTGGTTTAGGGAATTGGGGCCTGAAGGGAGAGGAGTCGTGTGGTTAGAAGAGCTGATCTCAAGTTAGGAATCCCAGGTTTTGGTTCCCAGAGATGCTCCTGGTTTGCCAGCTGTTATTGGGCAAATCTTCCCCACCCATGCCCCTTGACTTTTCCCTTGCATTGAAAATGCAGTTCTTCCCATCTCAAAGATGTATTAAGAGGTTGGCTGGCTTTCCTTGAGCCTGCTGTGACCCCTGGAGGCTGATGTTGTGGGAGGGTACAACTTATTTTTAGGAGACTGGTATGGTGCCAAGCCAACGCTAACCTGCTGTCCTAAGATCTGTCACCTTGTATGGTGGCTTGACACCTCTCTGTCGAAACACCTTTAGTCTTGCAAAGGCTCTGGGGGCATTTCCTTTGCAGTTTTCCACAACTCTCAAGTGGGGCAAGAGACAAGGTCTTTTCAAGGACACCAGTAAGTCTGCAGTGCTCACACCTTAAGATGTGAGAGCTGGGTGCATGCAACATCCCAGAAGCTGAGTAAAGTCTCTCAATGCTGTTTTTCCTTGGACTCTCATCAGGTTCTTTCAAAGGATCTGGCCCCATATTCTGTCTGGCTGCAGGATAAGTCTGACACCCTCCATCACTCTCAGGGTTGGAGTGGACCACATCTGGAGACTTGGTTGCATGGGAGAAGGTGTTGAGCTTGCAGAGTAAACTCTTATCTTGGTGAGTGCTGAGATTGCACAGTGCCACCAGGAACCACTCTTAAGCTGGTGAAACAGGAACCCATGATGCCTTCTGTGCAGCTCTTCCCTGTATATGTCACCTTCCCCTTCTCTTACTGAAAAGAGAATCTGACTATACAGTCATGGCTGAAAAAAGATAAATAGAAGTAAAGCAAGGCCAAGTTGTGTAAGTCAGGGTTGGAAGAGGAACGTGCACAAGGAGCTCCTAGCTACACACTGATGCAGGGCTGTTCTGCATCATTCCCCTCATGAATGCTTCCAAGCTTTCAGCATGTCCTTTGCATGCATCTCCATACATCTCTGTGGTGGCAGGTTATGCTCAGTTCCCTTGCTACGCTTGAAATTATTCCTCCTTAACGAACCTTTTTAGGGTTTCCACACCTTTTATATAATTCTGTATGTGACCACATTCTCCCTGTGCTGGGTCAGGCTGTGTGCTTGGGGCTTGCTGTCTCTTTTCTGCATAAGGTGCTCCATGTATTCATTGCTCTTACTGCCCCTTACACCTTTTCACCTTTCCCCATGTGAATCTTGAGGCTGAAAGTGGGGGGATGGGATCGCATCTTACTGTTGCAGAGATTAGCTGGAGAGCAGCTCCAGAGATCTGCGCTGCAGCACAAGCTGTGTCCTGGGAGGCTACACTAGAGAACTGGTGACTTGGGTTGTTTCAGACTAAATTTCTGTTCGGTGCAGTGACTCACCATGGTGAGGTGGGTCTGAGTGACCCGCTGGCACCCATGAAGCTCTGTCCTCAGTGGAGAGCACACTCCACCAGCCAGAAATCTCCTGCTTTCCTTCAGGACCATCTTTTCCCTGAGCATCTTTTTTACCAAGAGATACTCCCACACAATTGTTCCCCTAACTGCTGTGTAGGGAGATTATTTATGGCTCAAGCTGTGCTGGAGCCCCACCTCCCACATCCCCAGGACAGGTTTTACCACGCTGACGTTTCTGCCTTCATCTTGACTGAGCAATGCCGGTGCAGGGGAAAGCCTGCTTGCTGTGTTGGTGCTGCCTGGGGCTGGGCTGGGCTCAGGGGATTTCTGTAACAGCAGGTGTTCCCGGGGCGTTACAGAAATATTTTGTTACAGCTTGCTCTGAGGCTCAGCACACAGTTTTCGCTACCTCGTCTCTATATGCTTCTGCTCTTCCAAGCCTGTATCTCTCCTGCGGGAGGGGGAGCCCCGTGTAGGGAGCTGGGACACTGTGACACAGTTGGCTAGGCAGCAGTTATCCCTTGCATAGACTGTAGTCTTCACTGGCTCTTCTCTCTGGTAAGACATTTTGCACTGTGTTCTCTTCCAGAGTGCCTTTCACCCTGAAAAATCCTGCTATGGTCCTATGTGCCCACCCCATACAAGGGAGCTGCACAAGGCAGTGTAGGTGTGCTCTCCTCTGATCCAGGTCTGGACAGAAGCCTGAGGCTTGGGCAGGGGGGCAGGCAGGATCTCCAGCACTGCCTTTTTGCCCTGAGTAAGCTGTAAAGCAGCATTTGTATAACAGACTGTCAAGGAAGGGTATTTTCACCATTTATCCTTAAACATCAGCCTGGTGGAATAACAGATAAGTGCATCAACCCATTAAAGACTTGGCTTATACTGTGGTGGCTTTTTTAATATACAGCTAGGATGTGGTTGGGTGTTGGCACTGGAGGCAGAAGGCATTAATTAGAACCATGTAGTTAAGTCTAGGCCCTGAGGGAACACCTGAAACCTCATTGGTTGCCCCAGAGTCCTCAATGCAGAGATGAGGGAAATTCAGCTTCCCCTGCCCTCACTGGGACCCATCCCCTGCAGGGCTGGAGCTGCAATTTCTGTGGTGCTTCCAGTGAGCTGGGTGAGGAGCACCCACCTGCTGATGGAGTGACTGTCCCCACTCGCAAGGCTACACTGTGCCTGAGGCCAAAGCACAGCCCCACTGGGTTTGGCAGCAGTAAGCCAAAGTGTGGCCCTTATGCCCTTTGCGGTGCCTTAAGCATGAGCTGTGCCGAAGGAAACAGCTCTGACAGCCCCTCTGCACTCAGGGGAGCAGCCCTGAGGTGCACCAGGGTACTTAGTCCAAGTGGAGCTGCAGAAGTGCCTTTCTAGAGACTGATCTGTGTGCCTTGGGACAGGCTGAGCATCAGCCCGTCCTGGAGCCAGCTGGGGGAAGGACCTCTTGTCTACCCACTCACCACCCAAATATCATCTGGACCTGTACACTTGCCAGGACACTATGACATCCCGGGCTGGTCTCTTCCAAGCAAGAAGTTCATCATTGTGCTGCCCTGGTGACACCCACACCCTTCTGGGCTTGGGAGGGAAAGTTGCATTGCAGGTTTGTGAAGATGAGCAAGGGCAGCAGTTAGAAAACTCCTGGAAGCTGCCTGTGGCTGGGCTTGAGGAACTGGCAGAGACCAGGAGGCTGAAAGGGATGACATGGAGCTGGGTGCACTCTCACGTAGGAAGGATGTGGTACCCACAGGCAAGGACTGGAGGTACAGAAGTGCCCAAGTGACAGTAAAGAGGGTTCCCAGTGCATGGTATTCCTGGTGCTCTAGCTAACCCCACTGTGTTGGGGCTGTGGGGTAGAGCATGGGGGACTCTTCCTGACATCTGCCAGAGGGGTTCCCTGCTCCCTCCTGCCCTGCATTAGCTGGGGAGGGGTTCACAGCAAGAGGGACCAGGGAAGCAAGGGCTAAATCCTGATCCAATGGGGCTTATGTCAGTGCTGGCCAGACCCATGTTTGTGGGCATGTCGTTGAGGAGTTACAGGGCTGTGGAAAGATGAGGGGGATATGGAGCAGAGAGTGGGAAGGAGAACAACAGCTGCTATGGGGGAAAACATGCATGGTTTGGAAGGAAATGTGTTTTCTGTGGATAGCCTGAATCTCCAGCCAGGGTGGCAGATGACCTCTCCCTTACCCTCTGCAGCTCTCAACAGGGCTGCCTGCAGGTGCTGGGAAGGTGCAGGCATGTCTTGTCCTGGTATGGACACACTGGGAAGGCTCTGAGTTCTTCCACTTGGTTAAATTGGTTAAATTTGTCACTCTGGCTGCGGCTTAGAGAAAAGCCTTCCCCCTCCCCACCCTCCTGCCATCAAGAAGCTGCTGAAGGAATCAGGTCGTTGATCCTGCAGCAGTGAGGCCCCTAATTAGCCCAGCTTCTAGGAGTCTGCTGGGAAAGCTGGCTGTGTGTGAGGCAGCTCAGGGACCTGTGGTCCCTGGCGTGGGGGAGAGGGGCCCCGAGCAGGCAGGAGCCTCGAGAAGGAGGGAGAAAATGGCAGTGCTTCAATGCATTAAATATGAGGAGAGCCTGCCCAGCCTACTGCTTTCTCCCTAAGTCCCTGTGCCTGGGAGAGGAGAAGGGGACACGTTCTGGGTGACAGTGAAGGCAGGCAGCACAGAGCTGGGCTCACTGCAGGCAGGGAAAGCAGCAAGGAGGGGCAGCTTTCCCCAAATTCTTCCTGTAAGCACAGCGTGCATGTGAGGCCCTGGCTCCCCTGGGCCTCTCCTCTCACACACATTTAATAATGATTGCTGGGCTGGGTAATAAAGTGCTGTTTAATAGCGAATCGATCTGGCAGCCTGGGCAGGAAGGGAGCGCTGGCTACCAGCCCTGGCAGCTGCCACTTGCAGACCCAGCGCGGTGGCGACAGTGTGGCCAGGGGCCCTGCTGCAGCACCTGCCTTGGTACCCGGCTGCCCTGTGTGGACTGTGCTCGCACCCACCTCCGGTGCTGGCAGAGCCCCTGGGTGGGACACAAAGGATTTTGGGGGGGTTTCCCTTTGTAGCATGAAGAGTTTTCCTGAGACTGGGGTGGCATTTCCCATCCTTGGGGTGGCTGATTAAACAGTGATGTCAGGTCCCTTGTGGTCTGGGACATCTTGGTACCTGTGGCTGTTGTGTGCTTGGGGTAAGACATCCCACCTGCAGTGATGAGTCCTCAGCATGGGGTCTGCTCCACAGGGCAAGGGCCAGCAGCTTGCTGGAGGTGGCAGGTGTCCCCGGACATGGCAGCTTTTGTCCTCATGGTCCCCAAGCAGTGGTGGGTGTAGGGCAGCTGGTGTCCTATGGTACGGGGCACAACACACATAGCTCTGCATGCTCATGCATCAGGACACGTGCCTGTGATCGCACAGGAACAAGCATGCTGCTGAGCAGGGACATACTACACATGGCCGTGTGCACGCTGATGAATGGGGATGTGCACACCAGGACACGGGGATGTGTGTGTTGTTACAATGGGACATGTACACCGGTGTATGGGGTCACGCCTGCCAGTGCATGAAGCCAGGTTCACGCTGGTGCATGGGGATGTGCATACCGGGAGACCAGGATCGTAACACCTGCACGGTGTTACACTGGGACACAAGGACCTGCACGGTGCTACACCAGGACATGCACACTGGGACACGGGGACGTGCACGGTGCTACACCGGGACGCGCCTGCCCCCACAGAGGGACGTGCACCCCGGGGCCGGCGTGGGTCTAGCCGCTCCGCGTGTCCCAGTGCCGGTGCCACCGGGCGGGGCGCGGCGCCCGGCGGGGGTTTCCCATTGGCTGCTGGGGCTGTCAGCGGGGCGGAGTGACAGGCCCGGGCCGGGATTAGCGCGGCGGGGAGCGGCGGGCAGGGGCCGGTAGCACCGTACCGTACTGTACCGCACCGCGCCGCGCCCGACGGGGCGGGCCGAGCCGAGCCGTGCCGTGCCGTGCCGTGCCGTGCCGGCGGCAGCGCGGAGCAGCGGCGCGCAGGATGCGGCGGCGGCACTGCAGGTAAGGCGCGGGGAGCGGGGCGCGGCGGGGGCCAGAGGCCGGGGCGTAGGCGGCGGGGGAGCTGGGAAAGTTGCAGCAGTTGTTGCGGGGGCCGGGGCAGCTCTGCGCCCTCCCGGCAGCGGTGACCGGCGGGCGGCGGCACCGCGCTGCGCTAGCACCAGTGGATGCCCGGCGGGGCCGGGACCCGCCCGCCGCTGCCGTGAGTGGCCCCGGTGTGCCGGTGAGGCGGGACGGGCGCGGGGCCCCTGCCTGGGCAGGGGCTGCCGGGCCGAGGAGCGGCGGGCGGCCCCGCGGGGGGAGCGGGCGGGCGGGCGGCTGGCTCCGCCGGCTCCCCTTGGCCGGGGGGGCTCCCTCCTCATCCGGATGGATGTCACATCCACTCAGGGCTGATCCTGCCGAGACGGGAGGTGCCGGGCGAGGGAGGCCGGGCTGGGGGGGCCGGGGAGGGAAGCGCAGGCTCAGCCCCATCTTGGAGGGGGGACACGTCCCCCGCCCCGACATCTCCTCGGCAAGGGGTCCCTTGTACGTCCCACAGCCCCAGAGCCGCCAGGCACCCCTCCTCGGTCACCAATGCACCCCCGAAATTGTTTCGTGTCCCTCCAGAGTGCAGAGGCACCTCCTGGGGGCCATCCTGCCCCAGCTCGGTCAGATGGCCCGGCACCCACAGTCTGTTTTCCCCCATTCCCTGCCACCACTGCTGACAGCGGTACCACGTCCGGCACGCAGATACGGCTCATGGTGTGAATTCAGCACGCAGCCCTGCCCCTCTTGCTTCCTTCCCATCCCTGTCCCGTTCTTTGCCCGTTCCTCTCGCTTCCTCCCCCGGCTGCTGCACGCTGTCCCCGCACACCCCTGGCGTGGGTGTGCGCTTCCCCCGCAGCGTAAGCAGTTCCTGCTGTCTGCTGCCTTCACCCCGCGTTGCCCCACTCAGCCAGGCACGGGGAGTAACCATCCCCTGTTGCACTGGGTACAGCTCAAAGCAAGGGCTGGGAAAAATGCCTGGACATCCCTTTGGCCTCTAAGAAAGGACAGCCAGGAGGAGCAAGTTTCTTGTATGTATGAGATGTTCTATAGAACAAGTGAAATCCCCCACTGATGTGCAGCTCCCGGCTATCACACTGCAGGTCCCGAGTTTTTCTCTTTGAATGCGTGCCCTGGGCAGCCAGGGCAGTCTCCCTGTAAGCTTTCCTCTGCAGGACTTCTCCTGCCTTCAGGCAGTGGGACCAGCAAGGCTCCCACCAGCCCACCGGTGCCTTACAGCCCAACCCATTCATCACAGTGATTTAAAGAGCATCAATTTGATTCACGATTCAAATCAGCAAGCAGGAAGCCTTAGCTCCATCACTGATTTTTCATCTCTGTTGCATTTGTGCTTCTTACCTTTCGTTATTAAAGGAAAGCTCACTCTGCTGGATGGTGTAGCCATCCGGCTTCGGTGGCTTGCAGGCGGGCATGGCCTTTACTCTGAATTTGATAATTCTCCTTTGATAACCAGGAGGACACGCTGTGCTTATCCCATTTATTTTAGCAATAACTCATATGTATTGAGATAGGCTGGTTTTTATAGATTTGTTATGTTACAGTGAATGCCAACTATTCCTAATGATAATGTTTTTCCTTGGCATGTGTGTCAGTCTGTGTTGAGATAAAAAGTGGAATTTCATTTGAAATATATAAACCCCACATCTTTATTATTTATCAGTTAGCTTCAGCAACCTTGAACGTGAACGCAACCATAGCAGGGGAAAAAGACTGTAAAAAACAGTAACTGATGTATTAAACAGTTTGCGATGGGTGAATTACAGATTGTTGCTGCTCAGCAGGGGCCAGATTTTTTAGCAGTGTGATAGTGCAGATAGATGGGCGCCTTGCCCCATGGGGGTGATTTGGGCTATTTTATTAAGAGTTATGTCTCTGCAACTCTGGAGCCTAAACAGTGTTGAAAACCCAGCCCCACATCCTTCAGGAATTTAATCCAGTCTGGTTTGTACTTGGAAACAGGGAGAAGAAGTCACGCTTCCTATGTTTGCAACTGGCATTTGGTTTCTCACTTTCAAATGATGAGATCTAAGCGATGGTCTTAGTATCTCGACATCTGTCAGAAGGCAAAAGCAGCCAAGGCAGAGTCTTCTCTGCACACCAGGAATTCAGGGAAACGCAAGGAAGGATGAGTACAAGTTTTAGCCCCACTGGGAGAAGGAAAACCATTGGCAGCCCTGCCAGCAGCGCTGATGGGGGCTCTGTGTCCTGCCTTCCCCTGCAGCCACCCGCCTGCTGCCGTGGGGTGGCTGGTCTCACCTCCAGATCAGCAGTCTCTGGGCAGAGGCAGGCAGGCGAGCTGTGCGCAGGGCGGGCGTGCTTCATTCCCCTAGGGTGGGATTGTCATAACTACTGCTTTTTGGATCTGCAGGTGTTGACAGCTCTGTCTGTGCCACCTATATGAGCTGTGGCATGTGCTGGTGTGACGCACTTTAAACCCAGGCCGATCTCCAAAGAGAGAGGCTTCTTGCCCATGCTGCTCATGTTAAACTCCTTGAACAAGTGTAATTGGAGGATGTCTCAGTGATCCAGTATATCTTTTTTTTTTTTCCCCCCTTATTGAAGTGATTTTAGTAGGCTGTGGGTAGTAAATGTATTCAACCTAAAGCAGGATGAATGAAACCCATTTTAAAGTGCATAGTGTGCTCTCCCGCTGTGTCTGGGGTGCTGCTCTGTGGGGGAAGTGCCTGACTATCCTAGCACCCTGGGAAGAAAGCAAACACCCTGGTGCCTGGGGACCGAGCAAAGGGCTGCTGGTGTCCCCACGGTGGTGCTGGTGTGATGCCCACAACAAACCTCGCCTGCTTCTTGCAGCAGGAGGGGATTTGAAGGGGGCTGTCTCACCTGGAGCATCTCTTTCTCCTGCCATGAGGGCAGGGCACCTTTTGCCTGTCCTCTCAGCGGTGCCAGACTGCTTCTTGTGTCCTCCCTCCCCTAACAAGCTCTCCTTGCCCTTGTTTCAGGGCTGCCTGAGGATGTGTCGCCCCTTGACCTGGTCATCATCTCAGGGGTGCCGGGAAGCCACCTTGCCATCCTCGTGCCACCCTGCCAGGCTCTGGACCTGACACCTCCGTGCCCTCCTCTGGCAGGATGTCCCAGGCGGGGGGACCCGTCCGCTTCCACTCTGAGGAGGGCTGCACTGCCTCACCCCCACCATTCACCCGTGGGGTGGACTGGAGGCCCTGGATGGCAAGGGGGAGCCCCGAGGCTGCGAGGCACAGCCCCCCACGCTGCCTCACCCCCAACCTCAATGCCGGCCGCCTCCACCTCCTGCGCAAGGGCCTGGCCCCCGACACCCGCCGCTGCCCCCTCGGCCTCTACAACAGCACTGGCTCCTTGGCCCGCAAGCCGGTGGAGGCGGCTCCCTTCAGCAACGGGAGCTGCCCGGGCCCGGGGCGGCTGACGGCCCCCTGCACCCCACGGCGGGGCCGGCCAAGCCCGGCGCTTTCCTCCCCCGGCAGCCGCAGCCCACTGGTGGCTGCGGCCCCAGAGGGACACAGCTCTGTCGTCACCTTCCGCTTCATTGAGAAGGCCAGTGTGCGGACCCTGGGTGGCCTCCCGCCCCCCCAGCCCTGCTGGGACAATGGTCCCCGCAGCCTCAGCCGCAGCCTGGAGCTCAGCGGGGACATGGGGTCCCCCCAGCCCCAGCCCTTGCCCCTGCCCCAGGAGCGGCTCCTGAGCACGCTGAAGCTGGAGGCCTCTGCATCTGACCCGCTCCTGGCCGGGGGCAGGACCCTGGGGGGCACACGTCCCTGCGGGAAGGAGCCCTGCGCCCTCAATGCTGACTGCCTCTGCCGCTCCCTCGCCAATGGGCTGCTGGAGGACTTCCCCACCTTCGCCAGGAGCCCCCCAAAGCAGGATCTCCGACCCCAGGTAGGTGCTGTGGTGCCCCATGCCGGGCACGGGGTCTGCCCCAGGGTCCAGTGCCCACTTGCCGCTCTCCCCTCTGCAGGGCAGCGCGTGGCCGTATCCCCGGCAGAGCTCGGCCCATGCCCAGCGCATCGCCAGAGCCAAGTGGGAATTCTTCTATGGCTCCTTGGATGCCCCGAAGACAGGTAAGAAGTCAGGGGTAGAATGCCCTTGGCCAGGCTGATCTCTCCTTTGCAAGTCTGAATCACTGCCGGGACTCCCCCTGGGGCTGCCCATCCCTTGGGACTTGTCAGTTCCACCAGACGGCCAAGATCCCCCCATGACTGGCCAGTCTCTGTCCTCCTGGGGCCAGATCTTGCACGCACCAACCTCCTTGCAGAGTCCCTTGCAGCCGTACAAAGCATTGGGCAAAGGGGGTGATGCAGAGCCCTGACCCCTGGCAGCCCCCAGCTGCCTCTGCAGAAAAGCTTCAGGGTTCAGATAGGAGCTCAGGGCTGGCTGCAGGTGCATGAGCACTGACAGCACCTTGTCTCTGCCTCTCCCACCCTTTTTCCTTCTGGCTCCCCCACTCCATTCCCTGGTGCCTGTCACACGTGTGACCCCACTCTTGCTGTGCATGTGGTGCCGCAGGAGTGGCTCCCCAGCGCTCCCCAGTGCGGTTTCCCACAGCTCTGTGCTTGCGGCTCCCTTGTAGGCTCCTCTGCTCCCAACTCCGCTCCCCTGGGCGAGCCCCCCCAGAAGCCCATCCACCTGCTGCCCACTGAGCCACCAGGGTCGGCGCCCGAGCACAGCCTGAGCCATGTGGAGGTGGAGATAGAGATGTCTTCTCCGGGCAGCCAGAAGCCCGGCTCCTGCGAGACTGGGATTATAAGGAGGACGGTGAAGTACTCCGAGACAGACCTGGACACCGTGCCACTGAGGTGCTATCATGAAACCAACATCGATGATATCCTGGCTGAGAAGGAGGAGGTGGATTCAGCGATTGAGAGCCAGAAGGACAGTGAGAGCAACCCAAGCTTTAGGGGCACACCAGGCAGGAGGAACAGCACTCCAGAGGAGCCCCCTGCCCCAGGCACTGGCTGCCTGAAGGATGGGCTGCGGGACAGGGATGTGGACGAGGATGATGAGGTGTTTGAGGCAACGAGGAAGGAGAACAGGGAAAGGTGAGGCGCTCTGCATGAGGGCAAAAAGCTCCCCTTGCCTTCCTTATTATCCCCTGCATGGCAAACTGGGCACTGCTGAAAGAGTGTCTGAGCCAAAAATCCCAGTAGCTCCATGTGAGCGGTGCATGGGGGTCAGACAGGGTTCTGGATCACACCACTGAGATTGGGATTGGGACTGGACTGGGGCTGGGGCTAGGGCTTGAGTTTGGGCTGAGGCTGGGAGGGGGCCCTCACTGCCCTATGGAAAGAGGAGGGCAGCACAGGTGATCCAGGCCTGGGCGCTGGCCATGGGCTCTGCTCCCCTGGTGTGAGCCCTGCAGCTCAGGTCACCCGGCTGAGCAGAGGCTTCCCGGCACAAGTCCTGCCAGATTAATTACATCCCACCCTGGTGCTGCTGGGTGTAGGGGTGACGGTGTCAGGGCACCTGAGCCCAGGCTGTGTCCTGGAGCTGCTGTGTGCTGGCAGGCACTGCCAGGTTGCCTTCTCCTCTGCAGATAGCTGTGCTTCAGCCGTAGAAGCAGTCCCTTTTGCTTGGCCTCAGTAGATATTTGCTGTGTTTGGGAAAGAGTGGGGGATGTGTTGGGCTGGAAAAAACCTTTTGTTGTCTTTCGTGTTGTTTTTCACTTGTGTGGCAAAACACCCTGTGCTGGGAGGCTGATGGAGTGGGTGACACCAAGGTTATCATTCAGTTCCACACCTGTGGGCAGCTAACGCCATCCGAGCTGCCGTCTGCCCTGGACCTATGGGACATCGCGTTTTGGACTGGCAGCATGAGACTCTGCCCGTGGAGCGTCATCTGGAGTGGTGGTTTGACCATGAGGGAGTGACAGGCATCATCTGCCTGCTCCAGGAGGGGAAGGAGCTCCAGAGCACCATGTGGAACAACCAGCCGCCGGGAGGGGAAAGGCCCTGGCAGGGAGCTGTAAATGCCTGTGCAGGTGGGGGCAGCCAAGGGCATCTCCTGACATGTGTCTGGCAAAGAGTCTTGGGTGAGATGAGGGGAGTGAGCATCATCAGCAAGTGCTCCACAGGAGTGGGGAGAGGTCTCGCCTGGGAAGTGCAAAGCCAGGGCAATGCCTGGGATGCCATGTGGCAGTATGCACTCACCTAGCTGCACAAAAAGCAGGCGAGGAGCAAAAAGGAAAAGGGAGGTTTTGATGTGCTGCTGGGAAAAGACGATGAGAATATAACCCTCAGTTGTGCCCCCGTGCTGAGAAGCAGCAGCACAAAGGTGCTGGGCTGATGGGGAGGGAAGGTGTGCGTCCCAAGGGGAATTGGGCTCCTGCCAATTTGTCCAGCCCTTGCATTTCTAGTGGAGGGGACAGATACATCCCTCCCTGCTGCCCGCCCTGTCCTCAAAAACTTTGGGTTCTAGAGAAAAGCTGAAAACAAGCCATTTTTTGTATATTTTTTTTCCAAATGAATAGTGATGGAAGTTTGGAATAAGGTATAAAGTTATTATCACTTCAAGCAAGTTCTTCAAGTTACTGTAACAATTATCTTGCATAGTGATATTTTATTTCCAAATATGTACTAGGCCACTACAAGTCTTATGAGCTGTAAGCCTAGACCTGCTTTGTTCCCTCTGAGATACCTTGCTGTAGCTTCCCAGACAGCGCTGGAAAGCTTGGATGTATCCTTAAATGCATTGTTGCTCCTAAGATGGTGCTCCCACTATAATTACCAGTGTGTATATAGGGACATCATGTTCATTTTACACAGCTTCTTTGTAGACCAGTGGGTCTTTTGATTTGCAGCCCCTTGAATATTCCCCAAGTAGGTGCAGACCCTGTGGGCAGTGTCTTGAAAATCACGAGCCTCAAACTGTGAGCTTGGTTAGTTCCTGCATCGCAGCCCTGGGTTTTTGCTTATGCACTGTTTCTGAGCTCTGCAGCTGCAGTCCTCCTCCCTGTTTACCAGTCACTAGTATTGATGTTTTCTTCTTCAAGCTTTCTGCTTTGCCTGCTCGCAGGAGGGGTGATGCCGGGGTGATTAAGAAGCCCCCCAGTTTCCCTGGAGCTGGCACCATTCTGCTGCTGCAGGAGCTGCCGTACCCCAGGTCTGGCCCAGTAGCTGGGAGGGACCAGCCCTACAAAATGGCTGAAGCACCTTTGGATGCTGATTTGCAGCATTTAGACATGTAAATCCCTTTGAAAATCTAGCCTTAAAGGTTTAGTACCCTCTGTGAGGGGGATTTTTGGCTTGGTACTGTCTTGTTGTCCTTCATATTGTGATCAAAGGGCATCTTCTTTGGTGATTTACCCTCCCAAAATAAGAGAGCATGCTAACAGCTGGCTGGAGATTGGGCTAAAAAAACCCAACACCAAATCAAATGAGACATGGAAAGTGACAGAAGAAATGGTGTCTTCTTCCAGCAAATCCATTCTCTGAATATATTTAGAATCAGATCTACCAACTCTAATGACTAGTCTAAGCCTTTACTGTCTTTATTCCCATTAGTCCCAGAGAGCCGAGACCTGTCAGCGAGAGCAGGCTCAATTCCCTTCCTCCCCAGGCATCAGCAGACGGGCTGGCTAAGCTGGAGGAAGGGCCTGGCTTGGCCCGCAGCACTGGTGCCTTGGGCTGATAAGAGAGAAGAGGCTTTGCTGGGGGGTGCCACACTCCCCTGAGAGCACGGAGGGCTGGTGGGAGGCAGCAACACCTTTTCTCCCTGCAAGCAGAGCAGCCTTGCCTGGGAGAGCCCTTGGATCTGCTGCCTGGGGACCCGTTCCAGAGCCTTTTTGCTTGCTGCTTGGCAGAGGGGAAAATAGCTGCAGGGCAAGCCTTGTTAGGGATTAAAAAATGGTTATGGCCCTGATTTCATCAAATGCTTAAGCTTAGGCTTAGCCTGCCTCAGTAGCCACAAGCCTCTGATGTGCTGTGCTGAGGCTGAGCCTCCATCCCAGAGCGCAGCATGGCCACAGAGCCACAGCTCAGGGTGATGCTCCCGTGTCTCACAGGCTCCCGCTGGCAGGGCTGGAGGGGGGACATTTGGGGTGATGCCAGCAGGCGCCTGCTGATGAGCGAGGGGAGACACCTGCAGCTCATTGGGAAGGACTGGGGGCAGTGCGACCTCAGGGTGACGGCATGGACATGGCAGGGGAGTGTGGGCAGCTGGCGGGGGACTGCAGCACCTGTGGTCAGCACCAGTGGATGAGCATGGGCTGGAGTCGGACACAGAGCCCTGAGAGTGGGCAGCTGCTGAGCTGCAGGAGATGTGTGAAGGAGCTTGGGGGAGTGCAAGGAGCCGCTGGGGATGGTCTGCACAAGAGCTTTGTGCAGAGAGGAATAAAGTGAGGGGCTGCTGGGTGGTGCTGTATGGCCTCACTTTCTTTGCACTCAGCTGAGACCCCCACACAGTGCCTGCCATGCCTATGCAGGCAGGAGGAGTGGGGCATGGCTGGGGCAGTCAGGGGTTTGGAGGGTCACAGGAGCATTTGGCAGGGAGAGAAAACTGCTGAGGGCCTGAGGAGAGAGATTTTCTCTTCTTCTCCACCCTGCCAGGGACAGCATGGCTCTGAAGCACCAGGCAGGGAGAACGGGGCAGGCCCCTTCCCCTCCATCGGCCATCAGATGCAGCTGCTGAAGTTCATTGCTCAGACCCCTGAGGTCCCCACAAGCAGACCTTCGCCTGAAGTGCTGCTGGATTTGGCCCTAACATGCAATGCATCATGGCTTCCACTTCCTCTCCGTACTCACCTGGCTGTCTCCCAAGGAAGGCTCGCCACCTCTCCTGCTCCAGCTCAAGGCTGGAATCCTATTTGCTTTCCCACTGCCCATTGCCCTTGTGCAGATGCTCGGTTACAGCCTCTACGTCTCCTCCCCTCCTCTGCTCCTCCCAGCTGTTTGTCTGGCTTGGTGATGGTTTGGTGACCCTTCTTCCTGGGGAGCTGGAGCGGGGCACAGGGGAGCGGCAGCCAGGGAGGGCTGGACAGCACAGCAGGGGCTGATGAAGCAGGAGTGGTGTGCAGGCAGCATTGCACCCATGCTGCTGCGACTTGATCCTTCTGGAGCTGAACAGCTTTGTGCTTGGTATTTCGGGGTGGAGAGATTGCTTCCAGAGCTTGGATGGTGTGGACAAAACCAGCTGTGTTTTTCTGTGGCTTGGTGGCAATATACTTGATCACAAGAATGAGTCCAGCTCCCTCTCCTGGGAACAAGGTCTGTTCCGTCCGCTGGCATTGTCCTCCTCGTCACAGTCTGTTGCCCTCCTTATGGATTCAAGGTACAAAACAAAGTCAGTGGTGTTAGCTCGGTTTAGTAACACACAGCTGGGTGGTAAGGACAGTGAATGCACGTTTGCATCTGTAAAGCTCATCTGCAGATATTAAAGAGGTCTCTTTGGCCTTGTCCTTGCCAGAAAGCCACCCCAGAGGCTGCTCCTGGGGCTCCTACAGGAATGATAAGAGCATCAAGCAGTGCTGCACAGCCAGGGAAACGCTGGTGGATAGGTGAGAGCAGCCTCCATCGTGCCTTGCTTACCTGCGTCTGACTTAGCTGCGCTCCCCTTGAAGGCAGCCAGCACTCTGGGGGAGTCACACTGCCAGCTCTCGGCCTGCTGAAGTAATCAGGGTGAGATTTTTGAGCAGTATGTGAAGGCTAATGAATGAAAATCATTTGGTGCTTGTAACAGCAACACATCTTCCGAGCCCTCTGTACAAAGCTGTTTGTTCATAACAAATGTTATGACAAGCTGGAGCAGTTCCTCCTCTTTAATCAGAGGAGAGAGTGGCATAACAAGTGCTTTTGTGAGTGCTTTAATAAAATGATAGCGGCTTATGAGTAAAGTAGGCTTTTAGGGCTGTGTTTCTGCTTGTATGGCTAAAGCATTGATGTTCCCTGGATTGGAAATGTCTCTGTTGTCATGTGCTCAGATGGATGGGCAGGCTGCACTTCACCTCACTCACAGGACAAAACACTCAGGGCTTCAGGGTTTAGAAAGTCCTGTGTTGGGCTGGACCCAGACGTGCGTTGGAGACAGGCTGAGTGTTCCTGCGGGGCTGATCCCTGACAAGATGATGAGCCAGGACCAAGTCTGGCCCCTAGGACATGGGCCAGCTCAGGTCCCTGAGCCCAGAGCTTGGTGTGAGGCACTCTCTGTACTGCCTGGGGAAACCTGGGGCTCAGCATTGCCTTGTGCTGGGTCCCAGACGCCTCCTGGGACCAGCCAGCAGACCTCGCAAGTGGGTGTTGGTCACACTCTGAGCACAGTGCTCAGCAACCACAGTGCTGTGTTCATGGGGAAAGGTGTTACGCTGTCCTGAGCAGCTTCAGGAGGAGCCTTCTGGGTGCTGGGAGCTCTGAAGGCTCGTGGAAAATTCAGCCACTTCCAGATTTGGTTGGAAATGGAGCTGAACCACATCCTGCCTCTGGTGCTTGAGCCCTTTATTGGATCTAAGCTCAAGTCGGGTGACTGGGAGCAGTAGCTGTCTCATAAGCTTCTTATGAGGATGAGCCACTAAGGGAACAAAAGTTTGTGGTGCATTAAAGGAGAAGCATATGTCTGAAGGGAGCCAGCCCAGTCCCTCTTCCCGTGATGTCTTGGGCAGGTGAGACGTTTCCTTGGAGGTCTACAGATGTTCAGAGGAGATTTCTGCCCTCCCCAGTTTCCTTCTGGAGCAGCGTGTGGGCTTTTATTTCAGGGCTTTGATCCCTTGCTCCTCAGTGACCAGTTCTTCTCACTTTGTTTCCCTCTAGGATCATGGACCGAGACACACAGGGTATGCTCAAGTCTCCAGTGCCCTTCCTCCTAGGGCACAGTCTCTCCAAGGATGGCATGGACTCTTTCAGCAAGCATTTTGAGAGCATCATGGAGTCCCATCGAGCCAAAGGCACATCTTATACCAGCCTGGACTCCATTGACATCCTCTCCTCCCCAGCCCGCACCCAGGGGACCTTTTTCACTTTTGACCTCCCAACCCTCACCCCAGAAATACAGGGACAGATCCGAGACAGCGCCAAGTTGATTGAGGAGAACTTTGCTCCTCTGGCTCACTTGGAGCCAGATTCTGGGACCAGTTCGGCCACAGATGCCCCTTGGACAGAGAGGGAGGAGGAGCAGGGGAGGCGAAGGAAGGGTGCTCGGCACAGCCCTTGCCGCTCAGAGGACAGCTTTGGTACTCCCTTGGCCTCCAACATGAGGTGAGTGACCAAAGTTGCTTGCTGTCCAGCTGGGCCACCAAAGCTCAGTGTAGAGTCTAACCCTGTGTGGTGTGTTTTGCAGCCAGACCCTAATCTATGTTGCTGGGGAGGAGGGGAAGGGTCAGGACTGGGTGTGCTGAATTTTCTGTGAAGTGGCCAATCAGGCCAGTGGTCACCATGGTGTTGCAGCAGGCGTGTCAGTGGGAGTACATCTCCTTTTTCATCTTTGCCAGATTTGTTGGTGCTGGAGGGCTGTGAAGTTTCCTCCAGCCCAGCAAGCAGGGAGTTCCAGGACTTCAATCCCATGGTGGTTCCTGTTGTAGGACAGTCCAGCATTCATGGTAGCTGTGGGGAGAGGCCAGTCAGAAGTTGAGTATACCGGTAGAAATTCAACAGCCTTTCCCTCCTGGAGGCCAAGACTTCCTGATACTGCTGCATGCCTCACCATCTGAGTAGAAGCCTCCTGTTACTTGAGGACAAGAGTCCCATGGTCTTGTACCTATTGTCCTGGCCTCAACCTCCTCAGCCTTTTGTGTGCTGGGAGATGGAGGGCAGAGATGAGCACAGCCCACCAGAGGCTCCCTGTACATTGCTCTGAGCCTGCCTGCACCCAGGCTCAGGAAGGCTGCCCCATGCCTGGGGACATCTCTGGTGTCACCAGATGTCACACCATCTGGGAGAGCTCAGCCCCACCACTTCCAACCTGTCCCTATGTGAAACCATGTCTAGTCTGAGACACTACCTTCTTGCACTCCTCCCCCTTCCAGCAAGGTCTTGGGATGAGGCGGTTGTGATGTGGCAGGTTGGCAGGCTGCGTCTTTTCCCTTTTCCAGGGTACGCTCATCTGGAGTGTGGTCAGGTCTGGTCTGGATGTCAGGTCTGGTACAGTGGTTCAGTTGCAGAGCTAGTGGCTCTCAGAGACCTTGGTGTCTCATTCATGCCAGTGCTGACCTTCCTGTTTGCATTGCCTCCCTGTAAGGTCTCTCTGCCCAGTGACCTTCTGTGCAATGCCAGAGCCTCCTGGATCTCTCATCCACTTTCTAGGCTTTGGTCTTTTCCTCACCAAACTTTTTGGGATTTGGTCTTTTCCAGACCAAACCTATGTCGCTTCTGGTCGCAACCTGCACCATCCTCATAGGCTCAGCTTGGGGTGGCCAGGTGGGGATCTGAGCTCTGTGTCCTCTTTGGTATATGCAGTCAAGAGATGAGAGTGGGGTATCACATCTGCTTTGTGGTCCCTGGATCACTACAAGGGCATTTTGGGGCAGAGAAGTGCTGGGTTAGGCCTTCCCTTTCTTTGGGACACTGAGGCCAGGGACATGTGGCACAGAGGCCAGGCAAGGTTTGTGCAGTAAAACTGGTGATGTCCAAGAGGCACGAGGCAGTGAAGGGTGGCAGTATCCAGCCATGATCAGTGCTCTCTGCAGGAAGAATTGGCTTCCTATTCCTCCACCAAGGCAAGGGACCGAAACAGAGCACCCTGGAGAAACTGAGAGGACAGTGTCTGACTTAGCGTCCACAGGGTGCCACCGTACCATAGCAACACCGCTGCAGGGGCACGGGGAGGTGTGAGGGTGGAGAGACACAGCTAGCAGCAGGAACAGCAATAACGTGGTTTAACAGAGGTTTTTCCTCACCAGTTTATAGTCAGTGGAGCACAGAGCGTGCCAGCAGTGATGAGGATGCTGCAGTGCTGTGCTCCCCTCCTAGCTCAGGTTTCAGAGCAGTGCTGGGCTGTGGCACAAGCCATGGAAGGGTGTTGTGCCCCCCCCCCCCCCGAAACTGCCCTGGATCTTTGCTGAGCCCACCTTTGCTGAGCCTCTTGTCTTCTCTTTTCCTCTTCCAGCCCTCACAAGCAGGAGTACCTCTGCTTTGGTGGGAGGGAAGTGCAGGGGGAATCCAGCTGCAGTCCTCACTGCACTCCCTGGCCTGGGGACCTGAAACCGTGGGCAATGGTGGACAGGGAGGCAGGTGTGGTTGGAATCTGGTGTCTTGTGTGGTGGTGAGGAGTGGAGATTGGGAATGGCAGCATGAGCTTGACTAGGAAGCAGGGAAGGCATGGGGTACCAGGGGCTGAGACAGCCCATCATCTGCAGGGTCAGTCCTCAGGCAGCAGGGCTTTCTGGCAAGAGAGAGGTGCAAGAAGTTTCTTCTTTCCCCATCACTGGTGCTACCAACTTTCTAGACTCTGAGTAGAGCCGACCATGAAGCTGAATCTTGAAGAAGTATCTGGGCTGGTTGCTCAAAGATTCCCATGAGCTTGAGCGAGCAGCTCCTGGTGCCTGACAGGGCTGATCTGCTCAAGCGGGGAGTATCCTTGTGACACTCCCATTAAGGGGTCTTTCTTGGAAGTTACTGAGGAAAGATGCTCAGGAACCTCTGCAGCCATCATAATGCAACATCACTCGTGCCAGCAGGGCCAGAGCAGGAGAATTGCCACCACCTATGGTCACAAGCAGTATGGACAAACTGCCATCAGCTCAGGTGGACTGGGGACCCCAGGCAAGGGGTCTCTGTGGTGGAGGCTGTGCTTTACGCTGGCTGTCAGCCTCAGGGTTGGCAGAGTTGACTTTGGGCTGCAGGACTTTGGCGTGAGGGGTGACTGGTGACGAACGCCAGCAGGTCTAGACCTGTTTGTGCTGCCCTGCGGCTGTCCCTCTTCTGCCCCCAAAACCTTTGACGTTATTTGTTGCAACAATCTGGGGTCTGGATGGCCCTGCAGCCCGTGACTTTCCATCTCTCTCGGTGGCAGGAGCAGCCAAGTCAGTGATGCCCCCTGCATTGCCGGGGAGACGCGGTGTCGCCGTGGCCAGTGGCCTTGGTTCACGCAGCCTTGCGGCTTATGCCAAGGCTCTGGTGTTCCTCAGCATGCGATAGCCTGAGGCCATGCTTTTATCTTGACCTTGCTCATGGGGAGTGTGCTTAAGTGCAGACCTGGTGAGGCTGCCCCAGGCGCTGGCATGCCTCCTCCTCCTCCGGTGGCCTTGGCTAACCGGGAGGGAGGAGTGGCTGAACAGCAAGGGTCCCAGTGTAGGACCCTCCCTCCCCACCCCTCCACAGCAGGACACCCCACGGTGGCACCCCCAGTGTGTGAGTAGGTTATTGCCCTGTTTGGGCAGAAGGTGAAGGTGTGCGGGTCCCCTGCTCTCGCCGGGCAGAGGGCTGCAGTTAAAGCAGTCTGTGCCCGGGGCCATCACGGTGACCCGCGGAGCGCGTGTGGGGACAGAGCCCTCCAGGGCCCGTGGGGTCCCTCTGGGGCTGGCGGGGCTGGCCGGGGACAGACGTGGTGCTGGCGAGACGGCAGGGCAGGAGCCGGGGCAGCCCCGGGGACGGCGCGGAGGTCGCTGCTGTGGTGGCAGCCAGACTTTTGCAACCGCGGATCCAAATCCCCGGGCTTTGCCACGCTGCCGGGTGCGAGCGGACGCCGGGAGCGCCGCCTCGCCTGCCGCAGTCCTGCACACAGGCAGCCCGGGGCTGCCGGCCCCACAGGCAGCGTGGGCAAATTGCATCTCCCTGGGGGTGCAAGGACCCTGAAATCCGGCCGCCCAGCTTCCCTTGCCCGTCCCACTCCTCCGGAGCCAGCCTTGGCCCCAGGCACAGCCGTGCCGGTCCCTGAGGAGTGCCAGCGGAGGGAGGGGGGGTGACTTGCCCCCCGTGCCACCCCCGCGAGAGGTGAGCTCTGCCGGGACCAGAATCGGGGCCATCGCCTGAGGTGGGGCAGAAAGCAGGGCAGGCAGGAGAAGCGGCAGCAAAGGCGGGGGCGGGGGTGGGGAACGACTGCAAACCGCCTGGGGAAAAGGGCCAGGTACCACAGCGAGGGGCAGCGCGCCCGGAGCCTCGCTAGAGGGAGAGCTCAGCCCTGGAGCTGCGGCTGCGTGGGAGGAACAGGGAGCCCGTAGGGCTGGCAGCCGCCCCAGGCGGAGGATGCGCCGGGAGTCAAACCTTCTTCCCTGCCAGACCGCGGCTGCTGGCGTGTGCTGGAGCGCCGGGGCGCTGCCAATAAGCTCCGTTGTGTTTCTTTATAAGGTCCCTTTTGTTACTGCAGCAGTCGGTGAGCCGGTGCCCCCCCCACCCCACCCTTTCCGAGGCCCGTGCAGGTCTGTCAGCTGGCCTGAGCTCCCAGTTGGCACTGGGCAAACTGATGAGATGATGCCCTGAGGGCTGTGCCCAGTCTGGGGGCCCATGGGGTGGATTTGGGATGTGATGTGGGAGGGTGGGGGGAGAGGGATGAGCAGAGGAAGGAGGGCAATGAGGAAAGGATGGAGATAGGGGAAGGGAAGGATGGAGGGGTGGGAGTACAGGAGGGGGACAAGGCTGGAGCGTGGGATGAAGAGGTCTCCCCACAAGCATTGGTATGGCAAGAAATGGGGCACAAGCCTGGGAAGGATTTTCCCCAAGCGTTTCCATGTCGACCCATGAAGGCCAGCAGGAGCTGGGGCACAGGATGGGCTGGCAGTGCTTGGGCTGGGGCAGGCACTCCACAGCATGGAGGATGGAGGCAACAGGCAGGGTCCCAGGGCTGCCCACAGAGGCGCAGGCAGTGGCACATCCCCATGGGATGCAACCCCTTGAGTCAACTGTTAATTTCAGCCCCTGGGTCTGACCCAGAGCCCCTAGGCTGGGCTTTGCCCAAGGGTCCAAGAGACTCAGGTTTCCCTGAACTAACCCTATGGCATCTGTGTCTCTGAAGAAGACAAGCCTCCACTCAGCAGGTGAGTAACTGGATTTTAAGGCTCTCAGTTGGCTCCAGAAATTGTTTGGTGGGATTGCAGACTCAGCCCCTGTCCTCTGCAGGAACGGTTGTGTCCCCCACAAGAGAGGCCAGTGGGATGGGATGATGGAGGCAGGCATCTCCAGAGAGGGCTGGTGCTGCAGGGGAGGCTCTGGAAATCTGCATGAAACAGGACTGAGGAGGGGCACAGCTGCTCAAAGTTCAATCCTATCTGGATCTGGCAGCAGTAATCCTGGTGGGTGCTGCTGTGGCTGGGTGATTGGAGGACCAGGTTGGATTCCAGAGCTGCCAGAAAGCAGGACTAGCCCCGCCTGTGGTTGGAGGCTGGCCTGGATGACCTTCAAGTGTCCTCCCAGCCCTAACTTCAATTCTGCAAGGAATGAACCAGCCTAGATCTTGGCTGTCATAAATCAAAGTCGCTCCACTGAGACCAACGAAGGGAGCTGCGTTTATTTAGCTGAGCCAAAGATCCGGTCTGGTACATTCTTAGCAGCAATATTAGGCAGGCTGGACTCACTTGGCGGAGGCATCGGGCATCTAGCCATGCGCGCGGGGCATTGGGAATTGAGGGCAGAGTGTTGCTCTGCCCCATGCACATGTCCCTCATGGACTCAGACCAGTCTCCCTGCCCCGTCACTTCATGGTGCAGAATGCAAACCAGGCTCCCGTAGGGAGCAAGTGGCACTTGGATTGTAGTTGGAGGTTTTGAGTTTCCTACAGCAGGTAGCTCACCTGGAAATGTGTGAGGCAGGACATGGATAACCCAGGAGCTCAGCTGAGCACGCCCAGCTGAAACCAATGGCCACCTGGCCCAGCCTGTCCCCAGGGATGTCTCTCCTTCCCCACTCCTGGGGAGCAGGGTGTTGGTGCAGGAAGGGTCCCACCATGCAGGTACAGTGTGGGAAGGGTCCCACCATGCAGATACATCCCTTCTGGCAGCCAGGAGCTGGAGGTCAGCCCTCCAGGGCAGGCTTTGCTGAGCTAGTGACTTATTGCCGCCCCACATCCAGGACAGAATATTTGCTCCTGGTTGCTGACAGCCATGGAGAGAACATGGTGCCGGGTAATCCTGGTTTGTGGTGGCAAGGTGAAGAGGACGTCAGGGCTTCTGCAGTGACATGCTGCATTGCAGCCAGGGAATGTGCTGCGGTCTCTCCTGCTGGGGTCCGGGCAGTTGGCCAGAGGAGGAATATTGGGGCAAGACAAGATCTGGCTATAGGAAAGGAGCATTTGGCCCTGAGAAGGAACATTTGGGCCTTGGAGGAGCATCTGGCCCTGGAGAAGGAGTGTCTGTGGTACAGTGGCCCCCAGCAGGACTGTGGTCCTGAAGCAGCTCCCCAGGGCTGGGAGCAAAACATGGTCCTCGTGCTGAGCTAGGGTGGGAGGTTGTCAGTGAAGAGCCTCCATCCTGGAGCAAGCCCTGAGCTGGATCACATGCCTTCCTCACAGAGACCCCCAGAAGCACCTCTCTGCTGCCAACACAGGACTGGGAACCCAGTGCTAGCAAACCCCTGAGGTGGCAGGGGGACCTGTGCTCCTGGTGACGTGGGGGGCAGCAGTGGCTGTCCTAGTCAGGCAGCAGGGAGAGGGATGAGCTAGCGCTGGGTCTGCTCGGGCATGACTCATTTCAGGCACGCTGAGGATACTCGCACAATACCAAATTTGATCTTTATTCCTTAAGTGTGGGCCAGTTCTCGGGTTGAAAATGTATCTAATGTAAAAAATATTATCTCAGTGTTTCTTCAAGCCAAACTGAAATGTCACTTTAGAAGTACACTAAAAAAAACCACCCTGAGACATTAGCTCATTGGCAAGAAAATTAGCATCACCTCAGTTGCCTCAGACATGGACACATCTCTTTGCTCTGTTCTCCATTTGCTCGAGGATTGCATTCTCAGTTTTTTCTCTTTAAGCTGTACGTTCTCCAAGCCAGCTGGGGCTTTGAGTGGTGACAGACGGGTGCCCCAATGGGATGCTCCCAGCCTGTGGCGGCTAATGGTCCTTATTTAACAGCGTGAGAGTGGCTTGAGTGTTGGAAGAGAACCTGTTTCATGGCATGGCTGGGGTCACTTGTGCAGGGTAGTGCAAGGTTATGCTTTGCTGATGTAAAGCTCAAAGTCATTATGGGGACTTGGGGGGCGGGGGGGCAGCAGATCCCACTGGTAGAGCTGCTTTAAGACCCAGGCTGTGATCCCTGCATGCCTATTCAAGAAGCAAGGCAAGAAATGCAGCCACAAGTTGGAAACTTGCAGGGAGATACAGATGTTGAAGGACAGAGATTTTGAAGATGGCCCCATGTCTGGATGCTCAGCACTAGATAGGAAAGCTGAGGAGCACAGCTTGGGAAGAGAGGCCATGGAGGAGAGTCAAAGCTCTAGGTTTGCCCCCAGAGGCACCAGAAACCAACCGCATGAGGGAGGACAACTCTCAGGGAGGACAGGCAAGGTTCAGAAGGGTATCAGGAGTTTTCAGTGATGATGGTTGAGCAGAATGAAAAGATCTTCAGAGAGCTACTGAGCAGCCACTTACTCTGAAGGTGCAGTTTGACCACAGGGAGTGGTGGAGGGGTGGCCTTGGGCTTGGTAGCTCAGCCTGTGGCTGGAGAAGCAGCTTGGAGCTGTTGGGCTTGGGAGGGAACAGTGCCTGCACCCCTGTAGCAGCAGGCTCTCAACTTTAGAGGCAAATACAGTCACCACAACCCATGGCTGGCAGGTGCAACTGCTGGGATGGATTCATCTCCTCTGCTGGTGGGAAGCAAAGAGCCTGTGAGACCTGTCCTTGGCAAAGGTCACAGCAGCTGCAAGCTGAAGCGGGGCTGAGGTGTGTGCCCAGCACTGGTCGAGCAGCACCCAGCCTGTTGTCCTGCCAGGCGCTCCCCAGGGAGGCTTTGGCCCTGCCAGCCAGCACTTCTGGGCACAGCTGGGCACAGCTGGAGGGCAATGGGCACCAGGGCGCGCACCAGCGGCACCTTTGGATGCAGCCACCCTCTTTCGGGAGGAGGAGAGGTTTGCTGTTCCCACCAGGGTGGCATGGGGTGATGGAGAAGCTCCCTGAGGAGAGGTCTGCCCTGGACTACCCATCCAGGTCTCACCACAGTCACCACTGAGCACTGCCAAGCTCAGCGCAGGTCTGAGCCAAGTGCATCTCCCTGGGGACTTGTGGGGTGTCAGAAACACTTTCACTGGGGAAGTGTCCAGCCCACAGGTTTGAGCAAAGAGCAGCTTCCCCTGCTGCATGCTGGCTGGGGATGCCAGGATACTGGGAGGAAGGTGCCCGAGCACCCCCAGAGGCATGGGCAGCCTGTCAGTGCTGTGCAGGGCTCCCCTGGGACGGGCAGCGCTGAGCAGTGAGGAAGCTCGTCCTTTGTGGAAGAAGCAGAGCCTCAAGGAGATTGGCCTGGGTAATTGGCTCAGGAGAGCAGGCCTCTTAAAAGTCAATTAGAGACTTTTAAAAATAAATCAGACTGGAACATTGCAAGGGCTGCCAGAAAATTTAGGCGAGGTCAGAGTTGCTTAATGTTCGTTGTTGATTAGATTCAACCAGCTTTTTGGTTGGGATAACTCCTGTGCCGCTGAGTCAGACTGCTTTGGGGGCTAAGCCAAGAGCATCTCCTAACGTGGCCATTTAAGGCATGGTGGGCTGAGCGCTGATGGGCAGCCTGAAGAAGACAGTACACCCTGCTGTGAGCTGGGAGGCCGGGGAGGGGGTTTCCTTTCGCCCTCTTTGCCTCGGTTTTCCCTTCTGTGAAGCACTTTCAAGTTGGTGGGTGGGAAAAGGCGAGTGAAGGAATTACAGTCATCTTGTCTCAGGTAGAAACTGTGCTTGAGAGCAGCACAAGGAGTTTGTCCAGGTTAAAAAATGAGTGCAGATCTGTAGCACAGCATGTGATGTGCACGTTTCTACTCCAAGCCTCTGCTACGGCTGAGCTTGGCAGAACCTGAGCCCACACATGCAGTTTCACAGGCTCAGGGTGGGGGACTTTGGAGCAGTTGTCGTGTCTCTTCACATCCAGTTTGGATGTGGGGTTGGGTGCCTTGGTCCTGTCATCAGTCACTGGAGCTGTCCTGTCACCCCACCTCTCCTCCAGCCACATCCCCAAACCTTCCCTGAACTCCCAGACCCGACCTCAGAATGTCTTTAACCAGTGTTATTCATCCTGGGTCCCAGCAGTGAGTAGCTGGTCTCCAAAGCAGGGTGAGGAACCTGCATTTCCCAAGAAGCTGGATGAGGAGAGGATCTATAGGCAGGCTAACATGGAGTGTCCCTTCCCGTTGCAGCAACCACCCCCTGAGCCAACTGGTTTTGGACTCGGACTCGGAGATGGACAGCGTGGAGCAGGTGGCCCTGGGCAGCACAGACACCCTCTCCAACGGGCACAAGGCTGACCTGGAGGCTGCCAAACGCCTGGCCAAGAGGCTCTACAACCTGGATGGCTTTAAAAAAGCAGATGTGGCCCGTCACTTGGGGAAGAAGTACGTGTGGGTATTCGCAAGGAATGGCCCTTTCTGCGAGGGGCCCACCTGTGCTCACAGTGTACCCACAGCTGTTGCCCTTGCAGGGCACCGGGCTGGCAGAGAATAGCTGGCAGGACCCCAAAGCTCACTCCCCATAACTGGTACACCTGGTGCCTCTACCTCTTAAAGGTTCCTTCTAGCAGTCTTAAAACCTAAGATACATCCAGGTTTTGGTACCTTCCTACCATGACTGCACCTTGGATGCTTCAGTAAGGTGTCAGGGCAAGGGGATGGCTAGCTGACCTCTTATGGGCTCTTCCAGCTATAGCTTCTCCAGCTTCTCTTACATGCCCAGTATTCCCATTGGATCTGTGGGTGACTCCTCTGAGTTTCATGTGAGTGTGGGGTGTCTCTATCCCCAGCATGCTTCCCACACCCCTGGGGAGCTTCCAGCATCCTGGAATCCACTCCACCCCTGTGTGCCTTTTGCTGTCCCCGCAGTCTGGTTGATGTCACTCTCGCTCCCCCCTTTTCTATTTCAGCAACGAGTTCAGCAAGATGGTGGCAGGGGAATATCTGAAGTTCTTCGTGTTCACGGGGATGAGCCTGGACCAGGCTCTCAGGTCAGAGCTGAGTGCGTGTACATGTGTGCTTGTGTGGTGGCCACGCGAGTGGAGTCCTAGCAGACCATGCCCTCCACAGCTCCACACCTGCACAGGGATCTTCAGGACCAGGCAGACCCCACAGCTCCCACCTGGAGATCCCCTTACCTCTTATGTGACAGGGATTGAGCCCTGAAGTTGTGTCTCAGCCACATAACTACAAAAGAGCACCCCTGGTCTTAACTCATCAGTCCGTGCAGTGGGGTAACAGTCAGGCACACCTAGGACTGGCTTTCCAAACCCTGAGCTCAGAGTGTCTTGGTGTCACCCCCACCTCCTTCCCCAGTGTAGTGCCCAGGGCTGGCTGTAGGTCTCTGCAGTGTGCTGGCAGGCTATGATGCTGTGGGCTTGGAGGGGAGTCCTGCGGTGGGTTGGGAGGAATGTGCGATGGCAGGGCTTCATCTGGCATATGGGGTGGGGGGTCTCCAGACCAGAAAGCACGGCTACACTCCTGCGCAAGGTGGGTTGGAGAAGCTGCTGGTGGCCTTCAAGTGTGACCAATGCTGCTGCTGCTGCTTCTTCAGGTCCTTTCTAAAGGAGCTGGCCTTGATGGGAGAGACACAAGAGCGAGAGCGAGTGCTGGCTCATTTTTCCCAGCGCTATTACGAGTGTAATCCCAATGCCATCTCTTCAGAGGGTAAGCAACTGTGCGTGTCTGTGTGTGCGTGACTGTGTGTTTCAAGCGAGCCCATGTGTTCATCAGTTCTGTGAAAGTGCTCAAACTGAAACCAGAGAGCAGGCTGAGAGCCTGTACTGATGCCTTAGGAGACAGTTCTGGTTATGGAGATGTCATTTCCCTCAAATGACAGATGCTTTAGATTATTTTAAAAAAAACCCCAAAACTGCTCTGGTTGGATCATGCATAATTAGGGCTCAACCCATCCTTAATTCTGACCTTGAGCAGATTAGCACAAGAGGCGAGAGAAGGCCCTCCTCACCAAATAGACCCCAGCTCTCAGACCCTCAGCTCAGGGAATGGCCAGGTGAGAAATCTCAGGTGCCCAGCACTCGGGGCGGCACAGACACCCACTTTGTACTGTTTCACATCTTTGCGCCGCTCCTGTGTGCGTTCACGTGCTGGGTCTGCTCTGGGCTGGCTCTGGGGTGGGTGAGATTTGGGCTGCCTGGCTGGCAGAGGGCTGTGCCGGTCCCACCTTGCTGTGCTAGGAGCTCTGCAGGATTAGCTGCAGCATCGCTGCCTGGCTGAAGAGGCTGCAGGCTTGGAAGGGAGTTTGTACGCTCAGGTTTGGGACTAGCTTTAATTCAGTGGCCTCCTACCTACTTGCCTGCGTGCTGCCAGCACCACGCTGACTGCTGTGTGCCCTGCCCTGCTTGCCCGGGGTGGGAGGAGAGGGCTCACGGCTGTCTTGGGGGCTCAGAGCCCCCATGCCCTGCCTGAGATGCTGAGGGCCTGGAGCAGCAGCTGCAGGGCCCAGCCAGGGGCTCTAACTCCTGTCCTGTGCTTGTGCTGCAGACGGAGCCCACACCCTCACCTGCGCCCTGATGCTGCTAAACACAGATCTGCATGGACACGTAAGTTCCCACTGCCATTGGCCCCGTCTGTCCCTGCTCTGTCTGTCCCCACCGCACTGAACCACAGGTACGGGACCCTGGACCTGTGAGAGCTGGTCACCCCTGATGTGTCTGGGGAGAAGAGCGGAGAAAGGCTGAGTGAGAGAAGGGAGCTGGCAAAGGAGAGAGTGGGGCTTTGGAGGAGATGTGCTGAGCTGGAAGATGTGGAGGTGGGATGAGGACAGAAGAGGGAAGTGGACAGGGAGAAAGGGTGGGAGTGAGACTCCAAAACTAGCTGCCATGGGAGCAGGTAGCACTCAGCTTAGAAAAAGGAGGCTAGTTAAGACTCCTGGAGACTAGGCAAAGCTGGCAGCTTTCCCACACCTTCAAGCAGGCTCCCTGAGACCTAGCTGGTCCCTCACCCCACTACAGAGATGGGGATCTGTTCCTGGGCTGTAGAACCTGCTCCAGTCAGCACCGGCCCCCTGGCCTGTAGAACCCGCTCCAGTCAGCACCGGCCCCCTGGCCTGAAGGTAACCCCCTGCCTTTCTCTTCCACTGGCTCCCCAGAACATCGGGAAGAGAATGTCCTGCTCTGACTTCATTGGCAACTTGGAGGGGCTCAACGGAGGCACTGACTTCCCCAAGGAGCTGCTCAAGGTAAATTCGGTTGCTCTTCCTCGCCAGCCAAGCAGCAGGAGCAAAAGCGAGAGCTTTGGGTGGGATCACATGGATGACTACGTGGGATGCAATGAATGTGTCCATCCTTGTGCAGGAATGGTGGTGGTCCCCTGGCCCACAGCTTTCCTCCCACCTTGCTGAGGAGAACATGGGCTGCCCCGTTCCCCCAGGAGGACATTGGAGGCTGGGGTCCTGATGCTCTCACTGGTTTTGCTCTGCTGCCTGCATCACAGGCAAGGGGGCCACGTGTGGGGCCAGCTTATTAGGGTTGGTTTGCACAGCTGCAGCCAGAGGCTTTGTGGCGTTGACCTCATGGTATTCAGCCCTTCCTGGCTCCCTGAATCACTGGAGCCCAAAGCCAAGGCCAGGCCCTGGGACTGGAGCCATCGCTGGTGGCAGAGGGAATGTTTCTGGTGACATGGGCAAGGCATAGCGATGGGGAGGGTGGACTGGTGGTTGAAGTCCCAGAGCTGGGAACTCACTGCACTGGTGTGACTAGGGGGAACTCCTGCCTTCTCCCTGCCTGACCCAGTTCCCAGCAGGGCTTGGCCAGGGAGGGCAGCATTCTCGGGAGGGTTTTCTCCCCATCTTGGGCCCTGGGAATAGGATTAGCTCCCATGGGACCTGTCAGGCAGAAACCATTGCTGTTGGTGAAGTGCTACAGTTGGCAAATACTTGTGATGTGGAAGATGGGTTCCCCCAGGGTGCCGGAGCCATGATGGAGGGAGATGGTTGATGAAAAAAGGCGAAAAGGTGAAAAGCTGAGCTCCCTTTTCAGCCTCTGTGGGTCTATTCCTGGCTGTGTCGCTCACCCCATCATTAAGGGGTTACCAGCAGCTCTCAATAGGGCTGTCCTCCCTCTCAGCCCACGCTTCACCAGTAAAAGAAGTTACTCACGAAAAATTCTCCTCTAATTTTAAACCCAGCTCCAGAAAAGGCTTTAAGCATCCGAAATGGAATAGAAACATCCAAAGCCTGAACCCCTGCCCTCCAGTGCTGCTGCACACTGGAGCATCCAAGCTTTACAGGCTCCTTGGTGTGCCCCTTTTGCAGCCCCTGGCACCCCCACGGTTGGGTGCCCCCACTTCAGGCACCACTGCATCCCTGTTAGACTTCACCCCAAAAAGTACCGTCAGTTTAAACACGTGAGATCAAGTTATCCCATCAGATCCCACCCAGCCAGTGGGAAATAGGGCAGCGAGCAAGTGCCACAAAGCTACAGGCTTTCTCCATGGGTAGGAGCCAAGACCTTTGCTGGGTGTAAGGCAGCGGGGGGAGGCTGCAGCGCTGCAGCACAGCCCTGCACAGCTCTGCCCGCAGCCCAGCAGCGGGGAGGCTGCTCTGCTAAAAATGGCCTGTTCCCTCTGCAGCTGCGGTGCTTCCCACCGCCGCTTTTCAGCCGCCTCTGTACGTGCTGGGGAGGGGGAGCAAAAGGCGGTGTGAGGAACTACATGCGGGGCAGGCTGCAGCTCCTTGCCTGAAGCACCGCTCCACTTCGGGGAGCCCCTGCCCGTGCAAGGGGGATTGGGGTCCCGGGGCGAGTGAGATGGGGAAACTGCTGTCAGCCTGCGCTGGGGTGGGGCCCGACAAGGAAAGGTGCCTGAAGGCACTGTGCCTCTCCTGGGCAGCTTTTGCCAGGCTCAGCCAGAGAAGACACCCTCTCCCTTTTGGACACCCACTGCTTTTGGCTGCTTGGTGCTTGGGTCCCCATGCAGGCTCAGGGGGCAGAGAAATGGGGAAAGCCTCTCCCGCTGCCCTCCTTGCAGCAGCCTGCACTAGTCCCATTACCTCAGGTAGAAGGCTGCCTTCTCAGCAGACCTGGCTGGCAGGCCGTGCCTGGGGACTGAGGCGCCTGTGCAAGCGTGCCGCACAGCTGGCTGGCTAATTTTAGCCCTCCAGGAGCACATGCGTTTCCGAAGGGCAGCAGGGGAGGGGAAGGGCTGGCAGGCTTCAGAGGAGCTTCCCAAAGCTCAGGGCTGGGTCTTAGGCAGCTCTGACAGCACAGAAGAAGGATCTTGTGGGCTCTTCTAAGCCTACCCAGGGAGATAGTGCAGGCTCCTACCCCACAGGCTTCAGAGCTGGAGAACTGAAGGTAGTCCCCACCCACAGCACTTGCCACCAGGGAAACAGGGACAGCAGGGCAGGACCTAGGTGGGGGGGATGACACAAGGCCACCATCCCCTGTGACTCTGGGGACAGCACCAGGAATAGACCTGCAGGGAACCTGAGCACTTCCCTCATCTCTGGCTGTGGGGAGTCCCAAGACAAACGCAGCACGATGCCTGAGAGCAGTGGCAGCTTGAGTCAGACGAGAACTTTATCTGCTACTAGATAATACATGTAAACAATCCCAGTTTTATGCAGAAGAAACGAAAACACTTGAAAGCTTGTGTTTTCACAGCTGAGCACCACGTCCCCCTCACTGGCAGTGCCTCGCCATGCCCTGCACAACACTGCTGCTGGAGCTGAGGCAGCAATGCCTTACCAGTACTCAACTACCACTGCTGGAAACCCTTTCCTCTGGCTCTGAAAGCTCCCCTGGAGAATTGTGCTCCACAGGCAGGGCTGGCTAGCTTTCTGACTTGGGTGTCCTCCCCACTGGGGCAGGGAGCCATGCCGGGGATATGAAAACCCATATAATTCTGTGTCCAAGGATGCCCATGTGTACAGGACCTGAACTCCTGTGGCCAAATGAAGGCAGCTGTCCACCCCGCAAAGAAAGAGGTGAAGCAGGACGTCCTGGAGTTGGTGATATTTTGGTTAGCTCTTGAGATGTTGTTCTTCTCTTGTCAGTGTGATTTTAGCTCAGGCCCCCTGGGATTTCACTCACTGTTTCTGATTGTCTTATATTTCAGACATGGATTTGACCTTTACATGATTGATCACTTTGCAGAGCCTTAGCTCTTCCCCATCTTCCTTAGTCTTTTATCTTAATCTGGTGCTTTGCTGGCCAGTACCAACACAGCAGGGCCAAATCAGGCCCCATTTATCCCCGGCACTACTTAGCAATTGTGGGAGTGAGCAAAATTTCTGCTGCCTTCCAGCCTAGGAGCCAGAGTACTTCACAGATGTTAATGAATTAAGCCTGACAATGCAGTCGGGTCCCCGGGGGAGGAAGGTAGGATGGGCACCCACCTTCCAGCTTGGAGCACAACGGCAGGGCTCAGATGCTCAGAGTGCTGGGTAAGTGATTAACAATGTGGGAAGAAAGCCCCGGCTCCCACCTCTGAGCTATAATCACAGGAACGCTTGCTCAGTCTAATCCCCCGGGGTAATTTTTTTTTTTTTTTTGCCTGTTTCTCCTGGGAGTTATACGCTGCCCTGCCCTTGTCTCCTGTGGCTCCCCCCAGCCTCAGGGGCAGCCCAGTACATCTGATGGGCTGGGCACCCATGTCCCCTGCCTCAAAATTTTGCCCAGCAATCACTATGCCAAGCAGACAGGACAGAGTGGAAAATTTCCCCTTCTCCACTGGCTGCATCTCCTACTCAGTCAAGCTTAACTAAATTACACATCGATCCTCATGCCTTCTGCAAGGATGCCCAGCCCTTTGCTTCTTCACGGGAATAGCTGCCTGGAGCATCTACGTCCCGCACTTAACCAGCCGGGTGGCTCTAGCTACTGATTTTTCTGGCCTGACCTCGAAGGAATGGGCAGGAGGGTTAAGTGTGGGGTGGGCATTGAAGAGGGAAGGTCTGAGGTTTCCTACCAGCTCAGCCCTTTGGAGGTCCCTGGTACAGGCTGGGCTCCAGCAGCAGCTCTAAAGCCTGCCCAGCCGGCACAGAGGGGAGGTGCCGCCTGCCTGATGGAGCCCAGGAAGCCCCTGAGATGTCACCACTGCTGCCCCCCAGCCCCATGAGCCCGGGAGGGTCCAGCCACCCGCTCCCGCTCTCCCTGCTGGGGCAGAAAGGAGGCAGGGAGGGCCGGCCGGTGCACCGGGGGCAGCTCTGCCAACTCGTGTGGCATCAGCGCCAGGGACGGTGTCCCACCGCGCGAAGCTCGCCGCTGCCTCCGCGGACCCGGCTCCACCGCTCGGCTCGGCTCGGCCCCGCTCGGCTCGGTTCGGCTCGGCCGGGCGCCGTGGGTCGCCATTGGCTGCGGCGGGCGGGGCGGGGCCCCGCCTCTGTCGGGCAGCAGCCGCCGAGCCCTGCCCGGCCCGGCCCGGCTTCAACAGGCGGCGGCGGCGGCGGCGGAGCGGGCCGCGGCAGGCAGGGCAGGCAGGGCCGGGCAGGGCCGCCGGGCACCCCGCCGCCCCCTCCCACCCCCGCCGCCGCCGACAGGATGATCGGCGTCAACAGCATCAACAGCAGCGCGGGGCGCATGCGGTCCCGCTCCATGTGCTCGGTGCGCTACGGGCGCAACTACCGCGGCGTGGAGACCTTTTGCTACGGCTGGCCCCAGCGCTCCCGCACCCTCAAGCCGGTGCTTTACACCGACCTGGTGGTCAGCCGCATCCAGAGCCGCCGCAAGAAGAAGCCGGTAAGCGGCGGTGCCGGGGGAGCGGGGGGCGCCGCGGGAGGATGCGCAGCGCCCTGCGCTCCGGCGGGGACACGGGCGGGCGGACGCGCCCGGACAGCCGCCGGCCCGCCCGCTGCGAGTGCCTCAGCCCTGGCATGGATGTAGCGAGCAGCCAGCCCCATCTCCCTCCCGTCTGCTTTCTGCGGAAACGGGTCCCCGTCAGCCCCGCTCCGCCCGAGGGTCGCTGTCTCCAGCCCTGCCGTCCTCCCGCATCCCACCCCGAGCACGGGGGTAGCGGGAGCACGGCAAGACCTGGGTGACATTGCGCCGCTTACGATGGCTTGACAGCAACGCTTGCTCGAAAACATCGCTGCGAGAAGAATCCAGGACAGAGCGGTACCCCTGGGACCAGCCCTCCAGCTTAGCATAAGTGACAAGCTCTGCGGGCTCCCCGCCAAGGGCTGCGCTGAGCCGTGCCAGCCCGGCCGGGGCAGACCGGCACCCGGCTGGGGTGGCGGAGAGAGCCGCAAGGCAGCGCGGAGGGACAACGCCGCAGCCCCGGCTCTCCGCCGAGCAGAGCTGGAGAGGAGGGAGTGGCTGCCTGGACAAAAAAGGGCTTTTTATTGCCAAGAGCTTGCTCACTGTGAGCCGGCATCCGTTTTGGAGGTGTTACGCTGCTGTGCATCGGTCCTAGGTGGGGAGAAGCAAACAGGCTTTCTCTGGGTGCATCCTACCTCGGTTGGGTGCCTGCCTCTGGTGTAGCAGCAAGAGTCCTCACCAGCCCGTGTAGCAGGCAGGCTGGGGCAAAGCAGGCAGGGTTACCCCAGAGCTGCCTGGGCTGCCCCCGTGGTCAAAACCAGTCTGGTGGAGACATTAGGGCCATGACAAGTGGCAATGCTGTCATAGCGCAGTACGGTCTGGGGGCAGCATTAAGTTGTGACGCACTCAGATGGAAACATGCAGTTGGAAGGGAGATGCTTGGTCGCTGCTTCCTGTGCTGTGGGGCTGCTCTGGGAGGAATAGAGGGGTCTGCCATCCTGGGGGTGCGTAGTTGGCTGGGCAAGGAATGTTTTAAAAGATGTTGGTGCAGCTTATGATGTCACTGAGTCAAAAGCATGGGGCAGGAATATAGCCATCCGCTGCCTGCTACTGCTGCCTGCAGCAGGGCAGAAGGTGACGCACAGGACACTGTCCCCGTGGCAGCCCACCTGACAGGGAAAAAAGTCTGTCCCCACATCACTCAGCTCTGTGTGCATGAAGGAGCCCCTCTGCAGCGGAGGGGGGGGGGGGACATAGGGTGTCCACAGCAGGGTTGGTGCATGCCAGGTGCTGAGTTGTTCTTGAGTATGGGTTGTGCATGCTGGGCAGGCAGGAGGGGTGGAGGGAGGCTGAGAAGGTGAATAAGGGACCTGACATAGGTACGGTTCCCACTGATATACGTCCCTGATCTGACAGTGCCATTCATATCTGCGCAGCTGGGGAAACTGGGTGCCTGGGGGACCTGGCAGAGGTTTGTGGCTGAGCGTAGAGAAAGATATTTTGCTAAGGAAAAGTTGGGGAAAGCCAGCAATTGAGCTCTCGTATTGAAATGCTGCCAGGCACAGAGAGAGGGAGAATGACTGCAGGGAGTATGCTTGGTGGCTGTGAAGTCTATCTTGCAGGATGTCACACAGCCGTGGCTGGTCACAGGGCTGGCAGGAGGAAGGGGAGCCTTGACCTGCACAGGGCATCTTGCAGGGCTGGGAGCCGAGCGCTGTATTGCTTGTCAGAGGAACCAGCAGACTGGAAAAGGGATGTAAGAGTTATGATCCACAAAAAAGGTACCCCAGAAAGGGTTAAAACCCTGCTGGATGCCTAAATTCCTGCCTTAACCCTCCTCTGTTACTTGAGTGCTGGGCTATAGCCCTCGGTACAGTCCTGTCTGTGCCAAAGCTGTGTGCAGGCCAGCTTGCTGCCCAGCTCCCCAAACCAGCACTGGATCTCTCCTCTAGTCCGCTCTGAGCTGGGGAGCTGAAGGGGAATGTCTTCTCCTTGCCCTGCTTGCATAGGGCTGTCCCCAGTGGGGCTGGTGCTAAGGCTGGGCCGGAGCATCAGAGCCACCTGCCTCTTGCCCAGTGCAGCCTCCCACCCTTCCTGGAGATGTTTGCTAGAGCAGGACCTGGGGATGTCCTCTCAGCCTGTGTTTGGGAGGGAGGGCACCAAAGAAAGAAGTTATTGGTTCAGTTAGAAATCCCACTGGGACAGTATATTCCAAGGTCTCTTTGGTGTTGTGCATGTCTAGGGCAGAGCTGGCTGGCCCTGCATGCTGCAGCAGTGAGCTCATAACCCAGGGATGACAAAAAACCCCAACCACACTTGGGGTCGGCCGTGGTGGCATAGGGTCAGTGCCCTGCTTTCTCTTGGGCAGCACTTGCAAGTTCAGAGCTGCCAAGAGGTGCCATCCTTACAGCCCAGAGGGAATGAATCCACAGAGCAAAGACAGCCCAGAGAGAGGGACTTGCTGAGCAATGAAACCAGTGTGTCTCGTCTCTGCTGATGTGGTTGTGAGTTAGGCTTCAGGAGCCTGCACCACCTGTGCTTCCCCAGCAGAAATGTTCCATGCACCAGAGCCTGGAGTTTAGTGGACTGATGGGCAGTGGGACTGCCACAGGACCAGAAAAACAGGATGGGCTTTGTGGATGGAATGCATTTTCTCAGCTAGGACTTGGGCTGAGTCCACCAGCTTTGTTCCTGAGACTGGTGTCAGCTGGGGGTGGCGTTTAGCCAAGCGGAGTCTTGGCAGGATTTAAGTGTAGACAAAGTTTTGCATTGCCCTCTCAATCCCCCCCAGCCCCCCCGTTTGCCTCTCACTGTCCCCCAGCACAGCAGTGCTGAGCAGCCCCTGCTCCCCATCTCTGAGGTGGGGGTACTTGGCAGCTCCTGCCTGCAGCGGGCTTGTGGGATGCTGTCGGGGCTTGTAGGAGGGCGGCTGGAGCCTTTTGAAGCCACAAGGCAGTTCAGCCTTTGAAGTGTGCACTGACAGTCCCAAAGCTCAGGTTTTTGTAGTGTGGTGCTCTGCTGGGCTGTTCTCTGGCGCTGTGCCATCCGGAATTACACCCCCACCCCCCCCACCTCCCACCCCTGGCATTTAGCAGCAATTCTCCCACAAGCCCTGCACAGGGCTGAGAGCCTGGGGGCTGCAGTCCCCTCCTGCAGCACCTCACCCTGTGGTCCAAAATCCCTGCTCAGCTGGCTCACTTCTCCCTTCCTTGGGGCACAGAGACAACCCCTCTCTGTGTTGTTGCTGAGCCAGGTGGAAGCCAAGCCGTGTGTCCCATTCTGCCCGCTCTTTCCGAGGAGCTTTTCTGCAGTTCCCAGTCCCTACTTCTCTGTGCCAGTTTTCCAGTCTCCTTTTTGTGTCTGTTGGTTCTCAGCATCTCTCATCTGTGTCCCCAGCAATAAGATCCCTTCTGTTTCCTGTGGCAACTGCTTATCATCTGCATTGCTCTGAGGTGCCTGCTTCTCCCCCTGCTCTGCTCCCAGGTTATGTTCTGCAGGACTTTGGGTTGTTTTTTTCCCTCTGTCTCTTGGCAACCTGTGATCCTCTGCTTGCACCCTGGCATCCTGCCCCTCTGGTGCCTGGGCTTCATAAGTGGGGCCGGGGTCTAATCTCCTCTTGGGCACTGAGGCCATACCCCCTCCGTGAGCCTCCTGTCTTCCCAGGAGACAAGAGAACCCTGCTTTCCACCTGCTAGATCAGGGTGATCCCTTTCCTCCTCTGCAAAACAAGCTGTTGCTGCACCAGCATCTCCCTGATGGGGAAGTACGGGAGGAGCTGTGTCCCTGCTCCATCCTGGCTGCTGCGTCTCTCAGGGGAGTGATGGATGTCCCTTCCCCAGACACCGCTGGGGCCTGTGTGCTAGCCAGCTTTCCCAGGCCCCTGCACGCCTCCAGTTGTACTTTCTCAGCCACCAGCAAGATCTCCTAGCAGCAGTCTCCGGCCCAGTGATGGATGTTGACAGCTGCCTGAACAGCCTGTGCAAGACTTGATTATTTTCCTCTGAGGATGATGCCTTCCAGATCTTGCTCCAAAGCCCTCTGCGAGCACTGTGTTGAAACCTTCTCCAGAGCCTCCCCGGCTGCAGTGCTGTACTGAGCGCTTCTGGCTTGCACTCAGCTCGGACCAGACAAACACTTGGGAGTGGGGCCCTGAAGCATCCTGCTGCAGGCAGGCTCAGCTTGCTCCTCTGCTGAGATGCAGGCAGCGGGTCCTGCCTTGCTCAACTTGGTAGTGTTCGGGCCAGCAGGGAGGGCAGGGTGCTTGGGGCTGCTGGGGAGCAGGTAGGGACAGGTCACAGCCACCCCAAGAAGCAGCAGCCCAGCAGTAGGCAAACAGCCATCCTGCTTCAACCAGACACAAGGTCCTTTGAGGTCTTCATGAATGACGGTGTGCTGATGTCCCTGCAAATCCAGGGCCAGCACCCTGCTGAAGTCTCTCCTGAAGCTTAAGCATGCTCCTGGGCAGCTTCCCACAGGAGCATCACATCACTGTGGAGCATTGGGTGCTGCCATGAGCACACCTCTGCCAGCCCAGGACAGGCATCTGACGGTGGGGAGGTTGCTGGCTGTGGCATGTCATGGCATGGAGCTCCTGGAGATGCTAGGGCAGGCTGAAGCCCTGCTGAGCGGGGTGCAGTCATGCACCATTGAAGTCCAGCCCGAAGGCTTACTCTCCTGGGGCCTGGGCCTCCTGAAGGCCATCCCTTTGGCCAGCCTGGGACACCCTAGGGATCTCCAAAGGGATTGGAAATGTTTGACACACCTCGGTTTCATGCTGCTAATGCTGTGCAACTGTTGCGGGCAGGCAGAGAGAAGAGGGGAGACAGCCAGGGCTGTGTCCCAGCACCATGCCAGGGTGTGCATGGATTTGCAGGTCCTGTGGTGCCCAGGAGAATTTACCTATAGCCCTGAAACAAGGCCAGTTGGCTGGCCAGGCCAGGATGGGGCTGGACCAGGATGAACTGGCTTGGGGCTGCCTTAACCTCCAGTGCCCCTGAGCCAGCCTGGCATGCCCCCTCCATCCCCGGAGCAGCTCCCCTGGCCTGGCACCACTCTCCTGCTGATGCCCCACTCTTCTCTCCACAGGCGCTGTATGGCTCCATCAAGAATGAGAAGCTGCAGTGGGCCATGTGAGTATCCCTCCTGGGGGCAGATGCTGCCACCCAGTGCTGGGCAGGCAGCAGGGCTACCCTGCTGGCATGGGGGGGGCTTCCTTGCCCCTGCTGCCCTCCCTGCCCACTGAAGCATTGCCTTGCCCCATCAGGCATGATGCTCCAGAGCTGTGAGGATGTGGGATGGGATGGGGGTGCCTGGAGAGCTGCGGTGGCAGCGTACCCTTGGCTGCCCTCAGCTCCTTGATGGGGACCCCTTCCCCAGCATACTGGGGGAAGGCTGCCCGAGGCCAGCTCCCCACAGCTTTGGCGTTGCTTCGTGCGGTCATGTCCAGGGTGGGAGCGGGCAGGCTCGGGGTGGGGGGGGGGGGGGCCGTGGCTGTGCTGGGGCCCCGCAGGGTGCCCGCACCCTCGCCCACAGCTGCCATCTCCAGCAGCAGGAGCAGCAGCGCCCGCGCTGTGGGGATTAATCAGCCCGGCGGTACTGCCAGCGCTGAGCCAATGCATTCGGGCTGCTGCCATGGAGACGCCAGCAGATGCTGAGGGGTTTAATTAGCAGTGAGCGGCTCTGAGGGAGGGGGGAGGCAGCAGCTCTGGGCTCCCACATCTTCCTGTCAGGTGGGGGGAGAGGCACTGATTCAGCCTGCCTGTGGTGCGAGGGGCCATGACCTGGGTGCAGAGCGTGAGTGGGGGCCTGCCCCCGGGGCTGCCTGTGTTCTGCCCCCGGGGCTGGTGCTGCCACTGCCTGAGACCTCCCTGCCATAGGCTCCCTGCACCCCTTTGCTGGTGGCTCTGAGCCCTGTAGCCCAACTGCTGCCCTGAAGGAGTGGGGACTGCAGCCTGGGTCTCTCTTTGAGGCGGTTTCCCTCTAGACCCTCTCTCCTGCCAGCTCCTGCCTGCAAGCCTGTACACCATGGGCCAGGGGGGCTGGGGTGGTGCCAAGCCCCAGGGCACTGCTCCTCCACCCCCCTGGCTCCTCGGCTTGGCCAGCACCAGTCCTAGCCCTGTCCATAAAGGCTCCTCGCTCCCTGGGGCAGGCAGGGCCCCCCACCCTGAATTGGCAGCAGACACCCCCATGCCTTGTCTTTCAAGGGGCCAGGCAGCACCTCAGCTGCCAGCCTAGAGAGGCAGGGGCACAGAGGCATGACTGGGTTTGGGATGCTCACCAGTCATGTGAGACTGCTCAGCCTGGTCTGCTGCTTCTGACCTCCCTTTCAGAAGCTGGGCCTGAAAGTGGCACTGGTAAGTGGGAAGCGTGGTGTTTTCTGTCCCCAGCAAGGTAACAAACCCTTTCCCCACCCAAATCTGTGCCTGGCAGAGATGAGGAGGAGCTGAGAAAGTCCCTCTCGGAGCTGGCAGACCCCAACCCGAAGTCCATCAAGCGTATCAGCAGCTGCAGTAACCCCTTTCTGGACTTCTCCCAAGACTCCAGCATCGCCACCTACAAGCATGGACTGTTAGTGCGCAAGATCCACGCTGATCCTGACTGCAAGAAAAGTAAGTTCCTGGGGGGACCACAGGAGGGACCTGGGGGCACGGGTGAGCTCCAGAAACCCAGTGGGGAGCAGGGCAGGAGTCACTACATGACACCTGACTGTGGGATCATGCCAGCCTCCAGCATCAGCTCCCTGTGCCCTGTCTGTCCAGCTGTGACGGGTGTAATTCAGCCCCTAAGCTGGGGAGCCTGAAAGTGTCTCCCTGCTGTCCATCCCTACCATTGGGGCTGGGCAGCCCCTGCCTGTAGCACTGGGAAGGGGGCAGGCAGGGAGGTGGGGGTGGGCTCCTGGGGGATGCACCCTTGCTACAGGATGGCAATGATGAAGGAAGGTGTCCTGTGGTGCAGCAAACAAGCCACGCAGCGGGCTGCCGCTGGTTGGGCGCTGCCAGGCACGTTCGCCGTTTCAACCATAAAAATCCCTTCTAAGCCCTGGCCATCTAATGCCGCCTTGATTTGATTAGATGCAGCCGCCCTCCAAAGCCAGTATTACCTGGCGGGCAGCACTGCCTCGTCCCCATCCCTGAGCGAGGCAGCGAGTGCAGCGGTGCTGGCCCCGGGAGGCAGCAGGCGGCCCCCCTGCCAGCAGCACCATCTGCCAGCCACGCGGCCGGCACGGGCTCAGGTGCACGGGGACAATCCTGGCGTGCCGCCCATCCCTGGGGTGGGGTGACGTGTGCCGTGGCAGGGCTGGCTGGAGGAGGATGGAGAGCAGGGGGAGCCTTTCCCCCACTCAGCGCTGGGGCTGATGCTGCTCTCTTCTCCCCGGCAGCGCCCCGAGGGAAACGCGGCTGGAAGCCCTTCCACGCCATCCTGAAGGGGATGATTCTCTACCTGCAGAAGGTAGGCAGCAGCGGGGCTGCTCGTGTCTGCACCAGGGAGGGGGATCATCCCTGACGCAGGGAGGGAGGTCATGGCAGCGAGAGAGGGGCTCCGGTGCCTGGCATTACAACGCTCGTCCTAACCAGACTCAGCACCATGCCTGCTTGAACCATTGCTTGGAGACCTGATGGCATCTCTGTTCCTGGCATACTTGGGCTTGGACTGGGTGGTGAAAGTGGCTGCCAACCGAGGGCCCTGTGTGCAGGGGCTTGGCTGGGGAGAGAAGAGGCACCAGGGCCTTTGCCCTGGGGGGGGGTGTTAGGCTGCAAATCCAGTCTCCTGCAGGCACAGGTGCTGCCCAGCTGTTGCCAAGCCCATGCACCCGGGTTGTGCAGCCTCTCTCCATGGGTATAGCACGAGCTGCAGGCAGAGCCTGGTGGAGGGTGATGTCCAAGCCCCAGCACTGCAGGCACTCATGTGCAGTCCCCATGGCCTTGTAGAGCTGACTCATGGTGGGGTGCATCCCTAAGGCAGCCCTGAAATACCCCGTGATTCACAGGAGGAGTATAAGCCAGGGAAGGCACTGGCAGAAGAGGAGCTGAAGAATGCTATTAGCATCCACCATTCGCTTGCCACGCGGGCATCTGACTACAGCAAGCGACCCAATGTCTTCTACCTCAGGACAGCTGACTGGAGGGTCTTCCTCTTCCAAGCACAGTGAGTCCTACGGGATCACCGGCTGGGCCCCACGCTGGGGTGCAGAGGCTCATCTGACCAGGGCAGAGGGTGGGATGGGTCTTAGGGCCACGTTGCTCTCTCCTGTCCTGTCCCTTTCTGGAAGGAAAGGGACTCGGTGCCAGTGCTGTTCTTCGCCCAGTTCCTTTTCTTCCCACCCCAATGGGCTCATAATGGCCCAAGTCGCTGGGGTCAGAGCCTCGGGTGCTGGGGGATCTGCAGGGCCCCTGGGGGACCCAGATCTCATCTGCAGGGCAGGTCCCTCTGGCTGTGACTTGGATAGTGCCACTTAGAGTCCATCTGTGGTTTGGCCTTTCTCCCCAGGAACCCTGAACAGATGCACTCGTGGATCACGCGCATCAATGTGGTGGCAGCCATGTTCTCCGCACCCCCCTTCCCCGCAGCCATCGGCTCCCAGAAGAAGTTCAGCCGCCCGCTGCTGCCCAGCTCCTGCACCAGGCTGTCCCAGGTGGGCCATGGTGTGGGGGCAGCTGGGAGCATGGGACAGACCCCCTGGGTCTGCTGGTGGCACTGTCCCCTGTGGAGGGACCCATGTGGTGCCACGCGCCCAGCTACCTCCCAGCGGGATACAGGGCTGAAGGAGCATGGCTGGGGAGACATGGAGCAAGGGGGTGCTGAGGTTGGGGACAGGCAGCGAGTTCTTATTCTTGGCAGCAGGAACTGGAGACAGGCGATGGAGTCAGACGGTGGAGGAGAGCATGGTCCCACACCATGGCTTGCAGGGTCCTGTCAGGGCAAGGACCTTGAAAGGCGACCAGCCAGGGGGATTAACTGGTGCTCACGTGTGCCAGGGCAGTTATTCATAGAGCAGAAAGGATTAAAAAAAACCGCACCAGCCTAGTTATAGAGGGGATTAAATTCTTCTGCTTTAAGACTGCAGCCAGCCCCCCACGAGGCAGAAGCAGATTGCCCCCAAGGGCATGTGCTTTTGCCTGCCGTTTACAAAAAACAACCAACCAACCAAAAAACAACAACCCAGGAGCAGAACCTGAGATCCTGGCTGGATCCAAGAGAGGAAAAAAAAAACAACCTGTTCTGGACCCAACCGGCTTACGCTGCCGGGGGGGGCGCAGAGCAGAGAGCAGAGCGGGGTACTGACATGGTGCCACCCTTCCCCAGGAGGAGCAGGTGAAGAGCCACGAGACCAAGTTCAAGACAATGTCAGCGGAGCTGCTGGAGCATCGCTCCTCACTTCCCGAGAAGAAGGTGAAGGGCAAGGAGTATGAGGAGCTGAAGCAGAAAGAAGAGTACCTGGAGTTTGAGGTGAGCTGGGAGACACACACACACACACACGCACACCCCCTGCCCCCAGCCCCTCTGCCCCTGCCCATTTGGCAATCCTGAGTGAGGGACCCACCGTACCTATCAGCTGAATTGCACTGTGCCACTGCCATGCTCTGGGACCACAAACATCCCCCCGACCCTGGGATGCAGGCTGAGGGACAATGCCCAGCTCACCAACCCCTCTCTCTGCTGCCCCACAGAAATCCCGCTATGGCACCTATGCCATGCTGTTGCGGGCCAAGCTGAAGGCCGGCTCTGAGGACCTGGCAGCGTTTGAGTCCACCCTCTTTGACGCAGCGGGTGGGGAGGATGATGGCCTGAAAAAATCCCGCTCCAGCCCCTCACTCAACGCAGATCCCTCCAGCATGGCCACCAAGGTGAAGCGCAATGTCTCGGAGCGTGCTGGCCGCCAGCCCCCTGGCCACCCCCAGAAGTCCTAAGCGAGGGGCATCAGCCGCCTGTGCTGCAGCTCCGTTCTTGTCCTCCTGGCGCCAGGATGGAGGCCACGTGCCTGCCGAGACCCTGCATGAGTCCGTCTGTCTGCGGCACGAGCTGGGGGCAGTGACGGCCCTTCCCTGGCCGCCAGCACCAGCCAGGCAGGGCCACGGCCCCTCTGCCAGAGATGGTGGCAGAGCAGGATGGTTCCCCGTCCTTGCCCGCAGGAGCTGCCCACACCGCGCCATTGGCCCCATCAGACTCGTTCCTGCCCCTCCTTGTCCTGCGCTTGGCTGTGGGACCCAGTCCCCCTGCCCTGGGGAGGGGAACAACTGAAACCCACCCACTGGGCTCAGTTCTTCAGTGGTTTAAAAAAAAAAGACAAAAACACAGCAAAACAAAGCCAGCGGCCGCTTCTCCTCCAGCTCCGTCGTGCCATGGGGGGGGAGACAGGAGGGGGCCAGCCCTGGCCTGTCCCCTCTCCTGGGGCTGGTGGCCAGGGGAGCCAGGGCAATAGCACCGGGCCCCCTCCCTGCCACGCCAGCCACCTCTGCACTCTCCCTGCTTTCTTACAACTTTTGAACGGTTTTTTGTGATACAGTTTTGCACTTTTTAGTACCAGATCAAGCTGACCACCAGGGAGGGTTTTTTGGGGTTACTTTTGATGCTTTTTGGGAACTGTTTAAAAACACAAAACCACAAACCCAGCCATGTCCTGTAGGCACTGCAGTCTTGGGGGAGGAGGTTTTTAAACGAACTCAGGGGGAGACCCAGCCCCCGCCCCCCCGCAGCAAGCTGAGCATGGACTCCTGTGTGTGCTGCTGCCTGCTCCTCAGCCCCACTCCGGTACCAGCAACCCTCCAGAGACAGACACCTCTGCGGCCACCAGCACCAAAAAAGCAGCCTTGGGATGGCAGCACCCATTGCTGCACTTGCGGCTGTGGCACAGGGGGCTGATGTGCCCGTGCTTCATGAGCCCCCTGGCAGCCTGGACCAGCCCAGTTTGCACCACCTGCGTGCGAGCATCATTCCTGGGCTGTGTGGGGTAGCAGCATGCGAGTACTCCCACGGGGGAGGTGAACCCTGAAGACAGGGTTGGCCTGGGGGTCCCCACTGCCCTGTGGGGCTGACACAGGCCAGAGCCAGCTTTCCTTCCCCTGCTGCTGCTTCAATGCATGGCTGGGGCCTCAGAGGTGGCCAGCAAAGCCTGGTTTGCAGCGCTGTGAGGTCCTCATGCTGCAGCAGTGGTGGTGCAGCCCTTTCCTTGGCCATGGGCTCCCCCCTTGCTAAGGTGAGGGGTGGGCTGGGGCAGGACAGGAGGATGCTCGTCTGGAGCAAGGTGCCGGTGGTGGAGCGTGGCCGCAGGAGTGCCCAGGGAGGGGTCCGGGGACAGCAGAAGGGCTGCAGGTGGGGGCTGTCACACATGCTGTTCTCAGCCACCTGGGACCCAGCTGGTTTCAGCACTGACTTTGCGAATGTGTCAAACTTTTTATTCTGCTCTTTTGAGTCTATTGCAAAAAAAAAAAAAAAAAAAGAAGAAGAAAAAAAAAAAGAAAAACATTCCACCCTTGTCCCAGGCGGCTTGGGGGGAGAAGAACCTTTGTACAGCTTTGTCTCTCGATTACTGAAGTAAAACTTGCTCTTCACTTCTTGTGTGCACTGTGGTTTCTCCCCCGTGGTTGGGGACAGCCCCAGCATGGAGGGATGCTGAGGAGGGGCTGGCAGCTGCCTCCTTGCTGCCAGACTCCCAGACCAGGGCTGGAGAGAGGGAGGGCAAAGGCTTATAGAAACTGTGTCCCTTTATTCAGAAGAGGGACCATTAAATAAGAGCAGAGGGGGGCAGGAGCCGGCTGCGTCCCATCCTCCTGAGTCCAGGCAGCTGGGCCCCAAGTCCAGAAGGCACTTGCGTGGGCTGGGCAGGGAAAGGGGGCGATGCAGCCCCCCCCAGATGTGTGTGGGGGCTGCCAGCCCCTCAGTGCACCTGTGGCTGCTGGCTGTGGGGCAGCTCACCCCCCGGCCCCGGCTTGAGGGCCAGCGCGGGCGCCTGCTCCTCCTCCACCGACTCACTGCCGTAGGCACTGTCTTCCTTCAGCTCTGCAAAGCAAGTCCCGGGTGCTGTCAGTGATAGGGGGTCAGGGGAACAGCATGGACACCCCCCCACAGCCCCTTGCTCCGCGTACCTGTGCTTTGCAGCTTCTCCAGCGCCTCGGTTTTGTGGAGCATCCTCACGGCCTTGTGAAGCCCCATAGAGTCCAGCGCCTCCAGCAGCCCCCCCAGGCTGCCCCCCGCCAGCTGCAGAGAGAGGGCACTGAGCGGGGCCAGCGGCCGGACGGGAATGGGGGACAGGGGCAGGCGCTGACTGGCAGCCAGACGGGCCGGGCACTGACCTCGTAACTGCGCAGGAGGCTGACGCTGGGCGAGGGGGTGTCCTTGTACGTCTCCACCAGGCTGCAGAGCCCCAGGCGCTTGGCCAGCTCGATCCAGTCCGACCCGCTGCAGTCCTGGTTCAGCAGCTGCTCCAGCCCTTGCAGTTCCTCACTGTCCAGCGACAGGACCTTCCCTGCATGGGAGAGGTGCCTCCATCATGTGCTGCCCATCTCCGATGCCGGGAGGGTCCTGCCTTGCCCAGGCACAGCGCTTTTGGGGGGAGAGGAGCTGCTCACCTGGCTGGGGGGCGATGGGCAGCTCTGCCTCGGGGCCCTGCTGGGAGGCCTGCAGCAGGATCTCCCGCACCTGCAGACGGATGCACGGACATCAGCGTCCTCCAAAGCACTGGCCAACCCACCCTGCCTCCCCACGCCACGGCTCTCCTCAGGTCACAGAGAGGCAGAGACATCCTCACAGGAGCACCTCCTGGAGCTCTGCCCCATCCCTGCCGTGGCCCCTGCAGAAACACTCCCAGGGGGTTTGACCCCCCACACACACCTTCTGGCTCCGAGTCAGGTCCAGGGGCGTGTGGCAGCGGCACTGCCTGTGCCCTGCCTGCCCGTGCCCCTGTGCAGGGGGCTCAGGGTTGGTGCCACGCTCCATGGCCAGGGCTGGTTCCCCCAGCTCCATGGCTAGCTCCTGCTCCTCGGGGTCGGCGTCAGTGTCACTGCTGGCCTCCGACGAGGATGGGCTCACAGGCTCGTCGTTCTCGCACAGCACGTCTGCCCCTGTCAGGGAAGGGTGGACTGAGCCCCCAAAAGGGCGGGTCGGCCTGGGGTGCCAGGGTCCGCTCTGTGCCCGGGCACTCCCCAGCACTGGCAGCTGGGGCTGCGGGGAGGGAGGGCAGTGCCTTACCGGCTTTGAGGAGCAGTTTGGTGAGGGTGGGGGAGCCCAGGCCAGCAGCCAGGTGCAGGGGGGTGTTCCCAGCAAAGGTCCGGCTGTTGACATCTGCTCCCAGCTATGGAAAAAGGCGTGAGGCTGTGAGGATGGGCTGCCTGGGTGCTGCTCCCCTCCCTGCCCCTAGTAACCCCAAGACCACAGGGGACTCCCACCTCCCCCAGGGCCCTGGCGGAAGCCTGCACCCCATCCCACAGCCACCAACCCACCATCCCCCCCGTACCTTCTTCACCAGGTGGGTGGCCATGTTCAGGTTCTCCATCTCTACAGCCAGATGCAGCGGGGTCCTCCCGCCCTGCCTCTCCACCGCATTCACGTCTGCTCCCTTCCTGACCAGCAGGTCCAGGCAGGCCAAACTCTTTGCTTTCACGGCCAAGTGCACAGGCAGGAGGCCTGCAACAGGGGGAGTGGCTCAGCAGCCGTCTGCCCAAGCCCACGATGGCACCTCTGGGTTCCTGCCCATCGTCTCCCAGCCCCACTTACCATGGAAATTGGGCAGGCGGAGCAGGTAAGGGGCAGCTGAGCCCAGGTGGGCCAGTAGCGTCTTCAGCATCTCTTCATCACCAGCCTGGAGTGCCAGGTGCAGCAGGGAATTGCCGTAGCGGTCCAGCAAGGTGGGGTCGGCACGGGCTTGCAGCAGGAGCTGGACCACTTGGGGCTGCTTGGTGATGACTGCCAGATGCAGCGGCGTCTGCGAGACAGCAGCAACAACTCAGCAGCGCTCACAGGAGGAGCTAAGTCCTGCACCACTGTCCTTGCCAGCCAGCCCTGCGGCCTCCCTCCAGCAGAAGCAACAACAGAAGCCCCTGGGGTTGGGAAACCAGAGTGAGCTCCAGGTAAAGGAGAACCAGATGTCCTGGGAAACACATACCTGCTGCAGGTTGTTGGAGATATTGATGATCTGCTGGCTAGGGATGCTAACGACAACCTCGATCAGCTGCTTGATCACAGCCGTCTGCTCATGGATAATGGCAAGGTGCAAAGGCCTGTGGAGAGAGTGGGAATGGTCCCTGGCTCAACTCCACGCCTCTCTGGGTCCTCCCTGTCACCTCCCACCCCTCAGAGCCCTCATAATGGCTCTGACGGCCGACAAGGCTTCCTCACTTTTGCCCCCCAAACCCCTCATGCACTCACGTGTCCCCGTTCTCGTCCTGTGATGCAGCTAGGTGCCTCTGGACTGCCAGCAGCATGCGGGGGTCAGCGGTGACCGAGTAGTCGAGCAGGGCATGGGCATTGCGACGGGCCAGCATCCACAGCTGGGAAAGCTGGGCTGTGGGGAGAAGCAGGACGTCACGTCCATGAATGGCAGCCCCATTCACTCTCCTGCATCCCCCTGGGCACAGAGGAGAGCGGCACCCACCCCCTAAGATCCCCAACCTGTGCCCCCTCTCCTGAATGATGTCCCCCGGCCCTGGCTCCAGCTCAGCATACCATGCTTCTGCAGCTCCTTGCAGTATGTGCTCTCCGTAGGCACCTGCCTGTCGCTCCTGGCCCCCTCCGCCTCGGGGCCCTTCATCTGTACGCCCCCTTGGTAGCCCCCCACAGGGTGGGGGCCGGGTGAGTAGATGCTGTTGTAGGCCATCCCAGGGGAGTAGGGGAAGCTGAGGTTCCCGCCTGCGGAGCAAGGGGGAGGACGGGTGAAGCTGGAGGGGAGCGGGGAGCCCCCAGGGCCAGGCTGCAGCCACCCAAGCTGGGAGACGGAAGAGGTGTCCCCACTCACCTCCTCCAGAGCCGAAGCCCCCAGCCCCCCCGCCAGCACCCCCCATGTGTGAGCCTCCGCCAAAGTGCTGGGGAAACTGAGGCAGGACTTTCTTGCGCTTCCTCTCCACTTCTTCCTTATCTGCAGGGAGAGAGGGGCAGTGGGTGAGAGGCAGCCCTGGCGGCGGGGGGCACGCTGGCCTGCCTGGGGGGCACTCACCTTCCACCACGGGGTAGTAGGTGAACTGCTTGGAGTCGCTCACATCTCCCCCCCGCTTCCGCTTTAGCTGCAGGAAGACGGTGACAGGACGGTCGATCTTGGGCTTGTGGTAGGGGGGTGTGCGGAAGACGATGGCGTACTGTGGGCAGGACAGACAGACGTGGGGTCCCACTCCTCCCCGGAGCTGGGTACGAGGCTCCATCACCCCACAGGGCACCTGCTTGCCTCTGGCACGGTAGGTTGCCCCTCCACTTCCCCCATACCTGCTTGTGCACGTCGGTGGGGGAGAAGTCCCCAAAGGCCTGCCAGCCGTTCTCGTCATCCTCGTAGAAACGCACCTCAATGTCATCTGGGGAGAGAAGGGGCGCCTGGCACCGCCTGTCTCCCTGCCCCAGCCAGGCTCCAGGGACACAGACACCTGGCCACCCAGGGGCCCCAGATCTCTCCCGCCGCAGCCCCTCCGGAAGGTTTCAGCTGGAGGGAACAGCTTTTACCTTTCTGAACTTTATCGCACAGCAAGTAGACCTCATCCCCTCCCCGCACAGAGCCTGCTGTCTTATCCATCCTCGAGATCTTCAGGTTGGAAGCTCCCGGGGACTCTGCAGAGTGAGGAGGCATTGGAAGCTGCCATGGCAGACAGAGCATCCCTCACCTCCTTACCCCATTCTGCCCCATCCCTTCCCTTCCCTGGCCTGGCCCCACACTCACTGCTGTCGTGGATGGGGTCTGAGATGACAGGCTGGAGAGCCAGCGTGAAGTTCCCACTGCTGTCACGGAGGTAGGCAGTGAAGCGCAACCGCACAATGCTCAGGTCCATCACCTTCTTCAGCTCCTTTGCCTCCAGCTCGATCTCACGCAGCTCTGCTTCTAATGGGGCAGGGAGAGATACCATCAGGTTAGGCGAGGGGATGGGGCTCCAGGTCCCCCACCTGTCCCCTCCAGCCCCATGCTAACCCCAGCCCCCCAGCTGTCACCCCACAGTGGGTCTCTGCTCCTCCCCAGGGTGCAGAGTCCCACCAAGTCCCCAGGCTGCCCTCACCTGTCAGTAGATGGCTCCTGTTGCGCATCTTCTGCTGCTTCAGCTTTTCTTTCATGATCTCCATCATGTTCTTCTTGGTGACATGAAGCACACCCAGGTTGCTGAACCTGGAGGAAGAGAGGGATCCCACTGGGATCTGGGAGTGCCAGGGATGGGAGCAGATGGCCCAGGGGCCACACGGGCTCCCATGACCAGGAAGGAGCTGAGCAAAGCACAGAGTGGTGCTGCTCGGGCAGTGGGGGATCAATGTGCGTGGGGCATAAGAGGAGCAACCACACAGGACAGGAAAGGAGTCCAGAAAAGAGGTGGCTGAGGAACTCCGAGCTCCCACAGGTGCTAAGTCCAAAGGGAAGGACCAGGAGGGCTGGAGGCCAGAGGGATGCAAACGGCACTAGGCTGAGCCAGCAGCCAGGGCTGGATTTGTAATAGCAACTGCAGCAGTAAAGTGCAGGCAGCTCTGGCCCCTCCTGTCCCACTCCAGCAGAAGACTCAGGGAAAACACCCTCTTTTCCAAATGGAGCTGCTGGGCCAGCAGTGTCAGGGCACACAGGCACCCGAGCAGCGAGGAGCCTGCCTGCTCCTGCCTCAGCAGCTGCCTGGGCAGGGAGCTGCCTGCCAGCACTTACCAAATAACCCCGCGACTCAGGCTGGCTACAGAAGTCATCTGCAAAGCTGGGGAGCTGCAACCCCGAGGACAGAAGCCCAAATCAAGCTGCAAGTGCCAGACCCAGAGCTGGGCAAAATGCTTGGGATAGAGCTGTACCAATGACCTTGTCTAAACCCACTCCTGGCCCCATCCAGCAAACCCCGCTTCTGGATGCACTAACCCCCTTCTCCCCAGTCCATAAGCTGCAGCCAGCCCCGCCAGTTTCCCCCCGCATAGGCAAGAGGCCACCCCAGGTCCCCCCCCGCACATACTGAGCCGTCATGTCCTTGGGTCCCACGATCGCAACGCAGTTGCCGGCCTCGTTGCACTGCTTGCCCACCAGGCTGTGGGCATGCACACGGGGAGGGTCACTGTGGGTCACTAGGTCCACCTCAATCCGGGCCATCCCAGTGTAGTTGCAGATCTGTGGGGAGAAAGGAGATGGGAGTCAGGTACGATATCCTGGGAGCCTGCAGGACTCTGCAAACCTGTGCTATCCCTCCCCATGGCCACCACACCTCCTGCTGCAGCCCTCCCATCCCTCCAGCACCAGGAGATGCGCAGAGCTTAAAATACAGGTCACATCCTTCCTTCAAGGCACCCTCCCGGTGTCCGCGCACACCAGCCAAAGACGCTGCCCCGTCCCCTCTGCAAGGCAGCACTCACCTTGACAGTGGGATAGGTCTTGCGCCCCTTCTCGCTGGATGCTCCCGGCAGTCCCCCGTGCGAAGGGCCCTCGCAGCCATACCGAAACCGGAACCCCCGCTGCAGACACAAAGAGGGCATCAGCCAAAGGTGGCCCAAACGTGACACCATGAGAGCAGGGGGTGACAGCTACACCTGTCCTTACCTGCTTTGGCTGCTCAATGATGACAAGGTAGGGGCCTTCCACTGGAGAACAGAGAGGAGAGAAACAGAGGATAACCAAAGCACTGGTGAGTAACACCGGATAACCGAAGTGTGTGCTCCCAGTAAGGATGCTGGATGTACAGGGTTGGCGCTGAAGGTGAGGTGACCCCTGTCTGCCCCATGGGATTGCTCAGGGCCCCCAGCCCCTGTGCTATCAGAGCCCAGCCAGGAGCAGCACCCAGAGTGGCAGGGAGAGGACGGAAGGGTCAGAAGATGCTCTGGCACTCGGGGAGTGTGGAGCCCTGGGGTCACAGCCCAATCTCAGGTCCCTGGTAGGCTGAGCAGCAGGGCCAGACCAAACAGTCCCCTGGGTGGCACGGGGCAGGGATTCCCAGCCAGCCCACAGTGGGGCCAGTGGGGACACAGCCCGTGGTGCTGCTGGGAACTATGAGGTGTGAGTCAGCCTGCTGGGAAAACCCGCTGCAGCCGGGGACCCCCGGGAGGGCACAGCCAGAGGGGCCTTTACCTGTCTCCATCAGGGGCTCCTTCTGCTCCATCATGTGGGAGCCGAAATTGAAGTCATCGTAGTCAATTCCATCCAGGCACTGGGACACAGGAGGAAAGATGAGTGTGATGAATGTGTTGGGGCTGGAATCTCCAGCCACCCTGGGGGGCAGGCACAGTCCCCATCTCCCACCTGGGGTGGGCGGCAGTCTGGCACTGACCCCCTTGCTCACCTTGGGGGAGGGAACAGGCACAGATCCCCATCCCTCCCAGGGAAGCGGGCTGGGCAGGTGCGGACCGCTCATTGCCCACCCCCGGGACACCAGCAGACCCACTCTCCCCACCCCGGGGGCAGACGCAGACCCCCCCTTCTCCCACCCCAGTGGCACCTGCAGACCTCCCATTGCCCGCTCAGGGCGTGGGGCGCAGACCCCCATCTCCCACCCCGGGGGCACCCGCAGACCCCCATCTCCCACCCCACCCGTGGGTCAGGCACTGCCCCCAGCCCAGCCCCGGGGCCGGGACCAGGCAGAGACTCCCCTCCCGGGGCCGAGCCGAGCCGTGCCGCACTCACGGGCTGGAACTGCTCGTCCATGTCTGCGCGGGGCCGGCCGCCGGCCTGCGGGGAGAGCGCGGGGGTGAGCGGGGACCGGCGGCGGCAGGAAGGCACCGCCGCTCCGGAAAGTCCCTAGAAACCCCGCCGAGCCGGGAAATGACGGGACCGCGCGTCACCGCCCCGCCCCCCACCGCCGCGGCCCGGGGCTCGGCACGGCCCGGTACGGCACGGCCCGGGACGCGGCACGGCTCGGCTCGGCACGGCCCGGGACGCGGCACGGCTCGGAGCGGGGCACGGCTGCCCTTACGCCCGCCGGCAGCTCCCCCGGCCCGGCCCGGGGGCGGTGGGACGCGCCGTCTCCTCGCCGCCTGGGAGTTTTGGGCTTCGGGCTCCGGGCGGGCTGGAAATCCCGGCGGCTGCCCGCCCGCCTCCCCCGGCTGCTGGCGCTTTGGGCACTACCTGGCACCTCCGGAACGCCCGAAGGTCCCGAGTTTCCCGCCCCCGGGACCATGGAACCATGGAGGGTTTGCCCCCGCCGTCCCCAGCCGCCTGCCCCGCTTCGGGCACCAGTCCCCGTTGACCAGCCATCACATCCTTTCCTGACAAAACCTGCAGCGCAGCATGGCTGAAACCACCCGGACGTGTGCCATAAAACCTGGTGGCAGCCCCTGGGGCTTCCCAGGTCCGTACCCTGCATCATCTCACCTTGATGATGCACCTCCCGCACGGGGATGTCTCCTCCAAGCTCCCCTGAACCCAAACAGGAGCAGCTGCCCCAAAGTGCTGCCCCAAAGCCCTGTGTCTCCCCCCCGGCCAGGAGAAGCTCTCCAGGACTCTGCAGACCAAAGCAGGCGCATGGCACCCCCTTGCCAGGTACCCAAAGGGGTGCTTTCCTGCTCCCCTGCTGCCCAAATTTCCACTTACATAGCAGCCCCTGCATCCTTCCTGTGGGGGTGGCCTGAGAGAGGTGTTTGCCATCCGTGTTCCCATTCCCTCTTTCTCGCTAAGAAGCATCTGGTTTCAAAGCGGGAGCAGCAGCCCCAGAGCCCCCCGTGGGAGCATCTCCCACCGGCCTGGCACGCAGTGCCGCATGCTCCCCGCCAACCCCAGCAAGACACTGCCAGCAGCAGGGCCCCTTCCCAGCCACCCACAGCTCTCGCACCCTCCTACTCACCGGGGAGGAAGAGGCTGGTCTCAGCAACCTGTCCAGCCCCAGCATCACGGCGGGGACTGCTGGCTACCACAGCTGTGGGTCCCGCTGGGGTCAAGGTCTGCCTGACTGTGGGAAACCACCAGAGACTTCTAGCAAAGGGTCAGGATCAGAGCAGAGCCTCCGGGCACACTCTCTTGCTCCACATTTCTTCTCCTCACTAAGCAATGGAAAGAAAAAAAAAAAAAAGAAAAAAACCCACCTTATCTGACTCTGCGGTGCCCTCATACCATGAATTTCTGAATCAGTGGTTGCTGCAGGTCCCGCTCAGGGGATTTTGGGTGTGTGGGAGAAGAGGGGAAGGAAGGGGATTGTTCAACCCGTGTGTGACTCATATTCTTCAGAAGCAGAAAAAAGCCTTTTCAAGGAGATTTTCCAGCCACTCAAGTTCTCCAAAGGGGCTGCCCTGTAACCCCAGGCCCGAGGTTTTTCCCAGCTGGCCCGCTACCTGAGCCCAGCAGCCCCTGCCCAGCCTGCCTGTGGGATGCAGCCCGGGACATGGGGTCTGAGGGACCTGCAGGTGCAGTGGGGGGTGGAAGGAGGGTGAAGGTAGAGATCCAGCACTGCGAAGGAGGTGGGGCCTTCCTCCTGCCATGCTGCAGGGGCTTCCAAAAGCCTGGGAGCATGGACACGACCACTGCTGGCCTGTGGGAAGCAGCACATGCTGCCTGCTGTTGGGATCCCGCTAGACATCCTGCCGAACATCCTGCCTGGGCAGCCTCAGCCTGACACCATCAGCCAGCCACCTCATCTGCTGGCACAGATTTCCCAGAGAGGTGAAGGAGGGGACAAACATCCTTCCTCAGTGTGCTTCCTCACCTCAAATCCTACCTGCTGAGCCTGGCTGGGGGAGCCCAGGGCCAAAGATGCTGGAGAACAGACTGTGCCCCTTGAACAGAACAGCTCCCCTTCTCCAGTGCTATCAGCCCCATCACCTCTAGAGGGGTTTTCACAGCTCACTCATCGCTGCCCCGGACACTTGCAGTTGTTGCAGCAAACAGCATGACTAAGGAACGTCATGGGGTCACTCCTGCATCTCCCCAGCCTGCACAGCTCTGGCTCACTTGGGAGGTTGCTGGCCATCTGCCTGCACGTTTGCACAGTGTGCGTTAGAGGAAGCCCACCTTGCCCATTGAGCAGAGCCGAAGTGTCATTATCCACTTCCTTGTTCCTGGAAGAGCAACCTCAGGCAACCTCAGACCTGCTCTTGAGGTAAGTCCTGCCTCCTGTGCTGAGCAGCCATGCCCCAGGACCCTGGTTTTCCCCTGGGAGTGTAGCACAGTTGGTTTTTATCCCACACACATCCCAGAAGGGGACCCATCTCCCCTCCTGCCATCAGTAGCATCTCCTGCTCCGTGGTACCCAGCACATCTGGCCTGGACCCTGGGCTTGCACACACACTGCAGTCCCCCTTTGCTGGGCTAATTCCTATCTTCAGACCTTCCTAGGGCTCAGGAAGGACTCTCCAGGCATTGCTGGGAATGGGAAGCAGCCCAACTGCAACACACTGCCCGGAGCAGCACCAGCTCCCTGCCCCAGAGTGCAGCACTGCCATGGCACCCTTCCCAACTGGCGCAGCCCCCCATGCCAGCCAGACTGCTTCAATTAAGGGCCAGCCACTGGCACGTGGCACAAGTTAAAGCCATTCTTCTATAACTGCAGCTCCTTGAACGTGACCTAGTAATGCAGGTGCTATTTTCTTTCCTCCCGTGACAGCCAGCTCACTTGCAGAGCCAATGCCCTACAGGTGGGAAGACACTTCTGTCCATCTGTCTGCGGCGGGAGCGTTTAGCAGCCATGGGAAAGGGTGCTCCAGAAAGGCAGGAGGTGGCACGAGCGCAGCTCTGCTCTGAACTGCCCTGCTGTACAGCTGACACGTTCCAGCCACCCAGCTGGCTGCTCCTCTAACATACTATTCCCTGTGCATTGTGTTTCCCCTGGGGCCTGCTAATGCCTGCAAATGAGGGCCCTAAATACCTGACCTTGGTTTCTGCACAAATCCTGTGCTCTGCTCCATCCCAGGAGTCCCAACAGCTACTGGCAAGGATCTGGCAAGAGGCTGCTGAGTCCCTCTCACACAGCATTCACAGGGACTTTGTTTTGAGACCCTTCCTGGAAACCGAGTCCTTGACCTGCAAGCATGGCAGAGAGAAATCCCCTCTCCCTGAAAACTGTCCAAGCCTTCCCCTCCCTGACAGCCTGCCCTCAGGCACCAAAGCCATTTGTTATCTCTGCATAAAATGCCTTTACTCCCATCGTGGCTATCAAGTTGGTTTTGGCAAACCCCAGCCACCCACTGATCTTATGGTTCTCCTCTAGGGCCTGTAAATCAGCTGCTTTGCTGTTGTGTTATGAACCATCGGCTCCAGTTGTATATCTGCGGGCCCTCAGAAAACCCCTCTCAGCACCAGCCGGGTGTTTGCTGTCTCTCACTCTCCCTGGTTTCCACTCTGCCCGCGCTATCACTACTGTGTTGGCGTTCACAGCTTCTTTTGGGGTAGAGCTAGCTGAGTCTGCGGGTGCAGATCTCTTCCCCTCGGGGCAGGCAGCAAGCCAGCCCTGCTCACTGCGCAGGCAGGGATCAGCGTGCAGAGGGAGAGCCATGGGACAGGGCAGTATTCACCAGCAACGCAGAAACAGGAAAATAAGCAGCTTCCCCACTGGCAGGGAAACGGGTGTCAGCACCAGCACTGGGACTTGCTTTCTCCTCCCCACGCCAAGACAGCAGATCTCTCTCCAGCCTGTATCTTCCCAACATCTCTCCCAGCTAGCCCCAGAGCCGGCCAAGAGGCAGCCAAAGCCTGGTGTGGCAGCCATGGCGAGCGGGAGGCCAGGAGCTGCCGAGGGCTAGCCGCTGCAGACCCTCAGCAGGGATGGGCAGCTCTGGCACTGAAACTTTAAACCTCTCGACCAGTTCAGCGCCCTTTCCACTGGGAATCAGAACACGTGTGCACCCATCACCCCAGTGTGCACATCCCGAGAGCTGAGGAGCCCAGCCCAGGCAGAGCGCGGGAGGCTGCTGTGCACGGGGGGCAGCCAGGCTGAGCAGCGAGGCTCAGCATCTCCCCGGCGCATCCCCCCCGGGCCGGGGCCGGGCACACGGATGCTTTCGGCCGAGCTGCTCTCTCCACTGATGGAAGAGCCCTGCCCCGCAGGCTCAGCCTCACCCCGGGCAGCGGCCCCCACCCCGGGCTGCCCCCCTGCCTGGCAGCCTGCCCGGCCCGCACCGCCCCGGCCGCTTACCTTCAGCCCCAGCCCCAGCGCGGCCGCCTCGCCCCGGCCGCGGCCCCGGGAAAGTCCCGGCACGGCTCCGCCTCCCGGGGCTTCCCGGGCCCGGCTCCGCCCCGGCGGGGAGAGCGGCAGGGGGGGGCCGGGGGACCCCCCGACGGGATGGGACGTGCTTGTCCAGGCTGCTGCATCCCGGGTGAAAGCGCTTGTCTCCCACCAGCCTGACACCCGGGAGAAGGACCCCGGCCCCAAAGCCGGTCGCTGCCCCAGTCCAGCACAGTGGGGAAGGATGGTCTGCCTTGGCCTTGGTTGATTTTCACTTTTATTATTGTAAATTCACTGTTCTCTCTTTATATATTTTTTAAACATATATTAGATATAAAAGTCAGAAATGCTTCTCTTCGAACTACATATACTGGTGGATTTATAGGCCGATTTTGAAAAGGTGGGCAAATTAGTAAGCCCAACCTGATCAATGTGCACAGCAGCAGCAAATGCCCCTCTTCAGGGACAATGGAAAATTTATATATATATACGTGTATATATATATATGTAGATCTATAGATACACACACATACATACACGCACATACACACTCATTCATCCCTCTCTACACTCACCCTCAGCACCCCCAGATCCCCGCCTGTGCGATGCCAGGCTGGGACTCAGCCCGAGGAGGCTGGGGCTGAGCAGGACAGGCTCTCACCAGGCAGGCGCTGGGGAAGGCACAGGAGGACGGATTTGGGAGTCCCAGCAGAACAGGGCGTGCGCTTCCTCTGTTCCTACAGACAGCGCTTCCCCTTTCTGTGCCTGTCCTCCCCGGGTGGGAGGGCTGGCAGCTGAGGCGTGCAGGCTCCCCAGCAGGACAGTTTAGGCTGGCAGTGCTATGGAGGGGAAATCTGCCGCTCTGCAGACACTGTGCTTGCAGGACATCTCCGGTGTGACGGTAAATGCGGAGACCCGTTTCCTAACCTAGGCGACTGCCAGGGAGCAACAGGAATGCCGTGGCCCAGGAGGTGAAACCTGCCTCAGCAATTCTCCTCCAAGCTCAACAAATGTGGGAAAGTCATCAACTGGAGGCACGGAAGGCCCTGAGCAGCGAGAGCCCTGGCTGGGAGGGCCAGCAGGGTCCCACCAGGGCTGCTGGTGTCATCCTGCAGCAGCGTAAGGCACTACCCCCATGCAGGCAGGGAAAGACCCCCGCTGCCATCCTCACTGGAGGTGCAGAGAGACCGGCACTGCCATCACCTGCCGAGGAAGGTAAAAGGCACTCTGGGTTTTTGGCTCCTCTGACAGTCAGAGTGCCGGCTGGAAGGCTTGCCCTGCCTAAGTCTGCCCCCATGGCTGCGGAGGAGGGAGGAACAGCCATCCTCCCTCCCCAGCGCACCAGGTCTTCGTGGTGAGGGGAGGGTGAGCCCCCTGCGCCCCCACATCCCTCACAGAAGGGGGCCTCTGTATGATTGCCTACAACAGTCCCTGACTCGGACGGGGCAACCCCAGAGGCTCAGGGGCAGATCCCAGCTCTGCCGATACCAGCACCGGGCTGGCATCCCTGCAGCCCAGCCGTGACCCCAAACCCTGTGGGCAGGGAGGGGGCAGCTCCTACAGGGGACACTGGCTGCTGGAGGAGCCCTGGCCACAGCTCCCACTAGAAGGAGATGGCACCGCACGCCCACGTGTGCATGCACACACACACCCAGAGGCAGCCAGGATCTTGGAGACATTCAGGACAGGGGAGTCACCAGCAGAGCCCAATTTGGTGGTCCCTGCCGTGAGCCTTGAGTCCACCCCCCGTGAGGGTCAGGCCATGGCCAGGCCCTCCACACGGCTGTGGATGTGGGCCGTGCTGGACACGCCACTTTCGCCTTTGTAACTTTTGGGGGCCCGGCTGGCTTTCAGCAGGACCAGGAAGGTGTCTGTGGAGATGGCCCCAAACTCAAAGGTGAAGGTGCCATAGAAGACCAGGACATTGATGATGAACATCCACTCGCACAGGGCGGCCACATGCTGCAGCACGAAGCTCTCCTGGATGAAGAACACACCGCCTGAGGGCATCCCTGTCAAGGAAAGCACAGCTGGACCCCAACCACCCCATGGAGGACCACATCCCACTGCCACTGCTGCGTGAGCAGCCCCCTCTGCAGGAAACACACGACCACCCTTAAGACCAAGAAACTCCACATGCTTCCTCCAGTACTGGGAGGGCCCCAGCATGGGTGAGGCGGTGGCACACGTGCCCAAACCAGCCTCAGTAAATCATGGGACCGATGCCAGGCGGGGATTTTCTGAAGAGGCTGGGGCAGGGGAAACTCAGGCTGCAGTTCTCAGGGCAAGCTGGGTGCCTGGCTGCCTCACCCTCCCCACAGCCCTCACCTCTTCCTCAAAGCAGGCTAACACTCCTCATCCTCCTGTGGGATGCAGTCAAAGTCAATAAAACTCATCAGTCCTCCATCCTCTCAGTAAGGGGGTTTGGGCTGCTGTGTCCCAGCACCCCCTGTCCCTCTGTGCTGCCGGCTGGCTGACCCCGGAGAGGGGTCCTGCTCCCTCTCCTCCAGGTCCTACCACTGCCAGAGCTTCTTTATGCTTCTCTCATCCCCACTGGGGATCTCCAAGGAAGCACGCTGCCAGAGCCACCATGGGTAAAGGGAGAAGGCAGGTACATCCCCCAGCCCCCCGGGTGAAGTCTCCAGCAGTACCTGCCTTCTGCCAGCAAGACCAAGATCTGGGAGAGCTGGAGAGGCAGGGACCTGACCTGTGCAAGGCAGAGCCCTCTGCTCACTCCCCCCATCCCACCGGGAGAGGTCCCAGCCCTTTCGCCACACTGTCCCCACCACAGCTCGCTGCTTTCCCACTTCCAGTCCCCAGTGCTTACAGAGCAGCATGGCCACGGCAGACAGGCACCAGTCCTGTCTTCCTTATCCTCACATGCCCTGCCTGTCCCTCCCAGCTGGCACAGCCTTGTGGCACTCCTGCCCTTCCCAGCTCCCTGCCTGCTTCCTGCCCGCCTGCCTGCTGCAGTGACAGAGCAGGACCCTCCAGCACCCCCCCAGGCTCCTCCCATGCTGCTCGCCCCAGCCAGACCCCAGCCGGCCTCTTTGGACCTGTGGACACCGCAAGCTTTCTCCCCTTCCTGCCCAATAACCACCACCTTGTTTCCCAATTTATCCCTAACCTCAGTCCCAAATAAGCCCCTGGCTCTCCAGCCACACACTCAGGACCATTCTTCCAACCCTGCTCTGCCTGCTGCCGTGCCCTTCCTTCCTGGCACGGTGTTTGCAGACCCCAGGGTGCTCACCCTTGTCCCACAGGCAGGTCGACTGGCAGGTGCTGGTGAGCCCTGGCTGGCAGAGGCACTGCCACGCACCCGCCTGGCAGCCACACAGAGCACTTTTGTGCTCAGCTTCGGTCATATAGGTAACTCAGATGGACTTTGCATTGCCGAGGGCTCAACATACCTTTGTCTCATTAAAAAAACCCCAAACAATTAACCAGCCCTTCCACTCTACAAAGTGTGGGGCTGGAGCCTGCAGTGGTGGCTGGGCTGGGCTGCAGCAGCTAGGGCAGGGCTGGTTCAGGGCACCCCAGCGCACTGAGAGATGCCCACCAGTATCCCTGCCCCACGCAGCCCCTGCCTGCCCAGCATGGCCCTGATACTGCTGCTCCCCCAGCCCACTCCTGCAGTGAGCTGCCCGGCCTCAGCTCCCTGCCCAGCCCCTCTCCTGGCACCGTGCCATGTTGCCAGACCAAAGGATGGAGGACACGGGGTGCGTACTCCCTGGGAGGTCCATCCTTTGCCAGCCCATCCTGAACCTCCCCCCCGCACCCTTCAGAAGGATACTGAAGACAAGAGTGATGAAGGCCACGGTGGTGAGGATGCTACGTAAGTGGCCGGTCCAGTACTGCCCACGGGTTTTGGCCATACGGTAGGTTAGGACGGACTGCAGTAGCAGGAACAGCATGCTGGTGGGAAAGGCCACCCCCGCCCCAATGTAGTGCAGCACCTTGGCGTGATCCACCTGCAGAGGAGAGACCGTTGGCACCCTGGGACACTGCCCCAGCACGGCTCTGCTCCAGCGGCGTGGGTTCATGCCCATGCAGGGGGGTAGGCAGTGCCAGGAGTGGGTCCAGGCAGCTCGCCCCATGCCGAACTCCCGGCTAAGGAGCAGTTCTGGACTCACCAGCTGCTGCTGGGATCCCAAAGTGCTTCTGTTTCCTTCATCCATGGGGTCGTAGCTCCTGAGCCCCTTTGGCTAACAGCCCTGCTATGCCCAAGGCCACGGGGCAGGGGCTGCCCTCTGCTCCTGAGCATTATTGGGGCTACTCGCTCCCCTTCCTGGGGGTCACAGCCCTGCCTTCAGCAGAGCTGCTGAGCCACGGCTGGGGCACAAGTGGGAGTGGGGCCAGCAAAGCTTCTCCCGGGGGGCGGTGCCAGCAGCAGCCTCCTGCCAAGCAGAAGGGACTGGCTGCTGCAGACAGAGGGCAGGCAGCTGCCGGGAGCCTGGTGCCTGGCAGCGCAGGCATGGGGTGAGCGCTGCCGGCTGCCGCCAAGCCCTGGACCGCTCCGGACCCTGCAAGTGCAGGCTCTGCCCAGACACGTTTCCTGGCATTGCCCCCCGAGCAGCAAACATCCACAGAGCGATGCTGGGCAGCGGGAGCACTGGCAGCTTGGCTGGGTCTCCTCTGCCTGGATGGCGCATCTGTGCCTGCAGAGGGTCAGGCGCCCATGGAGGGGACAGACCGTGCAGGGGGTTTCAGACAAGAGTTAAACCGGCAGCTTAATCTGGACCCTAAACTATGAGTGCACAAGCAAAGAGGAGTCCCAACGTGTGGGGAACAGTAGCACTGGGCAGAGGTGAAGGAATGCACAGAGATGGGGGTTGAAACAAAACCACCATCCCAAATCCTACACTGCCGAGCGCTGCCACTGCCCTGCTCCGGCCAAGGCCCCCTCCCGTCTCCCCTGACCCCAGGGACCCCCCGAGGAAATGCTTTACCTGGAAATTGCCGACCATGATGAGGCCGGCGGCGCAGACCCAGCCGGTGGCCAGCCCCAGGGTGTTGAGGAGGGACGGCCCGAGGCGCTCCAGGAGGTGGGCGTAGCGCAGCAGCCCCACCAGGATGACTGCGGGAGGGAGACACAGCCCCATCGCACGCCGCCGCCTGCACACCCTCCCACCCGTCCCTGCCCTGCCAGCCGGAGGGTGAGCTCCGCAGGGCACCCCGCTCCCAGCCCCGTTTCCCCAGCAGTGGGCACTTACCCATGAAGGAGCCCAGGCTGCAGATGAGGCTGAAGAAGCAGCTCTCAGGAGGCAAGGTGCCACACTTGCTGTGGGGACAAAGCAAGGCCCAGGGAGCCCTCAGCTGGGGGTCACTGGTGTGCAGTCCTTGCCCCCCAACCTAGGACACGCTCCTGGTTTGCCCCAGGGGGCTCTCAGAGCAGCTCTGACCCCCGGCTGGCCCTGTGCTCCCACCCCACAGCTGCTCACCTGACGAGGGGGATGTGGTCCAGCGTGCAGCAGGAGCCGGGGCCATCCACGCCACACGACTGGTTGTAAGTCCTGCAGGGAAGAAAAGGATGGGCTGGAAGAGCCACCGCAGTGCCCAGGACCCTCCTGCCCCTGCCCACAGCCCCTGCAAGGGCAGCCGAGCTGCCACCCAGAGAACGCAGCCTCACCCTGGGGATGTGCCCGCACCCTGGGGCCAAGCTCATCCAGGGAATGACCCACTGCCCGACAGGGTCCCCTGGGAGCATCATGCCCTGGGTTTCCACAGCCTGTCCCCTGCCTGCTGGTTCTGCTGCCCACCCCGAGTCCCTGCCTGTGAGGAAGAGGCCACAGCAGGGCAGGGGGCTGCACACACCCACTGGGTGCATGGACCGGGGTGCTGGGCTCGGGGGGGGATTCTCACAGCCTTGAGTCCTGAGCAGGAGTGGGAGCACCCACGTGCCAGCCCTGGCACACACAGCCCTGGGGTGGGAGCACAGGTGGGGCTGGGCGCGCAGCCACCAACATCTCTGGGCTTGCACAGGATGGGCAGGAACACCGAGCTGAGCGGGAAACGGCCTCCACGGCCACGGCACCCCAGGGCAGTGCCACCCTGCTGGGGCGGGGAGGGCGGGCACCGTCTCCAGTGGGGGCTGGGAGCTGCCTGAGGGGACACACAACAGGAGCAAGCCCCCAGGCTGCCCTGAGGAGCCCAGCACAGCAGCAAGGCATCCCCCCGGGGGCCCCTTAGTAGCCCCCAGCACTGGCGGGCTGGGGCAGAGCTTTGCTGCCTGCAGCCACCAGAGCCGTGGAAGTACCTCCGGCAGCCACAGACCCTGCGAGCCCGGGGAACCCAGAGCTCTTATCAGCCCCAGACACCCTCCTGTACCACAGCTGCCGCCTGCAACTGTAACTGAATTCCACCCCCCGCAGGGGTATGTGCCACCTCACCCTCCTGGCTCTCCCAGGAGCTAGCACACAATTGCAGCGAGTTTTTGGGCGCCCCTTTGCTGCAGCATCACCCAGGCACCCGGCACCTCTGCCTGGCATGGCTGAGCAGGGCCCCTTCCTCACCCTGCAGGCAGGGAGCCCACAGCGCTGTGCCCCAAAGGGCCCCCTCAGACACCCCTAGCCCCATGCAGGGACAGGAGCCGTGGGGGGGCCAGCGCCGCCCTGTCCCTGGCCAACACGGACCATCAGCAGCCTCCAGCTGCTCAGCAAGCGCATGGTTAAAAGGGCCTTTTTGGAAAGGACTGGGCTGGGCTCTGGTATTTTTTCAGTCTCCTCATTTACTGGTGGCTTTGTTTTCAACTGCGAAACCCCGGCAAGGCGTGGAGCCCCATGGCCTCCTCAAGGGTTGCTCTTGGGGCCGTGTTTGGTTTGGGAGGGTTTTTTTTTATTATTATTTTGTTTAAAGCGAGCAGCCCGAGGCCGGGAAGCATTATTCATCATTAAGGGCTGGCTGTGTGGCGGAGACAACCCGACACACACATTCTTCCCAGGGCAGAATCAGCCATCAGGCAGGAAATGGCAGTGGGTTTTTTTTTCCCCCCCTTCTCCTTCAAACACTCCAGCAAGAATTAAACTAACATGGAATTTTCTGGGCAGATTTTTAAGAAGACACAAGAAGCCAAAAACCCTGCAGAAGTTGCCAAGAGAGCAAACAGGGTTGTTTTTTTCCCAGCCCTTGCCTCTCCCACATCTCGTCCCCCATCCCGGGGTGCTGCAGGCAGCTCAGCCCGTGGGGTGGCTGGGTGCTGCAGGGCCGTCCTGTCCCCCTGGCACTGCCAGATTTAGCCTCAAGCAAGCAAGCTTCAACCTTTTCCATGGAGACACACGGCCCTCTGTAATTCCCTGACCATTTATTTTCATACTTTCTCCATGCTGTGTTTTTTCAATGGCCTCCTTCTCCCCGCCTGGTTTGCAGCAGGGCTGGACCATTCACCGGAGCAGCCGTAACCGCAGGCGAGCCTGGGCGGGGGAGGGTGGGTGGCTTTCGATAGCCCTGCTCGGCCTTGGCATCCTCACCGCTTTGCAAACACAGGGCCCGAGCCTGCCAGCAGCAAATCACCAAGCAGCTCTGCTCCCAAAAGCTACTCGTGGGCCAGACAGGAGACACATGTCCTGGGGCGACTGCACCCTATCACTGCCACCACCATCACTGCTGGGGGAGAAGGTGGCTCTGTGCCCAACTTGATGCTCCCACCTCTCCTGCCATCTCAGCCCCCTCCCCGGGCCAGCCTGGCCACTGACTCCCCCTTTCAGCACCATCATGGTGCAGGGGGACCTCAGCTTCCCAGTGGTCCGGCACAGCATGGCACGGTTTAAGTGAGACAGGTCTGGAGGGGGACCCAGCACTACCGGGGTCTCTAACCAAGCCAGTCGATGGCGATGAGCCCCCACCATCCCCCCCCAGGCCTTACCAGTTGTGAACCGGGCAGATGTGGTTGTTGGAGAGCGCCATGGCGTACCTGGGGGAGAGACAACAACAGGGATTACTGCAGCCACCTGCCTTCCTGCATCCCCGCTCCCGGTCGGCACACAGGGACCAGCCACGGGAGCGGGGGGTACAAGCCCTCGCTGCCTGCCAGGGGCCAGCACCTGCCCTGGGGTACCTCTTGGCTTTACAAAGCAGGAAAAAGAAAAGCAAGTGCGTGAGCCCAGCCCAGGCCCCGGGGAGCTCCCACTGCTGGAACCAGGTCCCCCTGCATGGTACCCCCATCCTCACCAAGAGCCACCTCTTGCTCCAGTTCTGTGCGGCTGCTCCTGCAAGGGGGGGCTCCTCCCCATCGTGCTGCCGTGCTCCTTGGGCTCTGGGGGGCTGCTCTGCAGCAGAGCCCCCTACCCTGATATCGGGGCTCTCCACCAGCCTACAGCCATGCAGGGTGTCACCCGATGGCCACTGAGCTCTGTCGTGCTCCCCCCGGCCCCTGGCTGGCCAGCACCCGGAGCTAAAAGAAGTCTGGAAAAGTAGCTGGTGTGTTGGCAGGGCATTTTCAGCAATGAGCTCCATCGAGCATTTCACTGAGGAATCACCCCTGCACCTCGGTCAGCGTAACAAGGGGTTCATGACATGCATCCTGCTCAGCTCCAGGGGGGTCTTGGCCCCGTGGCACCCCCAGCCTGCGAGGAGCCCTCCTGCCCAGCAGCCGCAGCAGCGGGCAGCCCCACACTGTTCAAATCACTGCTGCCAGCGGCCATAAACAACTCAGGTTAAAAATAGGCCCCAACACCGGTAAGAAAACACCTCTCCCGCCTGAGCTGGCCACGTAACAGCCAGGCTGCAAAAAGGATGATCCCAGCACAGAGGTGCCGGGGCAAAGAGCAGGACAGCTGGACGGAACCAATGGGCAGTGCTGCCCACCCCAAGGGCTGCCCACCAAAAGCATCGCCCCCCCGCAGACCCCTCACCCAGCCACTTCCCAGCACAGGTCTCCCCCAGGCACCCAGACCCCATCCCAGCCCTCCTGAGAGGGGGGGGAATAAGCCGAGAGAGGCACAAACAGCACCGCCCTCCCCCAGTGAGATGTGCCCCCACCCACCCAGTCCCCCCTTCAAGGCTCTGCATCCCAGGCATGGCCCGTGGGGCCCATGCAACCACCCAGCCTCACCCTGCCGCTGGGCTGAAGAGGCACACTGTCCCCTGGGGCAGCTGCAGGACATGTTTGGGGCCAGAAAAAGGGCCCGAGACCCCCCCCTCCCAGGGCGCTGTGGCTGTGAGGACCACAAGCAGCACCTCCCACCCACCCATGCTGTTCCAGGCTAGAGGAGCATCTGCCCCTCAGGGTCTCCCAGGGGAGATGGTTGGGGCTTCACGAGTTGTCCAGGGGAATAACTTGGAGCACGAGTTCCCTGCACCAGGGTCGGCATTCAGCTTTGTTGTGAAGGGGGACAGAGGGAAAGCTCACAGAGGGACCTGTGTGGTATGGGATACATTTGCTCCATCCCACACCTCAGACAGTCCCATCATCTATGCTGGGGCTCCCTGTACGTTTGGAAAAGTCCCTCATCCAGTGCCCACCACCCCTGCAGCAGTGGCACAGGGGACTGATGGGCTGGGGCAGGACAGCCCTACGTGACCAGCAGAGATCCCAGGGACAAGGCCTGGGAAAGGGACCGGCAGGGTGGGCTAGAGCTGCTCACCCAGGTGACACAGCCTCTTCTCCCCCAGCACAAGGGACAAATGTCCCCTGGCCCTCACATCCATCCCACCTGGGGCCAGGATGGGTGCCCATGTGCTGCTTACAGCCACGGTGCTACAGGACCTGGGCTGGTGGCATCACTCCCAAGGGCATTCCCGTGCTGCCTAAGCATCGGCCGTGCTCACGCCCGGACAGGGGCACACAACCCCACAGGGTGTCGGGGGTGCGAGGCCAGGGAGGCACACGCCAGCGCCGCAGCAGGGGACGCAGTGACCACACAGGGTGGTTGTGGGGTGATGGGGAGGTGTGGGAGCGACTGAGCATGCAGAACCACCCCAACATGACGCAGGCCCAGTTGTACCCTGCAACCCCCCCGCGCTGCAGCATCCCGCAGCATTCTCCAGCCCCCCTGCCCCACAGCGTCCCGTCCCGCAGCCCGGGTAACCCCGGGCCCGCTGCCGGAGGTGCGGCTCCGGTCCGTCCCGCGGCACTCACACGATCCACATGCCGGTGATGGTGAAGGCAGGCAGCGTGACGGGCAGGATCCCCCAGGCCGGCATCCTGGGGCCGGGCATGCCCCGCCGGGCTACGGGCGAGCGGGGCCGCCGGGGGAGCCTCCCCCCTGCCTCCTGCTGCCGGGCCGCCGCCGGGCCGCACTCCCCATGGGCGGCCGGGATGGGGCCGGGGCCGGGGGGTCGGGCGGGAGGAGCGAGGTCCGGCCGTGCGGAGCCGAGCCGAGCCGTGCCGGGACAGCCCAGCCCGGCCCCACCCCGCGGGCAGCGCGTCCCGCTCGGCGGGCAGGGCCCGCCCCGTCCGGCGGGGAGCGGGGACGGCCCGGGGCGCCACGTGGCGGCCGCGCTGCCGGCCCGGGGGAATGCGCCGGCACTCCTGGCCGGGCAGAGACGGGGAAGGCAGGCAGCGGGGATGGCACGGAGCCGCTACCGTTCCGGTCCGCGGGGCAGGCGGGCTGCGGCCGGAGCAACCCCGGGAGCGCGGTCTGCTGCTGCGCCTTATGCTCTGCAGGACACAGCCGGGGTGGAGGGACAGGCTCCTGCTCGGCAAAAACAGGGCGGAGGGGACGGGAAGGCACCGCCCAGCAACAAACACCCCGTCCCTGGAGGTGCAGCCTGGAGCAGCGTTTGCCAAGGCTGAATTGGATAGCGGCAGCTGGCTGCAGGCGCTAGGGTCTACCCCCCCCCCCAACCACAGATGATGCTCTGTCTGCCCCAAACACCATCCCTGTGCCCACGTCCACGAGGCCGTGGGCTCCTCCAGCAAGCGTGGCCCAAAGGGCACTGTCTCCGCAGAGGGGCAAGGCAAGAGGTACAGCACCAGGTAACAGCCAGGCACAGAAGACCTTGCTCAGTCCCCTCTACTTCTGCATGGAAAGAGGGTTAACATGGGCTTAACTTTCCTCTTGCAGACAAGGCCCGGTTTATGCCCCTGTGACTGATCTCGCACTCCCAGTAAATGGTTAGTGACACCTTGGCTGTGCCACACACGGAGGGGACTGCAAGCCACTGTCCACACACACTGTCCTGACCTGGTTACCCTGACCTCTCCTTTCCCAGACACTTTCTACAAATGGCTCACCTAGGGATTAAGTTTAGCAGCCACCCACCAACCCTGCTGCCCAGAGAAATTTCCATTTTCCTTATGTGGAAAGCTTGAATAGAGAAGAGGAAGCACGACTTCCCCTGGCAGAGCAGCCAGGCTGCTGCAAGGCCACAGCAGCCCCATTTCCCTATCGGTAACTCAGCAATTACCCACCCTCCCACTCCACTGCTGCTTGCAGGCATGTGTTTGCAAGTCCCAAAACATCCGGCATAGCCAAAGGGTACACGCACCCTTCGGGCCCTGGAGCGGCTGGCACAGATGAAGCCTGCAGCTTCCCTGTGCCTTCTGCAGCGAGGAGCTGCCCAGGAACAGCACCTGCCCTGGGCTGTGGGTGAGGACCTCCGGCTGCCCACCACCTCGCTGGGCCAGGGTGCAGCTTATGCAACTGCAGGGAGTAGTATTGCACACTGGGACTTGTAGTCTTGGAGATCTCATCTTACTACGCATTGAATTACACTCCAGGCAGCCTCCTCGCAGGCCTAGGGTCTCTCCTTGCTGTTCACCATGTGAGTTCCCTGACTTTTCGCTGCAGGAGTTGCACTCCAGAATTTTGCTCCTGAGCCAGTCGTACTCCCAAAGTTGCCCCCTGAATTTCTGTCCGCTGGCAGACAGCGGGCCTGGCCCTCCCTCTCCCGGCAGCCCCTACGGCTGTGCAGACAGGCAGTGGTGGGAACAATGCCGGCCAGGGCGGCAGGCACGGGGCCAGCGGTGCAGCTGCTGCTGCCTCCAGCAGCCTTGGTGGGGCTCAGATTGCTCCCGGGCCACGGGGCCAGCGGTACAAACCCTGCCGGGCTGCCTTCCGCCCAGGTGGAGTGAAGGAGAGGGACACAGGATGATTTAGGCTCCCTAACAGGCGCAGATTTTTCCAGAGGAGTTCAATAGCTGGCATTTCTAGGAGTGAGGATAACTGCTAAAAAAGCTAGCTCACTGGTGGAAGATACTGCATAGAAATCTTTCCTACAGACCAGGTCTTCTGAGTATGCTCAGATTCAATTTAAAATTTGAATCTAAAAGCAGCATTGCTTCAGTTTCACAGGTTTCGGCACCAAATTTATGTTTTACAGCCAGGGCTTATCTTTCAATAGGGCTTGCTCCCACCAGGGAGCTTCACACCAACGAGGAAAACACCAGCTCCACAGTACCTTGTCCTACTGACACGTGCTAAATCCTGATACTTATTTCTATTCTGTTTCAGCAGTGGGAGTTCTTAATTGTAAATGGCAACAGAAGAGGTATGTAAATCAAACTATGGTGATGTCTGTCCAGCCGCCTCTGGAAAACAGTGAATCAGACCTGTAAAAAAAGTCCAAGACTAGAAAAAGTATATGCTGGGACAAACCTGCAGGCCAGTGTTGTGAACATGCTCCTCACCAACAGCTGCTGATAGCATGACTGTCTTTTATGTAATTTAAGTTACAAATAGAGTTCAAGAGACTTATTGCTAAACATATGTATCAAGCACATGGCACCTGTCAGTCGATTCTGATCTCCTTTCGGTTCAAACACTTTCCCTGTTATTTTTTCCTCTGTAACACATGCAACCTCGTTATTGCAAAATCCAAACAACATTCAAAGAATTTTTTTTCTGGTTTTCCAGTCCATTCGTACTTACAGTCTAATGAAAACTGTTTAAAGTGCAATTCTGTCTGTCTTTCCAGTCAACATTCTTTCCATTCCAGTCCCGCTTCCTGTGGTTTCCTCGGGTGGCTTTTGCTTTGCACCGCAATTGTCTGAATTAAGATGTTAAGCTCTCAGTAGAAACTGGGTTTGCAAACACAGTTTAAAACACAGCATCCCTCAAACAGCAGGAAAAAAAATGGGCTTTGCCATTAGCTGACATCACTCCAAGAAGTCAAAGGACCACCTGGCGATCAGAGGGCAGTGATGCTCACATCAAGGCACTTAACGATTGAGCAATGGTTTGCAAAGAGTTAATCATCTAAAGGTTTCAGCAAGCATTTTGAAGACACTTCAGAAAAACAGAGCTGTAAATAGAAGTGAGGGCTCAGAACTACAAAACAGAGAGGTGGGCTGGATACAGAAGGGACATGGGCAGCACAAGGATTCAAATACACGAATGAAAACATCTAAAGGCTGGAAGGATAGAGTCTGGAAGCAGTGGAGCGTGAGGAAGAGAAGGCTGCAGCAGGGGAAATATTCCAGGAATGGTGGAAATGGGGTAATGGAACCAGTATTTATTAACGGGACTTTCCTAGTACGTGCATTACTCTTCCATTACGCAATATTTAGACCTTTGCTCATGCAATTCAAACAAACTCCAAGTTTTTAAACCTCTTATCAAGTCCATAGGAGTCTCTTGGAAAACTTGCGATAGGGACGGCATTGGTGCCTCGTGCAGCTCTAAGGACGCTGTGGCATCACGTGGATCTTGCCACAAGAAAGTATCAGGAGGGAAGTATGCATGGTTGTCCATATCCCATGGCAAGCCCAGGATCCCTGGAAGAGCCCAGGATCTTTCACATCCTCTGCAAGTCCAAGTCCTGTCAGTGGAAATTAGGATTTCTTCCTCATCAGACAGAAGATATTCCTTTCTCCAAAGTCAGCCAGGTTGTCACTGAGGTCTCTGTTCAGGCTGCATGCCAAGATGCCGCAGGGCACCGGCTCCTTAGCCCTAGTCTCTGCCCTCAAGTCCTGGCAGCACATGAGCGCACAACATAACACCAGAAATTTTACAGCTGACGCTAAACTGTTGCCAGAAGCAAGAGCAATCTAGTTGTTACAGCTCCGCTTTGCCCATGATGGGAAGGAACCACTTCTGCTTAGCCCCTTGTTGGCCAACCTCCACTGCAGCCACTCAATGAGCTGACCATGTGTAAGGGCAAGTCCCTCTGTGCTCCCCACACACTGGTGGAGGAGGATCCTGGTACATGGAGCCAGGGGGCTGGCAGCCAGGCACAGCACCTTGACAACTAAACTTTACTCTTCCCAAAGCTCTGAGCCGCGGAACCATGACAGAAAAGGAGTGCAACACTGGAGCATTCATTTACAGGATGTATTTATTACACTGTAAAAAGTCCATTAGATTTGTAGCCATTTACTCTATATGTACACTGGTTGTACTCCCACCCCAACTGTAGGTTCCTCAGTACAGTACACACTGGGTTGGAGTCCCGCCTGTACCCCTCCCAGTCACCACTGGGATTCCCAAGGTTGATATTATGGAGAATTTTGCCAACTAATCAAGAGAGGAGGAAGAACGGAGATGCAGTGCTTGCCAGGCAGCAAGCTCTGCTCTGGGCATAAGGGGGTGGGAAGAGCAGGACATCCTTGCTGCAAGGCAGAAGCACAATAATGACTACCAGGGCTTTGGCTGCAAGGGCGTTCTAGGTGGAGAAGGAGGTGGGCTCCCAACAATTAGAAGATGCGGAAGGCTGCAATCTCTGCAGAGCTTCCACAAGAAAACACAGCAGACTTGCCAGGCATCTGTCAGCCACAGATCCCCACATCTTCTCTAGCTGAAGGGGGTGTTCTCCTGCGGAATGGGGCTGGACACTAAGAGGCCAACATAGCAAGTGGCGGACAACATAGCACTGCTGTGCACCCCTGGGGAGGGGCTCCCTGTCTGGGACATGGGCATGGTGCTCTGCTCTCAGCTCACAGGACTCTGCATTTCCTTCTCATCTGCTCAACAAGGCAGAGCCTTCTGAATTTGCTCCCTCCAACCAGAAAGCTTGATTACATTACAGGAGGAGGGAGGAAAGCAGTGCTGCCCATACCAGGCTCCCCAGCTCCCTACTCCCTCTGGCACAGGGATTGCCATGATCCGTGGTGCAGAAGGAAAGCATGTGGCCATAGCAGACAAGAAGCCCTACGTAGTAAGCTGGGAGCTGCACTGTAAGCAATCCACGTTTCTACACAAATTCTCAACCGGCTGAACCCAGACATGCCTGGAGCCCACACAAAGCAGTGCAACCAGAAGCATGGGCAGAAAAGCGAGGGAACAGCTGGGGAATTGTCCAGGGACTGGACTGAATAATCTGAGAGGCAGTCCTGTACTGCAGCCCCTCTCTGGTGTGACATCAAAGAGTTTTCCCTCTTCACCAGATGAACTGGTGGCAGCTTGGTCCCAGACTGCTGGGTGCGGGTGTTGCCTGGCCCCTGAGATAGTGAAGGCAGGAAGAAGACTGGTCAGTGGAACCGGGCAACCCTCCAAGAAGACAGGGATTTCTAGGTGGATTTCTAGGTGGTTGCCACAAGAAGGGAGCAAAACGTGATGTGCTCCAGGGGGATTGTGACAGCAGCCCTTCTGCTCAGGTTAGCATCATCTTCTAAAACAAACATGCCCACTACCAGAGAACATTTGGCCAGCATCCTCCACCTACAGAGCTTCCTCAGCAGACAGTTCTCAGACACCCTCAAACTAATTGACTTCAGAGGTTGTCATGGGGTCAGTGGGCCGTGGAGTAGCTAGGAGGGGAACAGGAGAGGTGGCTTCAATTAGGGCTGGGTTGAGAATGATTGGCAGAGTCATAGGTGGCACCCCAACCTGCAGGGGAGAGGCAAGAGGCTGCAGGATGAGTGGTGGCTGTGCTGTCGTAGGAGGTATGTCTGTAACCGGGCTTGTCTTTGTTGGAGCTGATGCTGGGAAAGAAGAAGAGGCAGAGGTGCTGATACTGGGTGAGGCAGGTGCAGTGGCTCTCTCAGACTCTGGAAAAAGGAAGAGACAAAATACATCCTTACACAGGCCCTGGCAAAGTCACCTTTCAGCTGAAAACTAAGCAGGGCTGAAGATCAACTTGGGGGCCTTTTCAGACTTGTCCCTTCCACCTACTTTCGTACAATGCCCTGAGAAGTGGGTGCTGATCACAGGCATTCTGCCCCAACCTCTGCCCACCCCAATAACCACAGCAAAAAGGCCACAAGCAGTCCGTTTGGAAGCACTACAGTTCACAACACCAGAGGCCTGGTCACTGTAGATCACACTAAACCAAGGAAAAGCAGATCCACAGCACTGTGCTGGGAAGATGGTTCCAGAAAGAAGAAAACGTGACTCACCAGTGGCACCCAGTTCACAGGGCTTTTCCAAAGTAGCCAGATGGGTGGTTGGTCTCACATCCCCAGCAGGAGAAGGGGGCAGGGCAGACGCTATCGATTTCTGATGCTGCTGCTCCATTGATGTGCTGGGGACAGGATCTAGGAAAACAAAACAAGCAGTGAGCCCACACACCAGTTTGCTCACTCCTTTTGCCCACCCTCACTTTGCTCTCCTTGTGCCAAGCTCCACAGCCTCCTGCACCTATCATTTCATCAGCATCCAGGCACCATGGCAGCTGGGTACTGGACAAGGTGCAAGCACTGGGTCCAAGACCTGTTTTCTTAAGGTTTCTCAGCCCCTCGCACCTTGGATGACTGTCTGTTTGAAGAGCTCATCCCGCAGCCTAGGTAAGAAACAGTCAATCCGCTCCCAGGTGATCTCCCAGAGATCTGAGTATCCTGTCCGTGAGTCAGCACTGTGGAATATTCCAGCCGTATCCATTACAAGCAGCATATTCTTCAGAGACTCTGGGATGGCCTCCAGCTGTAATCAGAGACACTCCTCAGGACACAGAGAATGGACATATAGCAATGAACAAATGCTCAAAATGGCTGATGGGCTGCCTTGGAAACAGAGGCCAAGGGGAGACACCATGGAACAAAATGTTTTTTGAAGGATTAAAAGGTTAAAAAACCCAAACCAAACCTTCTTTCAAGTTCAGAAGGTTAAAACCAATGACTTTGTTCAAAGCACTGCAGCATTACTTTCAGCAGCTTACCAATAAGTCACTGGAGCCAGCATGCATGTATTTGTCCATAAAGTCCAGGATTGTCAGCCACAGGGCAGCAAAGGTGGTCAGTGAGAGCAGTGGGGAAAGATGCTGTAGGAACACCTAGAAAAGAAAACCACAACTACTCTCAACAAGTAGTATCAGGGCTGCTGTTCATAGCTTGACAAGCCAGCCTTGCAGATCTGGAATTCCCCCTCCTTGTGGCAGGCTAGGAGCATGCACAGGCCCAGCCTGAGAACGCCAGAGGTCTCCACTCTACTGAGCTGCATATGTAGAGGAGTGGATCTTGCCTCCTCTGCAGGATGCCACTGCAGTCTGCATCACCGTGCCTTCCAGACTCTCTGCCTTAGGTCAGTACTATCAGCTTGTGATATGCGTCATTTCACTACTAGAACAGACTGTCTTTAACTAATGCCGGGTGAAATATTTCTCTCTCCATCCTTCAAAGTCACAAACTCCTTCCTGATGACTTTTCTGAAGGCCAGCATCATGGAGGCAGTTCTGGAAAGAAGGCTTTCCCAACAGCAGAAGGCGATGGAAATGCCCAGCACTGAAGACAGAAACTAGCAAACTGACACCTATGCAGATTAGAGAAGCCAAGAAGCTAATACAGCAGTTTGGTTTTCTTGAGGCAAACGGTTTCCCCTGAGGTTTCGGGCAGCAGAAGCACACTCACCTTGGAGAGTAGTGTTGAGGCTCTCATCCTAGTTTCTTCCATCCCACCAACGTCAGCTGGACTGATGTTCTCTAGTAGCTTGGTTAGCAGAGGGAACAGCACCTGTTGGATCAGACACACTGATATTTCAGAGCTGAAAAATGACTGATGAGATTTGCATAGACAGCCTTACAGGAAGGAGCTGGCTTTTGGAACTGGTGGCTTCTAGGCAGAGAGCATGGGAGAAGCAATGGGAAGTGGAAATGAGTGGATTCATTTCAATACTCCACGAGGCTCTGTCAGAAGCCTAAGCAGAGAGGAACTTTTCACAGGATCAGAGTAGGGAATGCCTTGTCTGTTGTGAACAAGCTGCTCAAGACGATGGTGAAGTAGGACACCATTCTGCCACTCCCGCACACAGCTTTGCTCTTCATGACAATGCTGTCCTGCCTACGTGCCCAGCCCAGCCAGGAGGTTACCTTGTTGAAGCAGGACTCCCATTCCAGGGCATCCAGGGCCTGCAAGTCATGTACCAGGAGGGCCCGCTGCAAGTAAGTGAGTGCCTGCATCCGTACCTGGCGTCGGGCATCACAGCACAGCCAGGCAATACCTGCAAGAGAAGGATTCAGGGCAAAGCCCACAGGGAAAGTATCACATCCCTACCTCCCCAGTCTAGTGTGAAAAGTCTAATGAAGATCAAAGACTGTCGGGGGGGGGGAGGATTATACTTGTTTCAGGCCACAGACTGGGAATCTGACAGAGTCAGGTCCAGAAGCAAGCTGGCAGCTAATTCACGCTAAAGATACCTCTCTGAATCTGATCCAAATTCTTTTTCGATTACAGCAGGCCCTAAAAACAACCTCCGCCTGCTTTCTGCAGTTAGTTCTTGGCTCCTCAACTTTCCCGAGTGCTGCCATTATTTTGGAAGTGTCTCTGCTCACTCTCATCACAAGGGGATGGCTTTACCCTGTAGCAAAGGACACCAGCAGTTGGACCACAGTGTTCGGGAATCTGCTTCGATTTTCCTCCCTGCTGTCTCTAGATGGCGTTGCTCCTCTGCCCAGGAGCTGTAGATGGTGGCCGCTCGTGTGTGCAAGGTGTGCATGAGGTCCAGGAGCTGCAAGTCAAGCATCACATTAAGCAACACACAGGAGTTAATTTTTTGAAGCAACTCTGGTCTCTGCTCTTCCCCAAACCAACGCTAAAAGGCTCACAGCTACTCAAGCCTGCTTCCTATATGTACATATATATAGCTACGGAGATGGTGTCAGGCCCTGCTGTCTGTACTCTCCTTAAGTGGTCAAGTGCCAGGCATCTTCAGCAAGATTTGTGCCAGTTCAGTAGCCATGTCAATCACATCTTCAAGGAACAGCATACCAATCCTGCCAGAAGAAAGAATGGAGCCTTTCCTGGCACAGAGCATTGACTTTCCCAGGCAGAGGGAGAAACCCAGTGATTCAGCTGTGCTGTCCAGGGACAATTCTCTGCAACTTTTTTTTTTTTTTTTTTTTTAAACGAAAAGAAAGCATGAAGCACATGCAAAGCCCCCTCAGAACAGCTCCAAATGGGAAAATGACAGCATTCTAGTCACTTTACCACTGAACTGAGGCCCAACAGCCTGGCAGTCAGCAGGCCTGTGCCTCCTCACCTTTGAAGTACCAGCTGGAGAGAAAAATGACTCCCTCATCCCAGTCCTCTGTACTTGAAATCCCAGTGCCTCAGCCCACAGGGCTATCCCCTCTCCACAAACTCAGATGCCCTGTCAGACTCCCCACTAATCCCACCTGAACCTCATGCCTCCAAACGCCCTTGATCTACATCCATCTTACTTACTAGTGACCCTTGGCTCCAGACCCCATCTCCGCTTTTCGGAGACCTTCTCTCTCCACCACTATTCTGCTTTCGCCTGTCCAAATTGCAGTCCTCCTCTTTCACTGCAGAACCACACGCTGCCACCAGAGTCACCCTCTGCTATCCAGTGCCCACTAACCCAGGATCCAGCCCCCCACCTCACCCCATGAAGAATCCCAGTGACTCCCTAGCAAGGCCCTGAGCATGGGAAAGGAGAGGAGGAAATCCTTGCTATACTTACGTCCTGACTAACCTGTAAAGACACAGTGTGGTAGCTGGCAGGGATGTTCTCATCCTCGTCCTCATCACTGTGTGTGTGTGCCTGGTGCTGGCTCAAGACCCGTGATCGCCGTGTGGAGCTCTCCTTCGGCTTTTTTTTTAACCGACTGGATTTACTGTCATACCTGTGGCTCTTCCCCCTCTTCTCCTGGGACTTGTAGCCTAGAAAGTGAAAGGCAGCAACATACCATATACATACTCCACTATAAAGTTTCCTGCCTTTCAACACACACAGCAGCCACCTTTTGATATCCCCAGCGGAGGGCCTTGTCCTGTGAAATGACAACTACCTGCTTGAAGAGGTACCCAGCACCCCTCAGAACAGCCTTCAGCAACAGCTGATACTGCTACCTCCACAGCAGCTCCAGACCTCCCCTCCATCCCAGAGAGAGGAATAAGGTCCCTGCTGCCAGCAGGAGTCAGGACACTTTTCTCACAGCAGACCATCTTCTGGGTGTTGAGGACTCGTTCCCTGACAGTATACTTCACATTTCTTGCTGACAGGCTGCCCCAAGCCCCATCCTGATTGTCAAACCAAGGGCCATCTTACCCCCATTCAAGCTCGCCTCCACAAAGATGCGGATGGTTTTGACGCAGAGCTCGAAGTTCTCAGGTGTAACGTGGGCAGCATCTCGCACGATGAAGGACAGGGACTCTACGCACTTCATGAGAGACTTTGTGTCATGTGGGCCCAAATCCAGCCCCACAGTCAGGCTGTACTGGTTGACGAGAGGAGACGGCCCCAGCCTGCTGAGCCCAGCAGTGGATCTGGAGGTGTCGATGTCATCTTTTCCCACCTGCAGGGCACAGCAAGAGGGTAGCAGGAGAGGGTAGCATAACAAGCAGCACCTCATGCACACGCTGAAAGAGCCTTTCTTCTGAAGCCAACAGGATACTACAGAAACGTTACCATTTCCCTTTCTTCCTCATTTGCCTCCAAGCTTTCTCCTCTCCATCTGCATCTCCTCCCCATCCTCCCTTTACATAGTCAGCTCATCTTAGCTTTCTTTTCTACCATCCAATGCTTTCTCTCCCTACCACACCCTCTGCCCACAACTATGCCAGAAATAGTCTTCTTCAGGCACCAGAAGCCCACTGGCTACTCACCACTAGCCAGCCACTGTTCATGACATCCACATCTGTCACTGAGCGATGCATCTTGCCTGGCTTCCCGTGGTCTGTGTACACCTCCGAATCAGAGGTGTAGCCACGGTCCAGGCTCATGTCACTTGGATGATAGGAGGAAGAGACCTCGCTGTCTGACTGAGCACCTTCAAGACAAAAGGCACGGGTTTTAGATCACAGTCAAATAAAGAAGTTGGAAGAGTAGCTGTGGATAAGGGAGAAATAATCCAGATTAGTAAAATCAGCATCAGCTAGGAATCACCAGTGGGCCCTGGAAGAAACTGGGCCAGGCCTCTCCTCCTGTGAGAGGAAGAACAACTATGACAGAAGTACGCACACGTGACAGCAGGAAACACAAGATCTTTGACACCGTTTCTCCCCCATAGGTATGTTTGGCTTTCCCCTTCAGAGGGAAGGGACTTTCTATTCTCTGCTATGTCACTTGTCAGCCTGACCATGGATTTAAAAAGGGCAGGAAGTCCAATGCTTTGACCCTGAGTGAAGAATCAGATGTACCACATGCTTTAAGAACTACTGGAGGCGCTAGGTTTAGCCAAGATGACTCCAAAAGCACAACACGGAATGACATGACTCACACAGGGCCTCTGGGGTCACTCAGCTCCACACTAATAATGGTAAAGTCTTTCTCATGGACAGCAATCTACATTAGCATGTTCCACACCTGTCAGATCTACCTTCCCTGACCTTTAGAATAACCTTAAATTTCACATGTACATGTCCCAAGCACAGATATCTTTGCAAGGGCCAAATTTAAGTTACTAAATATTATATCAGAAGCAAAAATTCATTCTCTCCATCATTTAACATTATCTAGAAACTCACCAGTAGAGAGCCAGACTTGCCGTGAATACAGTGCACCAAACGTTTTCAGAAGGAGATAAAGAGAACTAACGTTCTGATGTGCAAGGTACCACAGTCAAGTAGTTTACTCAATCAGTAAAGACAGAAACATTAAAAACAAAATAAATTTTAAAAAGGGGGTAGAAGACAGCACAGCATTAGCCCCAAAGGCAAAGACCATAGGGGTTTTGCAAAATCAGGTTTCTCCCATCTGTCTAGCACAAAGCATCAAGACCTAGCAAGGAAGTTCTAGAAAAGCAAAGAGGAAAATTAAGGCTTCTGAAAAAGTCTTTTCTTGCTGTTTGCTTTAAAAGCCTAAAGCTGTCAGCCTCAAATACATTGCCAGTTGACTACAGTGAAACAGGAACAGTTTGCTGAAAAGACTGTCTTTCTAACATAGTCAAGAGAAGTGGGAAACAGTGAGTTGGTCTTGTGGGAACGGTTCAGGCACTCTGAACACAAGTGGATTTGGAAATAGAATTTTAAAGAACAATTCCCTTTATGAGATCTTTAAAATGGGGACAGAAAGGAGTCAGTCCCACCAAAGAAGCAAGTATGACAGGAACAACAGCTGAGTTTAAATTACACACCCAGATGAGAGATTAAGGCTCTATTACCCAAGGCACCAGACCACAACCAGCAAAAAATGCTCCTTGGGTAGAGCAAAGACCTTCTACAGCTGCTACAACTGATATCAGTTTTCCTCCCACTGCTCTCCCAGGGACTAGCACCTGGACTGCTGCTCACAGAGTAGGAAGAGATGGCATAGTAGAGACAGGGACAGACCATGGGGTAGGAGTGAACAGCAGGTGCTGGTCTTTAATCTTGCTAATGTAGTTTAATATCAGCTTTGTTTTCTTGCAGTCCCCTTTGCTAATTGAAAAGCTTGAGGAAGCAGCTGCTTATCTGGCAGGCAGGCATCAGATTTCCTAGCAAAAGCTGGCCTGTCTTACCTGTGTCGTTATCTGCCCTTGCTGTAACCTGTAGGGCTGCAGGCGGCTTCACCCCAGACCCAATACACTCCAGGAGGGTGAAGAGCGTGTACCAGTCATCCCCGGAGTGAATGTTGGCAGCATTGGTCTTCAGGAGTTCATGGAGGCCATAGGCAACCTCATGGCTAACTCTGGACAGCACATTTGGCTTCATCATGAGCAGGATACGTAGTGAGAGGAGAACCTGGCCAGAGAAGGAGACAAGAATGACAGACCCTATTATTTACATCCACTCTCCAGCAAAGTCCCCCTTCATTTATTTAGGGCTACTGACAACTGCTGTTTGTTGCTACCTGCAGCACAGGTTAAATGTGGGTCCACCCAACAGCAATCAGTTTCCTTTGTTGCCAGGTGTAGCCACAAAACCCCAGTAAATGACTTTCAAAAATCCCTTACCTGCACACTGATTTCTTCCCGACGAAGGAGCCGAATTGCCAGTCTCAGCAGCCCCACCACTGCCCTCTCCACCAAGAAGCAGAACTCCATCGCATGGACACAGAGATGATAGAGGTGGTCTCGGACAGTTTGCCAGACACAGGTCACACGATCCCTAGCCACAACAAGGAGGAGGGAAAGGGTAGGATGAAAGGAGATGAGACAAGAGGAATTCAGCTACCTCTCCCAGAACTCCAAACCACCCGGTATTTCTTAATTTCAAAGAAAAACTCCAACCAGGAGATATAAGAACAGACACGTAGAAACAACAAAACCGTCAAATTTCTTATTTACTTCATGACTTGCAAAGCAATCAGGTGGAAGAATTCTCCCTCCAGAGTTTATGTTCTCCAAATCTCAGTATATCAAGCAATAATTTATGGGCGAATAGCCCCTCTGTTTACACATGCTAGAGTGGAATTGCTAAGCCCTGAAATTACAGCCACATGCTGCTTCAGCTGGCAAATCAAGTACATAAGGAACTCATTCCCTGGACCCAGGCAGCAGCTGCAGTAAAGCAGGGACATTTACATTGAATCTGCATGTATTTCAAGGCCATACCTATTCTCTAGCACAATCCTCAGAAGCATCTCCAAGCAGAAGGCAGCATCCTCTTCATCATATGTCTCCTCATCAGGAGTCACAGAGATTAGAGCCTAGAAAAACCAGGAAATGTTTATGAATCACAAGCCCCAAAAACTGGGGAAACAACAAGTGAGGACCAACGAAATGCTTTGAGTCCGGGAAAAAACGCACTCTGCTCTCTGCTAAGGTCATGCATAGTCTATCAAAAATGCACTGGATAGAGTTCAAGCTAAATATATGGGAATTTTTTTTTTTTTAATGCAAGATGCAATATGAACTTAAAAGATGTTAAACTCTGATGAAGTCTCTCAGATGGAGAGGAATTCTGAAACCAGCAGCTTCTTGCTAAGAATATGCAAAGCACAGAAAAGGCAGACATACCTAGGAATGACTACAAATACTGAACTGTTCCTCTCAAGCCATCAGCTTGCATATGAAGGGAGAATTCCTGACATAATAGGGGTAGGAGCAAAATGTTCCCCTGGAACTGAGATAGCACACAAAAACTGAGTCACCACTTCCCCACATGGGCCAGCAACATGTCTTTGTATGATCCAAACAGCAAGTTCTGCTTTAGCCATTTTAAGTATTGTTCTTTGGGGTTCACTCACTTATCTTTATTTCAGAACTCAATACCAATTCTTCTCAACCCCTGTAGCCAGCCTTGATAAATAAGCCTTTCCTTTGTTTTAGCACAAGTCTCAATACTGTCCTGCACCCTATTGATCAAGCCAGTGAATTGCAATAGCAGCAGCCTGAAGGGAAAGGCATTTGCACTTCAAGGAGCAATGGAATTAGGCAACATACACTGCCAGCCCGTGCTGCATCCCTGCAAGGGTTCCACTGCACTATTTACTTTTGGAAATGGTGAGCAGCAGCCAGATTTGTTTGACATCCTGGAGTGGTCTCAAACTCCACACTAGCCTGAGAAGCCACTACCAGAACCAGGTAAGTAACTACCTTCCCCCAGGGAGAGGAGCCTTTCTAGCCCAAAGGCTAGTAAGTCCAGCCTGATTACATCTCCCGCAGCCACCAGGTATGACACTACCTAGTGGCACACAGTCAAATATTTCTGTACAGCTCTCTTCTCTGACGTGGCCTTTTACAACATTCTCATTAGGCACACAGCACACCAGAAAAGATGTAAAAGCATAACCGTAAGCTCCTATGCAGAGCTACGCATATTTTGAAACACCTACCAAGGCTTTTAGAATGCATTCCACAATTTAATGTCTTCCTCTACTACTAAAGCAATTGTGGCTGCCAGCACAGAAGTTACATGTAACAGCTGAACTAATGACTTATTTCATATCCCAAATAGGTCCAAGACCTCCTTTGGGGACAGAGCGGCTAGGCGAGTACACAGCACATATCCATGACCATGCATAGCATACTCGTTCCATCACCAGTCCAATCCCTTGCCCATATCTCTCTCACCTTCATGAGCTCCTGGAGGGATTCAAGCTGGAGGAATTTGCTTTCTGTGATCAACTTCTCAGGATCACATTGCTGCAAAAGACAGAAGAGAGGACTGTGCATCTGCAGGGCAGGGAAAGCATACAAACAGATCCTCCAGAAACACAACTTGTTTCCAGGAAAGATACAGACGGTGGCTTTAAACACAATTACCTGGAGGAAAACTCCTGCCAGCTACTTCACTCCTTTAACATCAATTACCCTTAACAGACCTGATCTGTGCTAGACAGATTTTAACAGGTCCACACACTGCTCAAACCCCAGGTTCAGATTCTGTTGGCACCATACACCTTAACACTGTCTTTGAAAAGATTAGAATTTTGAGAATTTATTAATTTGTCTTTAGTTATAGGACTGTGACTTCAAGGGTAGATCCCAGCCTCTTGTGGGGAAATGTTCCTGTTTTCATGTGTTGCTACATTTGTGTGTAATGGCACATAAGACCCTTTAGCTGTCAATGCAGATACACTCCACTGTGGTTTCTTACCATTTCCAAGTCCTCTGGAACCTGCAATGCTGCCTAGAAGCACGCATATTTAAGCTTCTGTTGCCTGTTATCCACATAGTACCGTCACCACAAACAAAAGCAGGTTCTTTCACAGCCCGTATGTTACCTTTATGCATTCCAGAGCTGCTCGCTTTGCCTCCTGTGTCTCTGTAGATGGCCCCCTCATACCAGATTGCTCTGTCCCACTGAGGGTGAGCCAGCTAACAAAACTCAGCACTGTAGATTCACCACTGCAAATCAGAAGACACCAGCATCAGTGAGAAAACAAGAATCATATTATTCTCCAGCTTTGGTACAAAAAGGACTGCCTGGGCACTGACACCACTGACCGGTTAGATGGTGTCTCCTCACGTTGCAGATAGATTTTGCCATTAGGATCCACAAAGTCTTCAACCTGGAAGACAGACCAGAACATGTATATGACCAATTGGCTACTCCTTTGTAGCCTTACCCCCCCAACCCCGTAATGTTTGACTTAGGATGAAACACTACACACAACCGCCCATGTGTAGGCAGTCAACCCCAGCTCTTCACCCCCTCACACCTTCAGTAAAGCATGACCCCCATCTGGCAACACCAATGCTGTGCTCTAATACTTCACACCTATAGGCATGTCCCTCTTCCGCACAATATTAAAAATCTGTTCAAGTAAAATGAAAGCTGGGAATTTCTCAAGTCCAACAAAAAGATGATAAAAAAATGAAACTCTGCGAAAGAAGCTGGAGCCTGCACATAACTTGAACACTACACCCTTTGCAGGCTTTCTAGCTCTGTACATACTTTACCAAAACCAGGCCTTTGCATGAGAGTTCTCCTCCTCTTTGAACTGGTTCCATGAAAAGCCAGCTTCCCACTCCCCCACTCTTCAATTACCCACGGGCTGGCTATTATTACCTCCACCATGGCCTTGGGCAGCAGCTCTGCTCGGAAAAGCTGTAGCATGGCCTCCATGATGTTTTTCCATCCCTCCCGCAGAATGTCACCATGGCGATGGGCCAAGTGAAACACAGTCTTTGCTGCAATGTGGGCCTTGGGATTACTTCCAAAAACAGTGGGCAGGTTCTCAATAGACTGCAGGAAAGAAGAGGGGGTGGCAATCAGTCAGCAAGAGATGTTTTCTTTTCAACACAAATTAGGGCAGACTGTTCAGAACTGGTTACAGGAAAGACAACAATTCTATGTACGATGCTTGGATAACTCCTCAGCTCATATTCACTTTGCACAAAAACAAGGACAAGATGGCTTACCTGATACAAGCTGAATCACTGAACCACCTAGACACAAGCTCTCCAAGAACAACAACAATACAGAATATTTTGAAAGTGCTTGCTGAAAACTCACTCACACTAATTTATTCTGCTATATGAACTCATTCCAGAATCAAAGCCTTCTACAAAAAGTACCACATCTTCTCTGGAATCAGTGATTACTCCACTCTACTGTTAGAGAAGGGAACTATGGCCAAAAGCATTACTGACTTGCAAGGCTACTGCTTCCACTACTTAACAGCAAGATTCAAAGTAAGAGTGACAAACCCTGACATACAGTCTCTACCAATAATTGCTGGATCATAATTCCTCATAATCTGTTCAACGCACTCACAGCTTTTGAAAATACAAAAAGCATGCTAAGTCATTTAAACCAACCAAGTATATGCTGCCAAAACAAGAAAAAACCCAGCAATCATGTGAGCTAGCATCAGACACGGTAACATGCTCCATGTCTCTGCAGTTACTTAAGCCCATTGTAATGTTCTTTTTGACAAGAGATGGGCTTTGCCATTCTCTTGCTTATGTGGACAAAACCCATGCTTACTCCTTCATCAAGGAAGGAGAGAGAAGACAGGAGATAGGATGGATTGAAAATGTGGCTCTTCCAATTTCAGACCTGAAGTTCAGAAAAACTAGCTCTTGCTTCAGCCAGATTGCTGGCAAAACTATTATCAAAATGGGTCTTTGATCTAGAGCTGAACGAACTCCATTAGAAGCGCCAATCTGGAAGGCTGGCAGAAATGTGACAACCAATTTGTTCTTTCCATTGTTGCTACGGGGAAACCACAAGAATACACACATCTCTGAAGTCTCAGAGTGCAAACAGCAATATGCCTGGTTTTGCACTGTGGCAACAAGCCACAACCACCGAATTAAAACACACAGGGGTTTTGCTACTACTTATACACTGAGTCAGTATGAGTCTTAACTGTGGATCAAGAAGTGGGGCACCCACTCTTCTTAAACCACTTAATCCCTCTCCATGTTCCTTTCCATTCCTCTTCTTTCAACTAACGTGGCTGTGCATAGCAATTACAGTGTGTGGAGAGGATGCCTGACCACTAGGATGATCTGACCAGGGAAGTGACTAGCAGCTAAGTGACACTTCGATGTTCTTCCTTGCTCTCTAACAGTTGCTCTCTGTTTTGTCTCCACAGCCCCTCCTTCTTCCCTTCCACCAGACTCCCTCTCAAATATTTGTTCAGTTGTCATATTCCACTCTGTCTCCAAGCCTTACAGGAATTTAGGACAGCAGAAAGTAATTGGTGTACTTGGAATCTGGCCAAAGATAAGAACTCACAGCCTTCTTCAAATCCTGAAGTCCCTGATTCTACGTCATCACCAAAAGACATGCTTGCTTAATTTACACAGACCTCGGACTGCTCCAGATTCCAGTCTCACAACTAGATGGGATGCAGCTGGCAATAGCTGGTGCCTCTGAGGGCTTAGTCTAGTTGCTTCTACTGTGTAAATCTGTGTCAAACAGTTGCTTCATGGCAGACATTCCTCTGCTTGTGTTATCTATTGGTAGTCTTGAAGTCTGGTATGCCTGGAGAGGATCAAGTATTCCATCTTTACTGTTGTGAGCTGTGGAGGAAGAGGGAATCTAAAGCAACTCCACCACTTGGGATTTCTTTGACTTTTAATAGTCAACTTGGTACTTTTTCACTGCTACCAATGCCAGAATGCAAGTGACACAAAACACCCAGTCCAAACAATTCCATTTCCCTGCAGCCTAATTCCATCAACTGGACTAACTTTCAGGATTGTTCCCTTTCTGCTATCCCTTCAAGGGATTAAAAAAAAAAAAAAAATCACCTGTCTTGGCCTTTTTACTCCCATTCTTTCAGTCTTGAATGATCTTGCTTCCCTTTTTTGTATGTGTGGCAATTCTATTCTGCTCACTGTGGGTCTTGCACTGCTTCTCAGAACAACGCTGTGAGATTCTTTGCAAGTTCTGACCCTTTAAAAGAGTTGCTGTTGTCTTGTCCTTAGCACAAAGCATGGTCTGCCACACACTATCTATCAAACACCTTGAGGAAAAACAGGCTGATGCTGTAACAAACAGATTTGGCAGGGGGTGGGGGGCGGGGGGAAGGGGGCAGGGCTTGCCTAAAATGGGGCTAACTGCCGATCTTATTACCAGACTCCACACACCAACGAACAACAATTCAAAGCATCTGTTTTTCTGACTCCTTTACACTGTGTGTATGCACAGCCCCTGCACTTTGGAAGAACAGCACAAAACAGTCCCTCTTGGCACCACGTAAGCCATATAACTAGATATTCAATAGCTGAAATGCATAAACCTGCTTGGGACCATGGATGATCACCGTCTTGATCGCAGGGAGATCTCAGAAGAATAAACACTTCTACATCATGGCATTCTGCTCTGCACAAACTGCCACTTGTGACTGAGTAGAAGGAAATTTGCATATTTGAACCTGTCCTATGGAAGTCCTATTTCACTACACACTTTTCATTGCCTCTTCCAGGAAACTCTGGATAGATAACTACAGATACTGTGATAACTAAAATAAGCAGATATTACTGCTTAACAGAGGAAGAGAGCTCTGATACACTAAAAACCATGCTTCTTTCCCCTCCTTTCAAACTTACCTCACTGCTGAGGGCTGTAAACTTGCAGAGAGAAATTATGAGATTGTCAAACACATCACTAAGGCCATAGTGAGCAGAAATCATTGCACATTTCCTGGGGAAAGAAGAAAACAGAAAATAATGTAGTAAGTCAGCACAGACAAGTCTGTCTACAGGACAGCAAATCAGAGCGCCTTTCTGTTGACATTTTAGACCTTTCTCTCCATACACTCATAATGAATGCTGACGTATAGAAGTCTACTATTATCCCTCAAATAATCTCAATCCTCATCCACAGATCTTGATATTTGTCGGTGCTGATGCAAGGATCACTTTCAAGAAGTGAGTCTAAACAGACAGACCACTTGCACCTGAGCCAATATACCTAAGCTCCTGTCTTGACATAAGAGAGAGTTGCTGAGATTGGCGGTAGTGTTGAAGTTTCCAAGAGATCATGGCTACAGCAGTACATTAACAGAGCTTTAAAACTATGCTTAAGGCATCATTTGGTCTGGATCTAAGCATGACCAAAGATCATTCCAACACGGTTTCTCACAGATAGCAAGTTTCTTTTGAAAACTGGTCATCTGGGAAAAAAAAAAAAAAATCCCCATCCCATTCAGCCACAGCTATGGCCTCATACACATGACAGATTTTGTTCATATACAGGGATTTTGTGAGCATCACTGTGCAAGTTAAGAGTGACTTTTCCCCCTCACTTCTAAGCAGCACAGCTATGTCAGCAGGTCTTCTAAATGTAATCAGGTTGGAGTTTAAAAATACATACCCCAGGCACTTTGATTTATTACAACAGAGCAGCCAAGCCAAACAGTGAGTGGCAACCAAGAGAGGCCAAGATAGAATGAACCAATACAAGTGACAAAACAAAACTAGAGGACTGTAGGTCACAATAAAATGCTCTTCAATTGTTAGGAAAAGTAACAGTTGATATTTACTGTGATGCCTCTAGCAGGTAAACAGGAGACAATGGGCCACTTTAACTCTTCTGGGTCTTCATGAATGCAAGAGTTACCTGAAACCAGAGATAGCTTTCTGGATGATTGTTTCTTCTAAGCTCTTGTCAAAAACATAAGAAAGCGCTGCAATGGTTGGCCCCCATGTCATGGTGAAGAGATCATGGTCATAGCTTCCAGGAGGCACATGAAGAAATATTCCCTCATCAGTGGCACCACGATGTAGCAGGACATTCCAGATATAGTTTTCCTTCACAAGGCCAGTCTGTTCTTCTGGCATCACTATCTCATCATTTCTACAAGGGAGGAAGGCAGTAAGGTTGAATTTTTCATTTTGAGCCAAACCTAACATTTACACAGTGCCTTTCATTACATGGTCCCAAAGCTAAGTGATACCTACTCTGGAGTGATTTTGCCAGCTCCTGAAACATTCTATTTTCCCAGACCTGCCTGCTTCCCCTGCCCTTCTTTGATATCCTGGATATAAAGCCTGGTGGCTCTCAGCAGCACCCAGCAGCAACTGTGTAAGGATAGTATTGAAGAAGCAGCTACCTAACACTACAAGTGCAAAATGCAACACATACTGCAGTTAAATTACAGGAAATTTTGAACAGCACACTGGCATAGCTTTATCTGCCCCCCCCCCCAACTCCTACCCCATTAGAGTGCTCTGCATATCTCGTTACTCCCAGGTAAAAAAAAAAAATAAATCGTTATACCACTACAGGCATGAGTGCCTTTGTAGAAGAACAATGCAAATATTCATATTCTGCCAAAATCAAGTATCAGAAAGACAAGTAGTACAAAATTAAAGATAAAACAAGAAACCAAGTGTATGATGGGTGATTCATAACCAGGGTACCACAGCTCCTTACTCTAAATGGATTAAAGCTATATAATAATAAACCAATTATGATTAATGTCAAGTGGTACTTGCAATCCCAGGTTAAAACACATCAAGCCTAAATACATACTCACTAGACTTGGGTAACATTGCACAAGAGATAACCCTCTGCAAATGACCAACTAATTGAACAAAAGTCATATCTACTGATAATAGTAGATTGCAGCCAATCTGAAAAGTAGAGGTCTTTCTGCAACAATCAAAAAATAACGTGCTTCAGTTACCAAAGAAGCAATTTTCATGTGCTAACAACTACTATAAAAAACGCTCTTGATTTATGCATAAGAAGTAAGCTCTTCGTTTCAGCTGCCTGCATATTTTGAAAAGAGCAATTATTACTGAGATTATATAGGAAAATATGTTTGCAGTCAGTGTGTTTTTTCTAAGAATCCATATTTGTTTAATGTTAACAGAAGCAAGTGAATGGGTTCACTTGGAAAGTCTCAGGAAATGAAATTGTGCTCAAAAGTGAAATGGTGACATCCTGAAGAGATCATGCACTACTCCGTACAGATTACGGTCTGATATTCCCCCCCCCCCCCCCAATATTACAAAAAAACCAAACAGTTCCTCAATATCAACTATGACACTGGGGCAATCTGTCTGAGATGGAGCAATACTGAAATGATACATCAATTGTTTTAGCCATAGAACATACTGAAAAAGCTGAACTACCTGGTGAAGGGAGGATAAAGGGGAATAGACTGGGACAGAGGCACTAGGTAACTGAAAGATATGAGGATATTCTTAGGGTACTACTCAAAACATTAAGAACACCCTCAGGGTAGAGAGGCCAATCAAAACTAGAGCTCTATTTGAAAGCTACAGTTACCTCTTGAAGAACCGCTAGATTTTCAGTACAGGCAGCATCCCCACCTTCCTGGAGAAGGCTCAAAAGGGAGGGTGGTCAGCCTAATCACATTGCCCTGCTTCCAGCCCGAGCCACTGCCTGCCACTGCAGATTGAAACCAGCTGAGAGTCAGAGTCACATCCTGTCTCCTCAGAGATGTAATCCTCTCAGCTTCATATTGGCTGGGCCTGGATAGGCTAGATTTCTGAGCTATTATTAAAGCTCCCCGCCCAGAGCTAGTCTGTGCACAAACAGGCCTCAGCCACTAGGAATTTTCCCCAAACACTGGTCAGCGTGCCAAGAGCTTCAGGGGTGGCAGAAGAGATTGATGCAGACAGCAGCCTCATATGAAGAGCTCAAAAGCAGAACATTTGAAACTGAGACCTGGACACATTATGTCAGGGCACCAGTGCTGTCCTGGGAATGAGATACTATCTCTAGTACTACATAAAAAGTTCCAAAGAAGTCTAAAGGCCTGGTCTGGAGAACAGACCCTTCTTAGATACAGCGTTTCACGTGTGCTGGTCTTGCTCAGCCATTCTTTTGCATGTTGATAGAAGTAATGTATTTTTTAACTTTAGCCTAAGATCTGTGGATTAAAATACCATAGCACAAATCCAGAGCAATCACTGAGACAGGCTTGTTACCACAGTCCCACATAGAGCTGAAAGTTGGTCTGAGGCAAACAGGCACATGGATCAGTGAGTCTCTATCCTTAGTCTCCAGAAGTCTCACAAACCAAACAACTCTCGTTTGCTGTCTGCATACAAGGAGATGATAGGTTGATTCTTACTTGATGGCATGGTACATGTCCTCCAATATGTCCTGTTCAAAGTCTTTGCCTCCATTCACACCTTTCAAGTTCTTCCGAAACTCCTGAAAAAAGTTACACCAACATTAATTCCTAATATCCAGCTTTAACTGCTTGGCTAGGATCAGTACTCCACTTGTTTTTCTTTGGACCAGAAGGAGATTTTCCTGTGTTCTTCCACATGCAGCCTCAAAGTTCGAAACCTAAATGGTATTCTTAATGGCAGTAGTGTGCAGCAACCCCTATCTCTGCTCACAAGGAAAGAACAGAGACACAACACAACACATGCTTAGCTGAGGCTGGATCCAGAACAACAGGTCTGTACCACTGCACACTCCCAGGACTTGAACTCTCAAGAAGCCCGCAGCAGTTCAACAATCTTCTCACTCTTACTATGTCTTATAACACAGTTTGCTCACGCACACACAAGCCTCCTGACAAACTTGGCAAGCTGCCTGCTAAGCTTCTATTTCTTCAGACTGTGCTTGCCCACAGCTCCCTCTCCAACTGTACCCAACTTCCGTGCTGCACACCAGCTTATTGTGTACATGAGTGATGAATGCCAGGGGGAAAAAAAAAGAGAATGCCATTGAGATAAAAACAGGTCCTACATTGCTATCAAAACCAGAGAAGACATGTGCCTACACTGGTAACACCCACCTCCAGAGTCATTGGGACGTTCTGCTTGCGGACATTATGGTTGTGCTGGTCAGTGTTCAGCATAATAACTGCATAGGCCAGGGCAAAACAGGCATCGCTATTAGCAAATGGGGACCCATTTGATTTCTGAAAGGCAAATATATGCACAAATTAGTCCTGCAGGAACAGTGATATCAGTGACCCGAGACAGCCATTTTTCTACCCACAGTACTGAATCATCTCTGGGACGAACAAAAACTCCAGCTTCCAAAAAGCACCCCAGAAATCTATGTGCCACTGTCATCTATAAACCAACAGCTGCTGCCTGCAGGGCACAGTAAGCTTATTACATAGGCAGTCGATCTGACATGTCCATCACGGCATGGAGATGCACAAGAAAGAAGGCAGTTTTGAGCTTTCTGCCCATCAAGTACACACCCTCCAATGTTCTGTGAAGGCTTCCAACAGTCTCTGGATTACGGGTGCCTCTCCTGGTAATCTAAAGGCCTCTAGATAAAGTCGTAAAGCTTCATCCAGCCTTAAACCTTGGAAGCTGAAAGTCCTGCAAGAATGAAATGCAATGAGACACTGAATCAGGATGGGAAAGGTAGGATAAAGTTACTGACTACAAATCTTGTTTGTTTCAGCATCAGAATACCAGATTTCACAGAGAACAGAGAGTAAAGAGGGGAGCGTGAGGAGAGAAGAAATATACCAGGGGGACTAAAAAAAAAGTCTGAACAATCCTACAGGTGATTATGTACATAACCATCTCTCCAGTCTTCACAAAGACTGGTCCTACCGAAAGGAGCTCAAGTATCATACTATTATCTGTATCTGAGGTGTTACCATATGCAAGAGATGCATAGAATTAAGGCACAGTGGTACACAGAGAACCAAGTGATGCAAATCCAATGCCTCCAGGAACTACTGTTCTACTGTTTGGTTTTTTTAATCACTGAACTCTAACTTTCACCCTTTTCTGATTAAAGAGATACAGGAAGATACTCACCCAACAAAGCTTTCCAGCAAGTCTATGTTCTTACGGTCACTCACAAATTCCCCAATCATCTTTTTGTCCAGGCGAGGATTTTCCCGTAGCCACCTGGCCACCTCATTGTTGTCGATGGGGGTGGCAAGAAGGTTCTTCTCCTGCAGAAACTGTATCCCTTTCTTTGGCTTTTGGTTGAACTGCTCTGTGCCAGTTATCAGGAGCTGAAGAAGACATTCAGATAATTACAAGCTTGAAGTGCATTTCTTACTTTAGATTGTTCTTAGCATTTGAACTAAAATCAAAGTAGAAAATAGATCAACCTCAGCATGATCACGTTTATCGTACTGTGTAATCCAGCAAGAAGACTAACCAAGGCCAGAAAATCTATGCTCATCACAAGGATTTGCTATCAAATAATACTGGACAGAGCAAGCATGAGCTGCTATCTTTGAAAAGCTTTGACATTTCACCAAGCAATTAGCTTTGCTACCCCAAGTGCCTCACCTGCTCTAATATGGAAACAGAGCAGAGGAAGGTATCTGATGAACCTCAGACATGTGGCAAGATCAACTCTACCTAGTTATAACAGGAGCACTGCTCCATGCCTTCTTCTGTCCCCTTTGGCTCCAGGCTCTTGTACTCCACCTCACTGCCAGGAGACATGCAGCAAGAATCTTTGGCACTCATTCAGCAGGCGCAAGGAAGCAGTGCTGCAAAAGCTTAAACTAAGAACCAGAAAACATTCTGCTAGTGAGACATGGTCCCAGGAACATCTGGTATTCCAGCATGATAAGGCTATCTGTAGGCTGGGAAAAGCAGGTGCAGTTTTGGTTTTGAAGGGAAGTCAATTACTCTGCCCTGCTTGATTCTTGTTTTAGGAAACCAGACCATACCACAGTCATAGTGTAATAAAACACCTGACTAAGAAAGGGTTAACTGAATGTTCTTGGTGCTGTTGAGAAAAACCAAAAGCACAAACAACTGTATGAACTTTACTAAGGCACCAGAATAAATGTCAGTTCCCTGTTAGCTCCTATCACGATCAAACTGCTAGTGATGACCTAGTGAACTAAATTCGTGACCATCATGATTACTAGCTCCCCTGGGCTTCTCAGTACCTCAGAAGCCACCAGCCCTCTGTTCTCTGCTTCCCCTGCTTGCATGAACATCCTCAAATTGCAGTGAAACACAGACCCTGAAATAGCATGGCGCACGCAAGGACCCAGCGAGGTCATAGCAAAATAATAACCATGTGCTGCCCCAGTATAACAGGCCTGAAGGGACTGTATGATGTTAGCGGCATTTCTGTTTACCTGTAAATCCTGTAACCCAAGCCCTAGGGTATTCTATGGACTGGTTATACTTCTTCAGACCACCTGAAAGGAGACCAGGCTGCTGGCAGTTTGCACTGCATTTATACTCATGTCTGTCCTATGCTTCTGAGATTCTGGTCATTGCCTTTGGAAACATCAAAGAAAACTTTCCATTTGAGGCATAATTTGTTTTCTGCTTTTATTTAGCTTTTTTTGTCCTTCCAGCTGTGGTAATGTTTAGTACTTCACAGGTTAAAGGAAGCAGAACATGCTGATGCCATGTCAGCATCAACATTACTTAAGCTGAATGTTTTGTGTGCCCTGTTTACATGCTCAGGATGAAACCATTCACAGATTTAGGGTCAGGAAAGAATTTTCCCTGGGCAAACTAACAGAGATTTATGAACATCTTTCTACCCTCTGCTGTAGTGCAAGGCACTGCCCTTTTTCTAGGACCACCTGGAACTTTCTTTAAGGAACTCTCAGCCACTGGCAATGCTCTTGATTTCTTCTAACCTTGTTTTCCAGCACAGTAAAGCTGGAGTATTATCAGAGGTTTTCAGTTAGAACAGTGGAAGCACTATGCAAGCTCCCTTCTCAACAATGGACTTTCACATAAAGTCCATCAGCAAAGCTGCCATGAAAGCTAGATTTAAGGCAAAGCAAAGGGTTACAAATTAAACAGTTTCAGTCATCCTTATGATAAAGCAAACACGGGAACACACAGATCAGGATAGCAGGCTAGACTGTTAATTTCTATCATAGGCCTCGCGGTACACTCCCCATTTACAGCTTTGATAAGAATAGGGAACCTGCCCTTTTTGATGAAAGTACATTATTATCTCCACATAATGCAAACTAGACCCAGCAACTTTTCCATCCAGAAATCTGATGGATCTAGCTTACAAATTGAGCCACAAAATTTCCCCAACACCTCTTGCAACTTTTAGCACAGCTAAACCAGAACAGGTAATAATCATTGCTGGTTTTGCAGTGTAGCAGGATTTTCAGTGACTATTTAATTCTTATTAGCAGAGACTAGAACTCAAAATTTCTGAGATATGACCAGTCATGCAAAACCCACATGGGATGGGAAACAAGAACACTCAAAGATCCATTTGTACTGTATTCCAAATCATACCTTCTTTTTGTTCTTAATCTGCGTAAGTTCCTGAGGACTTGGAAGGATACAAGAAAATCGAGTAGGCTTCCTGGGGATGCTCTTCTCAGCTAGAAGGACAAAGTACCATTACAGTCAAACCTATCCCCAGAGTAGCACTCAGCCTACTATAGTGTCCCATCATAACTTTCAGTCATGGAGTCTTGGTGTAATGTGCTGCTATGCAAATGGCAGTCACACTCCTACTATTCAATTACTACATTCCTCCCACCCACATTTTCTTCAGCATAATTGCTTAATACCTCCTTGTCCTAAACAATTTCACACATCTGCAAGATTTGATTTTCTGGCTATTTTGACTACCTACATTACTGGTCCCCTGGAGAGCCCTTGACTACCTTAAAAATACTAAGCACTGGTATGAATTTCACACACTTTTGCCCTAAAGTAACCCACCAGATCTACCCCCCCCCCCCCCCCCCGAAGAAATGCAATAGTTCGCAGGCATATATAACACACATATAATAAACAAATATTCACCACATATCTCCTCCTAATTTTGAACACACAATAGCTACAGTGGTCTATAGCATAGCAGGACCAGTAAGTGAATGTCAGGACCAGCATATACACACTCAGAGTGTCAGGGTACCACAGAGACTATTACCTGCCTCACTTCCTCCTTCCAATTCCATGCAGCCCTCCTTCATCTGGTCAGCCATAAGGCACCCACTGGTGGGAGGACATGCCCCAGCTGGCTCTGAGACTGTACTGGAAGATTTTCCCTCACCGAGTACTCTCTCATTATCTGTAGAAATAAAATAAAAAAAACCCCACAAACAAAACCAAAACCCACACATAAACAAACCCATAAGTCAAGGAAAAAGCTAGGAACAGAGAAATAATGAACTGATGACTCTAAACTGAACATGTGCTTATTCAAAGGAGTTCCCCACAGTAACTGTGATTCCTCAGTATCCTCAGTATTTTGTCTACATGAACCCCATGGCATACCCTCCTTCTGTTGTGATTGCCAGTCTTGACATGGCCTTTATTTAAAGCTTCACATGAGGGGCACATTTTAATATCTGTAAATTTTACAAATAGCAAGATTATTAACATCAGTGTGTAGTTACAAAACATGCAATGGGAAGACTGCAAACATATTTAAGGAGCTTACTATGTCAGCTACCAAAATGAGATCCGCAAGTTTAGCACAAGACTAAGTTGAACATCAAAATATCAAATAAATGGGTCTTACTATTGCTTGTTTCTTTGGTGCTGTTCATGGTTTCTGGGCTGGATTTCACAACTTCTTTCTCTTGTTGATGTACGCTACTCAGCACTTTGGCCTGGCAATGTGCCTCAGTGCTATCTATCACTGTCAGTAATGCTTCCAGAGACAGCAGATGGACAGTATACAGCTGTCCAGAAACTGGGAAGGCATTCTGGGAAATAAGATATAAGCATTAGTCAACTTTCATGCCCCTCTCACCATAATGGGGGATGGAAGTTTTCCTCACAGCTTGGGGAAGCCTAAAGCATACAACAGAACACCCTAAACTTTTCACACTAAGCTTTCTAGCATATATTTAATGGTTTGTCTGCTCTGACATTATTAAAGCATCACGGCTATTCTTTTCTCTTTGGCTTCCAAATGTTAAACAGCCACTTTCACCTCTACAAACTACCCACCCCGAATATTTCGGCCACACCCGTCCTTAAGTTCTGCATCTGCGCTAACCTTTGCTCTGAGTTACCGGCTCTCTCTTCACAGCCGGCCGCTCCCTCCCTCCCTCCAGCCCGCCAAGGCCGGCAGCCCCCGGCCCGCGGTTCAGCACCTTGGACAGCAGCTTGGTGAGCTCCTCGAAGAGGTTGGCACAGTAGTAGTCACAGTCGTAGTTAATGTAGAGCTCGGTCACGAAACTGGGAATCCTCCACAGCTGAACAATGGCTTCCAAAGCCATCTCCTTCATTTCATAGGGCATCTTTGGGTTTTCCACAGTGATTATTTCCATCAGCTTCTTGATATACATCTGGCAGAAACATAGGGCAGCTCAGTTTAAGGAAAGAAAAAAGAAAGCAGGACAGTGAATAGCTTTGAGGACTACAGAAATAGATTTAAGCTTCACCTTCCCACATGATACTCCATCTTTAATGATAGCTCATTCTGAAGGAGGTTGTAGAAAGGTTTAAAATAGTTCTATCGTGCAGTGCACCTGGACTTACCATCCTAAATAAACAGTATGAAGGCCGGCAGTGCAGCACACCAGTCTCAAAGACATTTTATCCAACAAGAAAAAGCCTACACAGCTTACCTATAACCCACCAAGTCATTTATACAAAGGTAAATTGATATTTAGACTCTATCTTACTGCCTAGCCATATGCATTTAATTGAAGAACAAGAAACTACTGCTAGGCACCCAGTCATACTCAAAAAAACTCACCTCCAGCTGGAATTTCAGATGCTCTCTCATGCTCTCAAAGAGAAGAAAGCACACCCTGAGGGAGGTTGCATACAGATTGATCCGTTCCACACTCAGTAGCTGAACAGGAAACAAACAAACAAAAAAGACCCTTTAAGATTTAAGAATTACAATGGCTAGTCATTATGTGCTCTAAGTAGCAGTACTGTGGCGCTGCAGGGATCACCTGCAGCAGCCTTGAGATCCACACTTTGCCTCCCCAAAGCAATGTTATTTCAAAAAATTCCTTATTCTATCTCCTGGTCTCACTTTTTGCTGGTGAGGATGAGTATACTTAATCCCCTTCTGCTTATGGCAGCACTTTTCCTACTACAATTCTGTTCCTTTGCCAAGTCCACAGATCCTCTTAGTGGAGAAGGAACTTGGGAGAAGGCCTGCCTCCAACATGGCCCTTGTGCAATTAATGGCTTGGTATGCCAAAAGTACTGCCTACTACTAAGCTGGTAACTTGCATCCATAATTACCTCAAAACCAACTACATGAAAACACAGCGTTATCCCACAGTAACACTTCATTCAAATCACCTTCAACCTTCATGGCCCTGGTCTGAAAAAAAAAGCACACAACAACCTCTGTGGCTTTGCAACAGCATTGTTTCACCGGTGCACTTCAGAACTCTCATTACAATGCAGCAGAGCTTATCTGAAGACCGAGACCTGCCAAACCTCAGAATCCTAAATTCCAATAGACTCTTTGATGCAAATTAGTATCTGACTCCCCAGTGCCATATGCCATGCAGATATAAGCCAGACTCACTTGAAATAGGTGCCGGCACAATTCCTCTTTAACAAGTCCCAAGAGGGACTGGCAGTTTGCAATGGGTGCTGACTCCAGGGCAACAGTTAGCAGCTGCAGCCCCATGTGGATCATCACCTCAGAGTTGTGGCGGTCATGAGGGTTGGTGAGCGAGATAAGAAAGCGGAACAGTTCTCTAATACATGGTAGTCCATATGGGACCAGTGCTGCTCCTAAAAAGTAAATGAGAGAGATTAGTGCTTAACTTTGCTTTTTGCAGGTGCCTAACAAGTGTTACAAATGAAATTGTTACAGACCAGCTGATGAACAGGAGCTTATAACTCTCTTAGCAGAAAATGAAACAGAATAGTGGAAAGGAAAAGGGACTTCAGCAATATTGCCCACCTCTCACCTTCTTTTTGGGAAGACTGAGTAAAACGCACTCCTCGGGGATTTACATAGTCCATGTCATGAACTGAGGCAGAGTCAGAATGTTCTGCTACACATGTGCACTCCTCTAGGACCTCAGGGATAGACTCGACAGATGCTGACTGGATCTTCTCCTCCCTCAGACTTTCATTCTTCATTGATATCAGTCATTTGAGATTGAAAAAAGCAAAACAAGAGTTAACATGTACTAGCCAAGCTAAAAGAAAGACTTATTTGTTCACGGTTCCTTCAAAACTATTAAAATTACACAGGGCACTCATGGAAGAGGAGCAGGAAAACAAAATTTAAGAGAAAAGAGCACCTCCAGATAATCTGCAGCCCTTTCTGCCCTTTCACTTCCATCTAGTTCTTACCTATTTTACATAACTCCAGGTTGCAAGACTAAGGACTTTACTTCAAAGATACTCCTATAACCTATCAGTTCTTACTGCATCCCTGAGGTTAGGATTTGGCTCATTTTTTGGTTTTAAATGCTATGTAATTTCAGCACACTATTTTTATCTATGCTTTCTTAGCATTTTTACCATTCAAAATATCTGCAGCTCTAATCCATTCTCTCAACAGTATTACTGTTGCAGGGGATATGGAAACAACACAGAGGAAAACTTACTGACAGAGGCCTTCATTCAGGTTAGTTATATTTCACAGCAACAGCAATGCACATGCACAAACACCAACAGTTGAATTTCTACAAACTCAAGAAAAATTGTTCACTAAAGATAGTGAAATTAGTTCTCCTGCAGATTTGCTCCATGTTTCCCTCTAACAGTTTCTCCTTTAATTAAAGTTGATGGTATTGGCAGGAATAGAACTAGATAAGTAGGTGCATTCTTGGACTGCACAGTTATAATTTCTGAGCCACCGGGGATGGTCTCAAGAGAAAACAAAGAATGAATGTTTGTGAATTTACAAATCGCTTACAGTGAAGGATGTTTTATTCTGACCCTTAGCCTTGAAATAGAATATAAACACTATGACCAAAAAGAGAGAGAAAAAGAGAGCAAATGTGCTAAATTCACAACTGATAATGCTGGGATTTGGAACTTTTGTTTATAAGTTATATCCATGTACCTGGAGTTCGGGTTGATTTTGATTTTCAGTGACTTTGGCCTCATTTGAAGGCATTCCTGCATTAAGTCCCAAAGAAGTAGCTTGGTCCAAGTCTGTCAGGTCTTCCTTGGAGGTAGTCTGTGAGGACAACTCCAAACCACTGTCTGTAGCAGGACTGACCACAGATGAAACATTTTCTGAGCTCCCAGAGGAGCTGGGAGAAGGAGCATCTATGAAAGTAACTCCGCTTGCTGATGAGAAATGGAAGCAAAAAGATTAGTATAATTCTTTCCATCAACTATAACTTCATACATTGAATACAGCAACAGAGAATTACTTTGATTACTACTTCACACTACAAATGATCTCAGATAGTTACGCATTTATGTAGAGAATGTAGATAAATTAAGTTCTCTTGCCAGGCATTAATGAATCAAATAGACAAACAGGTGAGATACTAGCAGTTCTCAAAATTAAAATACAGTAGCTGGAATCTAACAGACTCAGCAAATAAGATAATTCACAGTTAGACGAAGGGTGCAGGGGGTTTCTGTAATTAAGAAGAGATCTGAAAATAGTCCAAAAGGTGTACTTTACTCTTTGATACAATGGCACAACCAGTTTAAAGACTTGCATCAAGGATTAGTGATTTCTTCAAAGTGAGAATTTTTAACTTGATTGGAAGGCAAGACTAATTTCTTTAATTCTCCTTAAACAAATGGAATTGCAATAAAACTCAAATGGGTCTGAAATGGAGTAGTGAAGTCTTTTTACTTTTTCTCTATAAGATAGTGCTCCAGGAATCTAAGTTTTCCTTTAAAAGAAAGCCAGGTATTTGCAGCTTTTATGGTTCTGAGGATACTTAAAAAATGGAAAACAATATTTAAAAAAGATATACTGTAGGGCACAGTAATAAAATAAAGGCACATACCAGAGTTATGTTATGAATTTACATGTGAAATGTGTATGGTTTTGCACAGTGGTGTTTTATTGCTGGCGATTTTTGGAAATTTCTTAAGTAGCAGGTCATTACTTGACTTTTAAGAAATTAAATGGAATACATGACAAATTTTGCAATCCTTTCTTCTTCATCTGCTAAGCCAGAATTCTGGCCTAAAAAGCACAATTAATACATTACCTAGCACGACAAGGTCAGAGTTAATGATATGCTTTGCAACACAATTCAACTCTCTCTCTAAAATGTTACAGGAGTTATAATACTGTTTAATGGAATTTAATACCTATTTGGAAACTTAAATATAATGATGATTTATGCAGGGATAAGTTCTCATCTGGATGGATCTTCTCAGTTATATGCAATTTGATCACATTTATTATTTCCTTAGTTTTCACCAATCATGCTGTTGTGTAGAAACACACTTGGAATTGTTCACGCTACACTGAATAGTTTCCTGTGACAGTATAAGTGTCAGAACTAGATATTTTACACAGCTATTGTTTCAATGTTCCTGTCTGTTTCCTTTCACTGTTAATGTTTATGTCTGAGCCGTCAAATTGTAGAGTGCACAAGAGACAGAGTACTTCACAGCCAGAGGGACTCATCTATCCAGAGGACAGGTTAAAAACAGTTGTAACTATTTAGTCTACTCCTGTGCAACAGCAGGATATGGAAGTCCCCCAACATTATATTCTTGAGCTCGCAGCACTAGTCACATACTTTATCACTTCTGCAGGCTGCATCAAAGCATGTGAAAAAAGATTCACGTGTATACCTGTTAATTTCTTGCATGCAATCCACTTTCAGGTACTTTTGCTGCTCCCTCTACTTTTACCTACATAACTCTTCATGCCTTCTTTCCATATCATGGCCTCTATTCTTCCCAAAACAGTCATAAGTGCAGCCCACATTTCCCTGTCCCTTAATGAGTATAACCTTTTTTTCGTATTTCATGGACTGCAGATGCACACTTTCAGTCATTATATCAGTATTGAGAGATCTGTTCATTCATCTATCCTTGATACCTAGGTTTCTGCACATCCCTCAGTTCTACCTGTATATTTTCCCCAGTCATTCACTCTTCCCTCGTTACCACCACATCCATACCCTTTGGTACACCCTTCAGGAACACAGAAAAGACTATGTCATTTAAGTCAGCAGTCTCCAGTTTGCAGGAAACCTTCTCCCCAGCTCCATTCCCCTTTGGTCTTCCCTTGCCAGTTCTTGTTCTCAATCTCTTCCATGCACCTGCTGCACCCTCCAACTCCTCCGCATCACATGGCTGCCCATAACCTCAGCCACCTCTCCAGGTCCCCGTTCCCTTTTGCACAAAGTACCCCTGTAAGGCATGGTGAAGGCAGAGAAATGCTGTCAAGTTAGCCACAGGACCATGCTTTCCTCCATCAGTACGTATTCAATCTCCTTCAAACTCTTTCTCCTGGACCTGAAAAGCTATGATATGTTTTATTGCTATAGTCACTGAGAAGTAATATAAAAAAATCTAATGCAGAACAACATGTTAAGAGAAATGCAATAAAGACAGATTCCAAAAAAGCTCTAGAACAGATGCTGTCTGGTCTCTGGAAACAGCTTTCAACTTACCTGCGATGTTACTAGCATTGGTTGCTGGTTGTTCTGTTCCAGGAGAGGCCTTAGTTACATGGCGAGGAGGCCTTGGTGATCTCTTCTGCTTTTTCCATTTTGATGATTCACTCATTCCTCCAGCTCTCATTTTCAACTGAAAACCATAAATCGTTAAGAATATCAGTATAGCAAAACCACATAGTGCAATGGATTACACAAGCCAACCCACAAAGGCCGTCTCAAAACCTTCAAAGTCAGGCACAGCACTTAAATATATCACACAAATTAATCAGCACCTCAAAATCATGCAAACCAGACCCTGACTCCCCACTACCCACATATGAGCCAACACTCCATGCCTGAATCAAGGGAAAATTTACTGCAGCTACTCTGCTATAATATATACTTAACAGTTCAATTATCACAGCACTCCCTCTTCCCTATCAATACCTCCTAGCTTTGCATTAGGATAAAGAATTCTTTTAGACCTACAGGCACATGTCAAATCTCTTTGCTTTTGCCTATGTTTCCAGACTTCTAAAGCACATCAATTAAAGTACTGCACATAAGCAAGTACTAGTTAGGTTTGATGTTCGATAAAAATTTCACCATCTATACAAGAAGGCTGAGAATGAAGCCTGAGCACTCAGTCCCACACTGCACCGTTTGCAGCTCTGTCACTTATCTTTTGCCTCAATTCACTCTTCATAGCAATGCCACGTTCACTTTCCTCCAGTATCTTTCACCATTAACAAGTGTTTCTCCAGCACTCCACTCACTCCTGGTGCACAACACATTACAAATACCACCCTAGTGATTTAGAACAAACCATATTCTGCTTTCACCTGTCTTCTGTCATTATTCCGCTTGAGATCTAAATCTAACCTAACCTCTAACATCCTTCTTGACCAGGATCGTACTTTTAGTTCTTATACAGATCTTTGATCAGGCAAACAAGAATCACAGTAGGAGCAATGCAGACTGCGTGGCACTTGCTGCAATGTGCTGTTATTGCAGGCACACACAGATGCTCCAGAACTTCCTAAAAACAACACGATATTTAGTCATTGACAATGGCAACAACAGGCCTGAAAACAGCTTCCTTCTAAAGAAAAAAGCAAATTCCTCTAAGTGCAGGATTGCACTTATTCTTGGGTTTGGTAGCTGTACTCAACTTTTCTGATGCTGTCAGACCTCTTCAATTTGGGGTGAAAATTTAACCACTGAACAGGTACCTTGTACCTGTAGTACAAGTGGAAACCATTCAGCAAGTCTCAGTACCAGTCCCTAACTTGGTATTCTTCTTTGTAAATTTATCACAGTTAAGTTATATTATAGGCTATACTATTCCTTATTTCTTATATCCCTAGCATCAGATTTAAATTCTCTAGAAGACATCTATATTCTTTAGTCTCTTCCTTTCTCTGCAACTTGCCTCCTTCCAGCTACTACTGTTTTTAAATGCCAATAAACCTTCTACGTTGTGCTACTGTTTTTCCATCTCTTTCCCTTTGTCCAGCTAGAATGCTAACTCATTGTACATGGTCTGTAATTTTTCTCCTTTAATCAAAGCTTCTGAAAATGTTATGTCCCAGTGCAGTAAACCATTTGTGTAACTTTTCTTTACACCACAAATTCTATTTGTTTGATGACTAATCCCCAAGTTTTAGCTATGCTACAGTTTCCTTGAGCTTGTTAATTAACAACAGGCTCAGAATTACTTTGCCCCTTGTTATTTCTTCCAAATTTGCAGCAAGAATCTCCTTCTAAATCACAGCTTCTGACAAATGCTTTCGTGACAAGCACGCAGCTAAAACCAAAATTTTGTAGATTTCAAAATGTTTTAAAATGCTTATGGATCACAATACTTTCACATAAAAATTGTCAGTGCTCTCACCTTTCCTACTCACTGCTTCGTAGAGGGCATTATCTTTCATTCTTACCAATTCCTAATGTTTCACCTCTACTTGTTTCCTTTTCCATTTAAAAATCTCTCTGAGCCTTAAATATTACTAATACTTCTACTCACTAAAGGCTTAAGCTTCTGATTAGACCAGGTAGTTTTACTTTACCTACCAACTATTCTAGAAATAGCCATATTTATTTTTTCTCCCTTTTCAGTAACTTATAAAATAAAATCTGAAGACTTATGGTTCATTGTATCTAACTACTTCAAGTAGGAAGAAAACCTGGAAGCATTATGTGTTAAATCCAAGAACATCTGTTTCAAAGCAACAGATTTGCTTCTAGCTACTATATCCTGATGCCATGATTTGCCAAGTAAAAAGTTACTTGCTAGTAAAAATTGGGGTGGGTGGGATAGGAGGCACGGGGCGGGGTGGCAGGGAATTGAACCAACAAAATGGAGCCAAGATGTTGCTAGGAGCTAACCATGTCAGTCCCACAGGTCCACTGAAGGTCCTTTCACACACAGTCATGCTCCTGACAAACAGGTAGCTTTTGAATCATCCTATCAGAAGGTTCAAGCTGACAATTTAATTACTATTTCTGATCTCCTTTCACACAACACCAAATACCGTCTCAGTTCAACACTAGCCTTTTTGAAAAAGCACTTTTTCTCAGACACAATATCCATTTTTAGTGATTGCTCTGTGCTTTGTATTAACTCCAAGATTCCTCCTCTTGAGGTTCATAACCTCCTTTGATGAACCTGTGCTATCGTTCAGAGACCGAGTCACAACAGCCTCATACGGATTGGAAACCTTTTAGGGAAGCAAGAAGACCCAGTTGATATTTAAAGAATCCCAAACATTTAATCAAAATATAAAGCATTCAAACAAGAATTTAAGTTTATTTGGGTTTCTGGGTGGGTTTGGGGGGGGAAAGGGGAGTAGAATTAGGTATTGGTTTGGGCTTTTTTTTTTTGTCAATTTAACAGACAAGTAAGATTACACAGTAGGTCTTTTCCATCTCATACCATTCAGTATTCCACATTCTACACAAACAGGGACCCTTTTATTAGGCATTACCTACTAGGATTACCTGGGACTACCCCCCCATATCCATTCCTCCCTTCCCCCCCCCCTTTCTTTTGCTATCTCCTATAAACAAAAGATACCAAACTACAATGACAATTACACATAGCTTTAAAAAATTACAGAAGCAAACAGAAATGCTTAATAGAAGTGTTTCACCAGTGTCAAGGGTCTGCATGTTGTTTTAACAAACAAACTCTGAGTTTGGGAATTCTAAAACAATACATGTATCAAAGGAGAGCAAAGCAACATCTTTCATTCTGTATTTTGTATTGAATTAAAATGTAACAATGCCATGACTTCTTGCTTTTTATGTTAGTATAAAAACATCAAAAAGTCTTACACAGTTTGTCTTTGACTAAAGGAACTATTTCTAATGCTTGTTTTTACCTTCAATATCAAGGCATTTCCTAATTTCACTAGAAAGCTCGGTTGCATGTTAACAGACTGAGATTTTAAACCTAAGGCCTTCTTGACTAAATCCTGGAGGTAAATGGCATTTAATACATCATTAAAATATCCTGAATTTTAATCATCATCTAAAACTCTCCTTCCTTATCCAACACTCAGTGATATTATAGTTGCATTGGCTTTCTAATTATCAATGTCCTTCAGATTAGATTAAGCTTGTACTTCCACAGTAATTAACAACTGAAGTTAGTATTTAAAAATAATTCTTTAGAAATCAGAGTAGAGACAGAGCTCAGAGCTACTGCTCATTCGTTTTGGAACTCAGTACAGATTCCATTCCATTTATCCAAGTTACCTTTGCATGAAGAAACATGTACACAGAATTGTAGGGGAAAAAAAAATTATAAGACTCCAAATGCTTCCTTTGATAGACGAGGTTTTAACAATAAAACTCCAGTTAAGGTCTAGGAAGGTGAAGAAAAATGTAATACTATAAAATTCTTTTTAAAGGGTCTGTGAGATCTCATTTTTCTACAAGCCACCTTACCTGCACTCGTTTGTTTTTCCATAAGATACTGTAAGCCTCAAGAGAAAAGGGCAGGGGCCAATGATTAGTAACTAAAGTGATTATACTAAAACATGAGCTCATTCTAGATGCAGCATGGAACTGGTCAGCACACCAAGTAGCGTTCAAGACACAAAAGCATGCAGAGAGAACGCAGTCCACGATCCAAGTCCTGGAGACACCGATGCAGTCCAGTCATCTCACTTACCTACCTGCCTGCACTGCAACAACTAATGAAGTTAATTTGGTGAAACACATTTATGCATCTTAGGCAACTATGAACATAATCCACCCCCAAAATCTGTGAAGACTCAGGTTTGGCTTCCTTCTGACTCGCACCGCAGAACCCCATGTTTAGCTACAACACTTTCTACTGCAAAGGGAAACATTTCTTAGTCTTTTCTTCTGTGTAACTCTGCATAAATCTGTGAGTCTCCAGCCACTGTCTTTGCAAACTAACCTGACTGTAGACACAGGACAAAGGAATGGCAAACGTGAGTCTAAATGTTTTGTTCAGCTTTTACACCAAATAGCATTAAGGGCAGACAAGAACTAAAGCTACATTAAGTTTATGAACCAACATGGAAAAGTGAGAAGGGTCCCATCTAGCTACCTTCTCAGGGTTTCTATGATCAGTCTGAAAACAACCATCTGTAGGCCTACAGTATTTCTTTAGGAGTATTTTCTGGGGGAACTAGCAGGGACTAACACATTTCATAATTCAGTTTGGCCCCACTCATCCCACATTAGCAAAATACTGTGCTGGGAACCATATTTAATTTCAGAAGAAACATGGTCGAAGATGTTGAAAATGTACAGCAGTCTCCTTCAAAAGCTTTAGAGAGCATTGAACTCCGTGGTCCTGTACCAAGTAACAAAGCTCAGAGATTCACCTTGAGTAAAACTGCCTAAGACATGCTGGGTCAAGAGACTCCTCTGGTATGCTGCTACATCTGTAACCAAGGTCAACAGCTAGGACACAAAACACTTGAGCCTTCAGAGAGCAATCTACATTTTTGATGTTTCTTTTCTTCAGTTTTTCACTGTCATAGAGGATTCAAATCTTGCCCACAACCTCCCACTCCCTTCCCTCAGAGGATGCCGTGATGGTGTCTTAGGCGGCACTCGCCACGACACTGAATGCTGCAGTAAAATAAGGGTCTCTCCCTCCCAAGCCTGCCCCAGCTGCAGCCACGACACTGCAAAGCAACCGCTGCATGCATTGTCTCCCAAAGCCATGCTGTGTCAAATGAGTGGAGGGAGATTCGCTGCACACAACAAAACTCTCTCTCAGGTGGTGTTTACAAGAGAAGGAAGAGGGGAGTAAGGTAAGAAGGGAGAAGGGAGAGAGAGACCTTCAGGTTCTTAAAGAGCAATACCCTCTCTAATTGGTTCAGGGCTTTGGGCTGTTCCCCACTACTTAGCTCCAGTTTGTTGAGGAGACATGAAGAGATCTGTGAAAGATAGGCAAATGCATGGTTTAAACAAAGCAAAGTAAACCCATAGAAAAGAATAACCTGGCAGAGCGCAAGGCTGCAGGGCAGACTCCTGGCATGCACAGCAAAGAGACAGTACAAGGTAACTGCACAGATCAAGACACAAGACAGAGCATCACTTAACTGAGCTGGGAGCAGCCATCACTTGGTAAGGGTAACCCTCCTAAATTCAAATTCACCTTCACATTACACCTTCTCTACACAGACCATGACAAATCCTGATACCTGCAGTACATTAGTTTTCCTTAGGCCAACATACCATCATCACAAATCTTGCGACTTTTCTCCCACAGCAAGGGAAAAAAAGCAATCATTAGGTGACTACACAAGAACTAAAGCCCTAAGCTATTTTCAGATTCCTACAAGTAAGCATTCAGTCTCTCAAAACACTGCTATAGTCGCCCTGAAATGTACATTTACCCAATGCTGCCACTTTTCTCAACTCATTAAAAACAAAAACACAGTGGAAATTATGTTACAAATAGCATATTCAGCCTAAGTTCAAAGTTGGTTATTTCTTCTCTAGCACTCCCCTTTCCTGTTGCTCTCAACAGTAGAATCCTGTATCTTTAGTGACATTCTTTATATGGAGTATAAAGAATATATATATGTATAGAAGTATATATGAAGTTCCTCAAGTGGACCTCCCTCCACCTAAGAAATTATTACATTAATAATCACATAAGGTCACATTTATGGTCTTTGCCATACTGAATCCAGCTGCTAAAAACCTCCCTGTACAGAGGGAAATGGTATTGTTGAACAAACCCAGATCTTCTACCCTCAGAAAATTGTGCATTTAGAGAAAGGGAGAAAAAACAGTCTACTTTGATTTGGCTGCTAATAGAGACGGCATTGCCCATGTCAACTAAGAGTTTTGCTACAGAACGCTGACCCTTCTAGAAGCCACCAGAGCTTTTTCTACAATAGCCCAATTTCATAATGGTTTCATGCTGTTTCACCAGCCTCAAAAAGCTTCCTTTCTACATAGGGAGAACTGGACAAATACATCCCAAGAGGTCAGTATTAGACCTGTAGTGAATGAAGAAAGATGAGAAAGAAGCTGGAGAGAGAGCAGAAGACAGCAAATGATCAGAAGACAATTGCCATCAGGTCCCACAACTTGCTGGGGTTTTCTAGTCCACAGCAGCGGATGGCTGTTCCCAGAATCCAGACTGATTCACTTAGGCAGCAGTATCATTAACAAGATTCACTACTGGACTATGTGGGCTTAATCCCACAGAATTAATGAAGCTATGTCCATTTATGCAGTTAAACATGCTCTTTCAGTGAACTGGGGACTTGCAGAAATGAAGAAACACAAGTGTGAAAACAAACAATACAGAGATGAACACAAACCCGACACAAGAGCAGAACAGCCACCACAGTACTGAGTCTTACCTTCTTCATGTTAGTTCCCATGTAGCTTTTAGGCTCTTCTTTAAACTGAGGCAACCTGAAAGACAAAGAACAAGCCTAAATAATAAGCCTTCTTGGGTTAATAAAAAGGGGAAAAAATAGACTGGTCTTTCCACTCATGCTGCACATACTAGAAAATCAAAATTAGCTTTTCTCCACAAAAAGAGATGTTCTTAGTTTCTTTTCCTGCCAAAATCTGCTGAGGGAAAAAAAAAAAGTACAGATGAGAGGTGCTTTGCATGCTCCTAATGCTAATGGCAGTTTTGCTATATTGATTTTCATTGTTAATGGTCATATAAGTACAGTTTCTTTTCCTTCAGTGTATGTTTTCAGCCGTGGACTAATTAGATTCGTTCAAAACAGGTTTCTCTGATGCTGCTAAAACCAGCTGCTGAGCCAGAGTGTCATCCACACCAGGACTCTTGCAGTGTACACATTATTACTTATCATGGCAACCCTTTTCATTAACTTTGTAGAAACCCCAGTAGTTATCCTCTATTCTGTGTCATATAAACACAATTGTAGTGCACAGTGGATCTAAGTTTAAGCTGAATGCTTTGAGCTAAGCAGTCCCTGTCCCTGAAATAAAAGGGGTAGACAGCTCTCACCTGTGCTACCAAACAACAAATGCACACAGCTCTGCAACTCCACACACCCTGCTCTCCCTTCTGTTCCTTTACTACACTTCTATCTTTGCTTGCTGAAGGGATAAAGCCTTGCAGCATAGCTCTGGACGTTTCTTTTTTTTGGTAAGCAAGATGGCCAAACCATCCCTGCAGTTGCTGTCTTTGCCTTGGTTCTATATCCCAATGTCCACAGGCACGGATGACAGTGGTGTCTCCAAGCCTTATCAAGAAGGAAGAGGAGAGGATACACAATAAGTAATGAATAAGCACTAAGTAAATTCACATACACATTTGGAGAAAAAGTAATGTGGTCTCTCCTCTTTGGAGAGATTGATTCTGACTCTGCCCCACATTTATCCAGTGCACTGCATGACACAGGGTGCACAGAGGAAAAAAAACCCCAAACAACCGAGAACCCACTGGAACCGAGTATGACAATGGGGGGAGGGGAATAAAAAAAAATTATGAGAGCTGTGTTTCACAAGCTGTCAGTTTTACTACAATCCTTTCCTACTGAAAGTATTTCTATATCTGCACATTTCCTCATTACAATACCCAGACAAAGTGTATGATTACTTCGCTACCTGGAGAAACAGTTTTGAAGTTAAATAACTACCTTGAGTTTAAAGAAGTAATCTTAATTACCTGAAGGGTGCTGAAAAGGGCAGAACATTTGTCCAAGACATATGATCTCAAGAGTTTAAAATTCTCTTTGATATGTGAGGTCAAAGCTCTCAGCATGAAATCAACATGTGACTATTCAACACCATTTCTAGTCTGTCTCCTGAAGAGAGCTATATTTTTTAGAGTACTTTTCTTTTTCTTTTTTTTGAGTGAAGTTTGCATTCTCTGTCCTCAAACTGGTTCCCTATCCTAAAGCTCTTCATTACTTGGCTGTCTATCTCTCCTCCAAGGACACCTTAAACCAGACAACTTTCCCTACCTCTGTCTCCCTGCAGTCTGACAGGGTCAGCCCAAGAGAAAAGTGCCAAATCCTTCATCCCCTTCCACCTCTAAATAATGACTATTTTGGATGATTTTTCTGAGGGCCCTTAAGTGGAAGCATGGAATCTTTCTGTCCTTAGAGGGCCATCTCAGCAATGCTGAGGCAAACACAAGCAGGTTTACCTTGTGAAGAGCAGCTGCACCATGTCGACCAGAGTGTGCTCTGCAGATTTTCTCAATAACTCTGTGAAGACAAAAACAAATAACACAGGTGTCATTACTCAGTGTGATATTATCAAGAGGCTTCTTCAAGCAGACTCCCCTCCGAGCCTTGTTTACAGAGATTACAGCAAATTTATTAAAACCAGCTCCAACACCGCATTACTGCAAATGTGCATGGAATCACAAGGTGGCGCCACAAAGCTGGGGAAAAAGAGCAGTCAAAAGTTGTACAGTGAACTCCTAACAAATTTTCCATGAAGTTGTAGAAAGACACAATAATATAAAGCTCAGCAGCCTTCCATGGTTGCATGTTCTACAATAGAACTAGTTAATGCTGAGGAAACCTGGTCATTTAACTGCAGAAGTATGAACAAACCTACCGCTAAGTCTCATTTCAAAGCATATGCGGAAACAGGACTGCATGATCTCACACACAGATTCATTGGTGAGGCGGGCTCCCACTGGAGTGAGCAGCAAGGTCCTCAAAACCTGCAAAGAACAGCACACGTATGTCCCATAGTACAATGACACTTGCACGCGTTTCCAAGAGAAGGTTGGCCTCCTCAAGAAGGACTGCCATGAGCAGAAAACCTAAGGGTTTTTCAGGAGTCATTTCAAACTGAATGTTGTGCTCATGAACAGACAGATTAGGAGACAAAAATGATCTCCTGACCCACTTCTAAAAGAAGCCTGATATGCTGCATGCCACCCAGTATTTAAATTCAGTAACTAGCTGCCTGTTCAAAAGTACAAAGAAGGAAGAGGTGTATAGTTCATAGGTTTGTATCTACAAAGATTTTTTTTTCTCAGAAATAAGTTTGAAAGCTCCATATGTTTAATTTACCCCTCAGTAGCACAAACCATGCACAAGGCAGGATTATCAAAACTACCACATTATCAAGCCCTTAATTTAAAAGTCATTTCATTTAAGCTTTTAATTATTTTCATTTGGAAAAGCTTTTACCACAGGTATATGAGCCATCTGTTTAAAAATAAAGTCTGTCACTAAGCTCCTACAGAGTCAAAACATTGCTCCCTCCTCTCCATCTCCATGTAACAGGATACGTTCCACAACGGGCATCAACCATTATGGTAATTACCATTTCTCTCCACTTACCTGTAGGATTTTCATCAGGACAACCTCATCACTCGCATGATCCGTGCCCACAAATCGGGCATGAGTGACAGCATCTGCCATGTTCTCCATCCCCTCTGCTGTGCCCTCATGGCTGGGATCTGAGTAACAGAATAAAAATACATGACAGGGAAAGGCCACCTACAGCCTACCGCCTCTGTGGGGAGACATCTGCACAGAGATATTTTGTTGCCATCTGCTTCCTTAATTTGTGTGCCTGGGAGTGAGTTGACCCTACAAGAGCGAAACTCACCTCCCAGTAAGAGAGTTTAAAACTGGGAGCTTTCAGAAAGACTTTATCAAGAGTCTATTTACATTTGTGAAAAGATGTAACCTAACAAAGAATTACAATTCAGTTGTTACTAGCTCCATATTTTTTTAGACATTAATTTGTAAAACTATGTCCTGTTCCCTACAATACAGCACAATCAGCTGCTAAATGCATTCAGTTCTTCCTTGGGAATGAAGATAAAACAGCTCTTTAATGTAGGGAACCTCAGATTTACTCCCAGGAGAAGAAAATGCCAAACAGGTTCCACTAGATTGAGAAGGAAAAATTGTCTCTTGTTCTACATCCCTCCCAAGGAATAGGAGCTGGGGAAGGAATGGACCAGTAGCTTTCCCCAGAGACAACAGTAGACAGACACGATCACAGTTTAGATATCGGAGTTGCAGGCCTTCCGCTTCAATCATTCATCAAGGCTCCTTCTCTCTGTTTCAGTTTTCTGTAGCTACAAACAATGGTGCAGCTGAGAGAATGTTTAGGACGAGATTGTTGCTAGTAACCGTATCTTGTGCCACATTACACTGGCTTCAGAAAAGCTGCCTCCGGCTTTGATTTCATTCTCACTTAAACAATACAGCACTAGAGAAGAATCTTGTTACCTTCCTACCTAAACAGTCATTAGGAAAGAAAGAAGACAACCTAAACACTAGTTAATACCTCATTAATTGGCAATGGGGCCTTGAACTCCAGCAAGAATGAAGCTGATGAAGGAACCAAGTAAGACCTCATATACTTTGCCGAGAAGCTTTGCAGACTCCCTCTTTGACTCCAGTTATGTTCACACCTAGGAGGGGCTAAGCCCTAGGCATTAAAGCAAGCTACCCTTATTCTAGTCCAAAGACAGCAGCCTCCACCATGCTGTGGGGGTTCTGAGGGGCTGCAAGATAAGAAACTTCTCATAGTTGCACAAAACTGAAATGGCATCAATGTATCTCAGAATCCCATAAATCTGCATAGGAACAGCACTTCTCCTTTGCCATCTCTTACACATCCCTATTAAGGGCAAAGCTTGCCTACTTTTGACATAGTTGTCACACACAAAATCTTGCACAGATGAGCGTGAGTTCCTCTCCTGGTTTGCTGGTCCAACCTCATTGAGCTACCAAGGAGTCTGTTCCAAGACCAATCAGTCTTTCTTTTTTACCTGCTTCAGCAGCAGCACTCAACAGGATACCAAACTCTGATACTGGGAAGCATTAGATAAAAGGCCTGGCTGTCAAAGGCAGTTCTCTGTGTACCTTCGATAATGGCTTATAATCCAGTTAGAAGCTACCACTCTTCTATCAGAGGCAATACAATCAGCCTCATGTTGGTACCCTGTGCACTCTTATTCACAAATAATAGCTTAAACCACCAATGGTGATATAGGATCATTCTAAATTGCCTCAATTAAATCAGGTAAAGATTGGTGGTGTAACAATGCCAGCACCTACTTTAGCAGTACTGTTAACCAACCTCAACAACTACAGTGGAAAGCAGCTAATGGGGCATCAAGAGGAAAAAGTCACTTTCTGCAGAAAAGGGTCCCACAGGCAGACCACGCAGATTCACTTCACTGTCGCGTCTTCCAGTAGATGTGAGTTGCTGTAGGCTTAGGGACACATTTAGTCATAGTGATGGATAAATAGTCTGTGTGAAAAGGAAATGCAAGCAAGTTGTGCACATGCTTCTTGAACAGATGATGACTATTGCTTTGCTGTTCTACCTTCAACACTAATAAACACACCTCTCTCCCAACACACATCACGCCTGACTACTTCAGTCCTGGCTCCCTGGAACAGCTCTACAAATTCAGGTCAATTTATAAAGCCTCTTGAGTTCAATTAAAAGCACAGATACTTCTACTTTGCAGAAACAAGATACACTAAAGATCAATCCATTTCTTTGTTCCCTTGTGAGAGAACAGTACAGAAAGATGTGTCAATGCCTGCTCAGAATCACTAACAAAAATAAGTTTGTATGAAGCAAAATATCAGTCTGAAAATTGCCACCTACAATGCAAAGATCCAGAGACCCCCATCTAGACTTACACATTTCACATGGGGTGTACTCTCACAACAGGCAGGCAAAAAAACAAGCAGAAAGCAGAAAATCCAGGCTCTCAACCATGAGGGAAATCCAGGAAAGCCAGAAGCCTGCTCAGTAATACCTTCAATGGAACTAAAATAAATCACCAAGGAGACAGAGAAGGTAGAGGGGAGAACAAGCTTTAAACTCCCCAAACAGCAAGTCTTCTCACTGGAACCTGAGCAACAGCTACTCCCTCACAGATACGTAGTTTTCAGGAACACCAGGGAAAGTTAAGTTTAGAAATGGAGCCAGCTGCTGCTGTGGACACACTGTGACACCAAAAAGAACACATACCTTTTCTGAGGAAAATACAACAAATACAATTTTGAAATTCAGCCACTAGTCTTCCTATAGCTAAGGTCTGAGTTCATCAAAAAGGCTGACAGCTAGTTAGCTAGCACCAAACTGCTGAGTATGGAAATAACTAATCTGAAGGATAAAAATCAATGAGAGTTTAGTATTGTCACACAGTTTGCTTGTACTTTAAAAATTACTATGTAATTTATCAACTACAAATCTTGAAATAGTAGTACTTGTTTCAGAGCAGAGGATAATCTCTGTAAGGCTAGCTATTCCTACCATGCATGGTGGATATCAAGTAATTTTAACTAACTGAGCTGTGATTGCACGTTATACCATTAGTGAACTGCTGCATCCAACAATCTCACAATAGGTCTTTGCAATTCAGATCGGAAGTCTCAAAGGCTAATCAAGAATTATTCCTTTCTAATGGTTTTAAAACCCCTCAGCAATACTGGCCCAAAAAAGTGGGCAGATAACCACCTGCTGACATGTGACAGAATAAGAAAAACAGTGAGACAGCATGAGGATTAGCAATGAAATGCTTTGGAAATAGGAAAAGAAAGCAGTTTTAAAGATAATTATCAGACGAGTTTGGCCCTTTCACTGCCCACTGGTTTTCGGCCCAGTGTGTACAGCAGAAACCATCCACTCGCACAACAGACACAGCTAATGACACCTTTGAAAAAAATGCTGGTTTCACCTGTCAGTTATGCAGCCCCAAAACACACCACAACTATCAGCCGCATTGCAATTTCCCCACTGTGGTTATGCTGAAGTCCTTCCTTTCCTGTTTCGTACAGTCTGAAACAGGTTCACGTATTAAGGGCGGTTTTAAACTTTTCCTATCTTTAGGCAAACAGTCTTTAGACTACCTTTAGTCTTATATTACAAAGAGAAATATAAGACCAAAAAGCTTTAATTTAACAACACAACCCTAGCCAGATGTTCAGGCAGCACCACTAATCCCAGCCTCACCGGTATCTGGAGCAGCACAAAGGACAAGGCCACTGTGAATGTCACCTGAAGCAGCAACCGAGGTCTTGGATTACAGGTTCTGCTCCACAACAAAAGCCAGGCAGAGGGTCTTCCCTACTGTCTACTACAAAAACACTTGCTCACCAACAGTTACAAGGATGCACCCTTTGTGGAGTGACCTAATTAATACTCTAAATAACAAGTAGCTAGAGAAAGGCTACAAGTTCTTAACCACTTTTTTTTGTTTCCGCCTCAAATCAAGTATTTGTAGCCAGTCGCCTGTGCAGACATTTGCCTGGACATGTGATACCAGCCTGATGTTCTGATCCCACCTAGACCTTAAAAGTCCAGAATGAGGGACAGGCTCTTCTATGCTGAAACTAACATATTTGCATTACAGCTTAGTCCTTTAGAGGGACATGTTTTACAGGCTTATTTATTAAGATTTCTTTATTGTCCTATGAAGTGACATTAATATTGCATCATTTTAGTTATTTTTGTCACTTAATTACACCCAACACTGCCCACTAATTGATGTCTTGACACGCTAAATTTCCATCAAACTGTTAAAAAACTTTCCTGCAACTCCCCATTTTTGCTCATTTTAATTTTGGGATTTTTCCCACAGAAGTGGTCTGCATCTACATAGATCTTCAAGCCCTTTCTTTCTCTAACTTTCCTCATGCTAACTCCAAAGAACAAAACATTTCAGACAGTGCCAAAAATTCAAGTGTTCACTTCCAATGTAAGGGAAGAAATGACAAATCTGAGCTTAGTGAGGGAGGAAAATAGGTAAAATAATTTTCTCCAAGACAGACTATGCATAAACAAACATAGGTAACAAGTTTTGTAATTCACACAGGTATGACCAGAAAGTACTAACAGAATTTACACAGAAAAAAATCAAGCACCACTAACAACAGGATGACACATTGAAGGCAGGCAGAAAGCAAGCTAATGAGTTACTACAAGCCAGCTGAGCCATGGGAACTGACCACATGCACATTATTAGTCTTTCACAAATATAAAGGAGAATGTGCACATTTGAAAGTCCGGGCAGCAGCAAAACTGCCTCTGCCATGACAACTGTGACAAGTGAAGAGTACTGGCACACTACTGGACAGGGTTAGGACCAGGCAAAAAAACCATCCTCACTCTAGAGCAGAAATATTAGTCCACAAACCTAAATAAATTCTACTGTGTTTATGTATATTACAACATTGTAATCCAAGCTGGTATTCTCCCCTTCCTGGCCCTTTTGCTCAGATTGCATTAAAAAGCAGTTGGTGACCACCACAGTCCAGCAGCAGGCCGTAAGCACATGCAGCAGTTGGGGCAGACGAGAAGCTTTGGCTCCATTTCCAGCCACTGCTGTAGTGCCATGAAAGACCAGCATGTATGACATTAAGAAACTGCAGATGCCTATTTCCCCAGCATTAAAATGACAATTTTCTTATTTCCCCAATCTCCTCGTTAAGACTGCAAGCACGTATCCTGGCCAAAGACACATCTCAAGGAGACGCATTTGGCTGGCATTTTGGTAAATCCCAGGAAGCCACATAACATACCTATTAGGGCATATGAGAGGAACTTATTCACAGAGGTGAGGGCCAATCCAGTTATGGGGCCTGTAGTGTCTTCAGAACGGATTACTTCCAGGAAAGGCCGAAGAAAGACGTTGGGTTCAATTTCAGATAGCTCTGTCAAAGAAAAAATAATTTTAAAGAGACATTAAATTAGACTTGATTCATTAGGATTCATTTCCTCTTTAAGAATCTACAGTAAGCTTAATATCAGAGGAAGGAGGCCTGCAATAGTTTAGTTTCAGAAGGCTAGTGGAAAGGTCAGGGTTGCTTTTAAATATATGTGTGTATATATATATACACACACACACTTTTTTGAAAGCAATAGTTTGTGAAATTTACTTGGCAAAGACAGAAAAAAACCACAAGATAAACAAATTTAAAAACTCTTCTGTCTTATTCTCAGAACACTTGTATAAGCCTCTCAACCACAGAAGAGAAAAGGGCAGTCTTCTCTACTTGCTGCTTGTGACAGCAAGGATCGTCTCTAAAGCTGCAATACAAGGCGGCAGATGCACTGAGCTGTTGAGCTGGAGACAGAACAAATAACAAGCTTCCTGAACTTTCCAAGATGATCAATGGAAGCTTTAGGAATGAAAAAGAAATACAGAAAAGAATAGCCAGAACTAAGGAAAATGGCAAAACAAAACAACAAAAAAACCCCACCAACACAAGGAATCAAGATAAGAGGAGTCCCGAAGAGGATTTAGGAGAAAAAGCATTAAAAAGCAGGTGAAGGCAACCACAACACAGCCAGTACACAGGCAAAGAAGAGCGTATTAAAAGTAACTTGGATAATGCTGAGACCAGAAATATTTAAGTACAAACACTTGGCTCAACTTGCTGAAACCTACATTTTATTCCTAATAAAAGTTAACAAAGTCTAATGGTGTCACAGGAACACTGGCATTTATATTCTTCATGATCCAATATTGTACTTATCTGTCATATGAGATTCTTTGAGGTGGAGGAGAAAAAAAGCCTGTAATTCCTGAATCCTTAGACAAGCTGCTGCTTTTCTATCTACCAACATAACTCAATTATTTTACTTTAAATAAAAAAAATTCCAAACTCTCCTGATTCTAAGATAAGTGAAATTCCATTTTATCATAGTTTATATTGAAAAGCCATAAGTATCAAAGTAAAAAGCCTATCAGAAATCACGTTAACATAACTGTGACAAACTATAGTGAGGAAGCAAAGGAGGAAAAATAATGCAGGTTGGTTTTGTTGGGTTTTTTTAATGGTTAGGACCATGGAGAACAACATCCAAATGCAATAGTTTTGCTGTTAACTAAAGCAAAACTGCAATTTAAAAAAAGGAACTTTGGGAATTATTATGCAGTCTCTCACCTTTCAGCCACCAGTTCAAATCAGGCCAATGCCAGTAACTTGTGAGAGGTTAAAAGGAACGTGATGATTCAATCTTTTTGGCTTAAGAACAACTCCCCCAACTTGTCAGATAATATCCTGGTGTGACATTACAATTGTGTCACCTCTCAATAGCTCATGGAAATGCAGAGGATCATAAGACATGCTTTCATCAATGTTTATTTAAGTGTGGTTTATAGAGCACTTGTCTAGTTACAAGCACTTGGACAACATTAAATATAGTAAGACTACTAGGGATGAACACTCAAACTCTTCTTCCCCAAAATTGATCCTTTCTGTAGAACAGTCAGCACCTAATCAATCCATCATAATCCTGTCAATTCCTCCAGCCTCCTTCAACACAGTGAGCCCCAGGATGGAAAAGCTGCACCTTGATTAGTAAGAAAAATGGGACTTCAGCAAATGTCGCAGCTGCCCAAGTGGAATGAGATGATGAAGACAAACTTGCTAGGAGAGGATACATAGGATAGCACATTCTCCATTAATGCATTTTTGGGACAACAGATGTTATCTTTACAAAAGTGAGGGGAGTTTCATTTTTTTCCTTCAATTAAAGTTGTTAATCTTGATGTGGTTAAGGATTAGATTCCCCTGCAGCCTAACAGAAATTCCCAACGTACATGAAGAGCACAAAACGGCTTGTCAGAATTAGGATTTAACTTAAGGACATACTGTTGATTACAAAGCAACTCTGGCCAGCTTGCCTGACATTCAGAGACTCTAGCTTTTATGGTAACACAGCATTTTACATTAAGCTCTCTGAAACTAATTGTGTACACTGTAAAAATGTTTCAGACTGGATAGCTGGTGCTGTGTTACTGAAAAAAATTTAAAATATACTAAATAAGAAGAGAGTATTTTTAGTGCAAGACTTACTGAAGGACTACTGTGTGAAAGACCTAAACTTCAGCAGAACACCAATCACACTGCTAATTGTTTGCATATGAGGAGTATTCACTTGATTACTACAACAAGCTGCTCTTACCAGCCACATTTGCAGGCATTGAGGACTAACAGGGGTCACCAGCTCGCTTTTCAAAGCAGAACCCAATCTCAGTAGCAGCACTTGCTTCAATAGGAAGAGTGGGAGCACAGAAAACCACTCGCACTGTATCAATTCTTGCTATATCCTGTCGTGAGGCAGATTACTCTCGTTAGCTGAAGTATCAGTTCAGCATCTGAAAGTGGCACTAAAGCTACTTGGAAGTTTTTAACCAAGTAAAAATTTTGCACGCAAGTCAAAGATCAATCCTTTTCCTTTAACTCAATCCTGTTGAGCTCAGTAAAGTTAGTTCAGAATCTGAACTAACCTGAAAGGTTTTCATAGCCTTCTATACTGAATGCGGCAGTGTCCAGAACCAACCTGCCAGCCCTTTCAGATCAATTACTATAACTGCAAGGTACACTCCATGCTAGCTTTTACTACCAGAGCTCAAGTTTAATCTAAGGCACAGAACAGTAGGAAATGAGTAACATTCTTTTCATAATACTTTGGTAATGTAGGACCATAGTCTTTAAAAGGAAATTGTTCTGCCCAGCAAGTTAAAACTTCATGAAAGAGACACTACACAAAGTCTTGATCTTTCTTGGCACCTAACTGTAAAAGCAACGCTATGCTGTCCTGAAAATATCTAAGAACATCAGAAAGGGTAGTTAAATCAATTATAACTTTAATAACTCCTTTGCCAAAACAAAGGATATATAAAGTAAATATTGAATGTTTGGAAGTACGTACTTGAGCTTTTAAAAAAGCTTTCCAAAAAAAGCAGCTCTCGTTTTTCAACTCTCTGGTTCTTGCTCTGCCAGATTCAGGCATGACAAGTAAGGAAACCATAACCAGTGACAGACTTGAGAATTGCTGAGAGATGTTTCTCCAAGTATATTTCCTAGCAAGAGACATTTCTCAAGTGTTTGAACTAAAAACCAAAGGATGGTTCCCTGCTTAGGTAACTACTTTCAGCTCTGGGGGGAAAAAACAAACCCACCAACTCTGCAAGCATGACCTCAGCCTAGGGTATTACAAGAGGAGAAAATGAATGAGTGTCCACAAGGAGATAAAAATTTCACTAGGGATTCCTACAAGCAGCCTTCCTTTTCAGTCTACTCAAAACTAGGGAAAATTATATTTAAACATGATACAGTCCTACATGAAGGGCCTGGGCTGTTTTGGGGACCAGCTGAAAGCACTTCCATTCTTTTCACGCAGGTCCCTTCAGCAAAATTTTAGGGAAGCAAACAGAGACCAGCATCAGCACTACACTCGGAAATACTCAGCTAGCCCAAAGCAGTGCACGGAGATCGAGAAGGAGGGAAAGAATATCTTAAGTAGCGTATCAAAAAGCCAACTCTTCGGGCTGGTAATTTTAATATGAGGATGGAATTCCTTTGAGACCACAGTGCTTTCCTTCATTCATCCTATGGATTATTTGCGCTTAGATACACATGTCTATAAAGATATTTAAACAACTAATTCATGTTTAAGCACCTAACTCCCATTTCAGCAATCCCATCCAGCCGTTCTGGCACTTCAGCAAACAAGCTGCATCAGACCTCCGGCATTCCCTTTCTCCTGAAGTACAGGAGCAGGTCCCCCTTGGAAGAGGTTTCTTATTGTTAGCACACTGTTGGCACATTCCTGATCTAAAACGCTCACATAAGCTGCTTTCTCTGGCAGTTCAACTCTTCACTCCTGAATGACTCTTATCAGGATCGGCTATGCGTTCCGAATCAGAGTAAATGAACAAGAAAAAATTGTTTATGACAAGTTATTTCAACATCATTTGTCCCCAGGACAGGCAACTGCAACCCAAACCACATGACCTGGACTCCTCTTATGCAGCAGCTGTTGGCCTTTGACGCCCAGCCTTCAGAAAGGCTGTCTCAATTGTATCCCACGCACCTCTCCAATGCAGACGAGCTCAGACAAGAGCAATGCTTCAAGCATGTGCTATTACGTTCCCTGCTTACGTACTGAACAGTACAATGAACAGGCATTCTCTTTTCTTCTTATTGTGAGAAAAAGACAAAGGTAACACTGTAACAGAGCAGAAATCCAGCTCTTCGGGACTCGTGCCTAGGAGCTCAATGAGTTTATGCCACAGAGAATTGAGGTACCAGCAAGCGCTTCCTGTCTCACCCTCTAAAATCACTTTCTGCAAACACTGCCTTTCTGGGCTACGTGACTCTATGTGCTTTACTCTCAGTTCACCCACCGAACACCAAAACATTTTATCTTTTCAACCCAAGGGCGAGAGGTTCCTGCAGTCCCTCTCAGCAAGTCAGAGAGAAGAAAAGTTAGAGAGAGAAGAAAAGTTACAAGGAAAAAGGACAAAATTATACTTGCCTTTTAAAACTATCTAAAAGTATTGAGTAGCCATACTCTTCAGATTTAAAAAAAAAAAAAAATTTATGACATCTTAGCTGCTGGAATAAGTACTGGCTTAATCTCACCCAGATCAAAATGCAGGATCACAGGGAAAGGAGAAATTCCTTTGAGTTAGTCCTGCGATTATCTGTTAGTTAATTTGAAATTAACAAATCTAGCAAAGAGAACTACAGTAGTAGCTTTTAGTTCCTCTAAAAATTTGCAGAGCTTGCATTTGCTTTACAGAGAGTCAGTTAGGTAACAGCCACAGAACAGTATATGTGTGTTGGTTCTAGGTCCCTTGGCAAAACTACAATTTCAGCAGCTCTACAGCTGATGAGCTGAGGCGGCGCATGTTTCACCACTCCAAAATTCTCCAGACTGACTAGAACACATGCCACCCTGTACCTGCAATGAAAGACATGCCCTGACTTCTTCTAGCTAGGAAGTTTAGTCCAACATTTAACTCCAGTTCACTGTCAGCCAATTAATGTAGGGTAACAAGTGTAAAAAAGCTAAGCTAGATGATCTGCATTCATTCGTTCCTAAATCTATGTTCCCCTCCACACAGTACTGGTACAGTGAAGGTTTCAAGTGAAAAGAATTCCCTGCCATCTCACCCCACAAGGGGTTTTTGGTCTTGTTTAGGTCTTGTTTTTCTTGCAAGGTCTAGACTAGCCTTTGCAACACAGTGCAATGCACAGCACATTTCTAGAGATGTTCTTATCTGAAATTAGAACAGATTGCTACTTATACAGTCTGACCTAGCAGCTAATGTGATCAGAGAAATCTCTAGTCCTACTTCCTAAAAACAATGATGGCAATATCCACTGAACTTGATAAATAAGAAGTCATCAAAAAGAATAGCCACCTGACATTTCCTACAGGTTCCCCAAATATCATTGTCTTATCTCAACAGATGAGGAGAACTGGATTCTGACAGCTTGGGAGAAGCTGAGGAGCCCAGGAGCCCACATCCTAGTTTCTAGAACACATACATACTGCGAGCTATTTTAAAAGGCTGCTGGGATTGCACAACACAGCATACAAGCTCACCATGGGGATGTGCAGAAGCAAGCTTTCTGTATTTCTGAAATCAATACTTCGCTATAATAAATGTTACCAAAAATTTTACATACGATAGAAGTAAACATAGGCCCAAAATTAAGGATATTCAAGCCAATGAAGGAGAAGTGAAAATTAACTGCAATCTTTTCCAGTATGCCTGTAAAACATACTCTTCAAAGCTAATTCCCTGTGAATTAAAGTGGTTATTCAGGGGCCCAGGCCCACCATATCAAGAGGGAAACAGTGCCATTCACAGCCACACATGAATGCAAGGCTAGAATTACAAATGCAGTTTGACAGGGGGAACCCAGAGCTGTCAAGCCTGTTCTGTTTGCCTAATTTCATTACAAAGGCACAAATGCTTTCATTTGTCACACTCCAGCTTCATGTGTTTATCTCTCTTTCATTAAACATGACTTTACAAATGATTGTTCCATAGTGCCAAGATCTCAAGCATCCCTCAGAACTGAGATTTTTATTTTGGGGAAGGATGACAGAATGCATACTAAGTATTTGACTCTTGATATCATCTGATCAGGGCAGCATAAACTCAGCTGAAATATTGTCTCCTATAGGAATTGTTTGCATTTACCAGCAAAGCAGGAGCACTGACAGTCCCACCAGTGATAGCCATTAGTTATCAGGGGTTTCATCTGATGCCATGCTTCAAATTCAGCTGTTCTGACTGCCCATTAAAAATCCCTGGGAATTTTTTTCATAAGCAGGTATTTGCTAGAGTATCTTCAGCCAAAATTACACTGAAAATTCCAGCTCTCTCTCCACTGTTATTCCAAATGCTTTTCACCCACCAATGGTATTCTGTTCCAGAGGGAGTGATATTATGAGAAGTAGAAGATACTCACTTCATTCACAAGGAAAACAAATGCCATCAACAGAAAGTCTGGAGCTACACAAAGTGCAAGCTTTCATGGTTTCTATCCAGATGGACTTACAAGTACAGACATGACTACTCCTTGAATTTTTAACACTAGTCATACAGATTGCTGAGTGCAGAAAACAAATTAAGTTGTTGGGATAGCAGCTTATCTCAAAAGTTCAAGTTGTTTAATTCTGCCCTTATTTCTTAGCACTGAGGAGCGAGCAGAGATGGGAATAATTGCATCTTGACAAATTTTTTTCTGAGCTATGGTTGACACTAATTAGTCACAGGTTATATTCAAAAGGCTCTGCTTCAAAACAAGAATAGCTCTTCCAGCAAATTGAGGAGTAATTTGGCATAGCAAGGTTGAAGGTCACCAGAGGAAGACCTTGCTACGAATCCTAGAGTATTTCCTCCCACCCTGTGACCTGAATACCTCTGAAAGGACCATGACTATTCTGATGAAAGGCAACAAATCAATTAATTCTACATAGTAAAAGCCTACTGTTTCCAAATTGGTCTCCCATAACTGTGTTTACTGCCAGTGTGAACAGTAATACCCACCTACCTTTGTGTTACTTAAATGCTAATCCATCTTTGCTTTCTAGAAACCCTTCTTCCTATGTCATACTAGAAGATGAGCACTAGAGCAACACCTAATTACACTAGCACATTCCAGAGAAAGATTAGATCAAGACCCATGGTTTATAAAGCCACATATGCAAATTCAGAATTACTTAAATTTTGATCCCTGTTACAGAGAGGCTGATTGCTCTCGGGGAAAGGAGATGGGGGAATACAGGTGACCCGAGCCTCTGACAGGTTCTGGAATATATATCTACCGTTGTGGATTTTTCAGACAGATGCAAGCTCTAAGTTGTTAGTGCTAATTGTAATCGCACTTAATTCTGCTCCAAAAACCAGAACTCCTCAATAGCTCTACAAAAACTGATTTGAGATCAGTTCTTCCTTTCTGAAGGGTTTTTTTCTCCCCATAGGCAACAGTTACTTAAGTAACACAAAGCTCTGAACAACTTCCAGGGAAGAGAAATCAACCTTCCCATACACCTACAAGGAAAAAGTCCTTCAGTAAGCTAAATCACGAGTTTCACAGATAACTGCAAGTTTAACATATATTCTTTAAAACAAACCAAACCTCCCCATGTCATAACACCAGAGTGAGTGAAATGCAGGTAAGCTTCACCTTCTGTCTCTGTTTAGAGCCAGCTGAAATTGATTCACAAGATTTCTTACAGAAAATGACCACATACACAGCAACTACCAGCTTTTGTGATGAACCTACACCAGCTCTAAACTTCAGAACCCACAGGCACTCCTCTGATCCAATAACATTCAACTCTAAATGAAATTACTAAACCAAACTAAACCAAAGCAAAAAGCAGTCATCCCATGACAAATTCATCTGCCCTTGACCAAACACTGATAGTTATTGATCTTGCTGCTGTTGTGAATTAGGGTCAGGTTTCCCAAGGTTCCCTCCTAATACGAGAAAGAGAGCATGGCCACTCTAACAAGGCCGACTAGGTTAAATGAAACCTATAGGGAACTGCAGTGCACACTGCCAAGTTCAGAGGATGGACTGATCCGTCCATCTTACTGACAGCACAAGTTTGATGTATGTCAAGTTTAAGCACTCTTTTTCCGCTCTAAAAGAAATTGGCACATGTCGAAGGAAGAGCAATTAGGTTGTGACACTCTACAGAACCCTATTCAGTCACTGGACTTGCTTCACTATGATATTTTACACGTCTTGCATGGTACCAGGCCCAAACTAAGTAGACTATTTAAAAGCCCAGGAGAAATTAAAACTTCTTCCCTGGTATTTTAAAGCACAGTAATTCTCTACAGCTTTGTGTGTCTACCACGCTATGAATAGCCCTCTCATTGCAAATTCACGATGTTATGAAAAGGAAAGCTTCACTATTTCTAAAAGGCTAGAGAAAAAGATTGCAGTTTTATCATCAATTAGCTGTCTGGATGTTACCCTGTTCTGTTTAGCCCTTCCTCAGGGGAAGCCCATGAGCGCCAAGGGGAAAAATTAAAAGGAAATTGAAGAACAACAAATCCCAAACAAGTCAAGACATTTCTTGTGTTGCCAGAGAATCTAAAAAGCATCAGTGAGACAAAATCTGAAGAGTGAAATGAAGAAAAGCCTGATGGCCCAAGAGGAAAGACAATCTTTTAATGACAAAAATCTCACAAAGGTTTAAGGTACCTTGCTGTTATGATTTACACAATTTTTTCTATACAACCTGAACTAATCTAGGAGACACTGTGCTTCGCCATGTTATTACCAGAAAGTAAAATTCCGAAGTGCTAATGGCAAAACACAACTGCCCAGAGCTCAAGAATTACCACACTAAGTTATCACAGATGCAAAATGGGAGCCTCAGGGAGAGCAGGGTGCGAAACATCATGGGAATATTAGTTTCAAACCTACAGGAGTGGAAAGGGAACAGAAGCAAAAGCGAGAAGAGACTGGCCGGGTGGCAGCCAATCCAACTGTTGCCTTAAGACATTGCAACAGTAAAAACATTAAGCAACTTCCCCCCCCCCAGCAGTAATTGAAGCAATCAGTAATCCGTGTACGCGTGCACGAGCAGAAATTCAGACTGCCTCCATTAAAAGGCAGCTCGATTCCTAGAATGATGAAAACAAGTGAATATTATGTTCTTGAGAATGGACTGGGGAACGAAATTAATTTCTGCATTCTGCTATGTGCCAGAGTGATCTATTGATACAAGGTGCTGACGGTACATGAAGGGAAGCAGATGCCTGAGATTTAACATTCATTTACAGTTTTTGGAACTGAAGAGTTCTGTGAATGCAGCTCCACTTAAGATACATCCTATTTGGTGGTCAGTGAAGATGGGCATCATGGAAACAATATTACATCAGTCCCCAACTCCATTAAATACATTTTCTTCCATGTCCTGGAATCACGTATCAGCTGTAAAACAACAAAATGTCTGTGAAGAATCAAAATTACCTAAAAATCTATGTGAAGAAATTAAGGGATTCCACAGATTCATAAAATGTTAGTTGCCCTTATTGCAGCCTGAACAGAGGAATACAAAAGCAGTTACTTTCTCTACCAGTTGGGAGCCTAAGTGTTGCACTTCACCGTATCTGAATATTCAATCTCCATTAAAAAACCCTCATTAATTACTAGGGTCAAAGCACCATCCCAAAGGAAAGAGCAAAGTTTATTAAGAAGTGAGAAGTGGAAAAGTATTTTTGGTTCCTATTCTGCTTGCTCCTCCAGACTCAGAGGATCTATATACTTAAATAAAAATTATGTCTTCAGCAGAAAAGTACAGGTGGTTTGGAATGATTCCTCTTCCAAGCAGCAAGACTTTGGTGCCATTTAGGGTTCAACCTGAACTAGCTGTTCCCCTGGCAAGAGCTGATCTTTGTTCACAAGGTCCATAAGTGGCATTCTTAAATCAAAGCCAGGATGGTTTTGGTGAAGAAAACTAGTCAAGAACACTTTTTTTTTCTTACAGTCTATAAGGTTAAATACTATTAATTTTGTTCCACTTGCACTGTCTGAAGAAGCTGATGTGACAAATTAAAGAATTTTTGGATTTCACATTGTGCTCATTTCTATAAACTTATCCAGGATTTTGATGTGATTTCCATCAGGCAGTCTAACCAATGTTACAAATCCTACTTACACTACTATTCCAGAACGCGCACAAGTACAGGTAGCCTACGAATACAACTATTTCCATGAGGCAACATGATAGTTTCAAGCACCAGAGTGAGTGAAAGATCCCTCCGCAACACTTTTGGCCAATAACCTGTTGGAATCCAGGACAAAATTTTTCTGCTCGCATCCTTAACACTCCCAATTTACATAAAGTTTTTCAGGGCAGAAAGAGTCCATGTGTATACTGACAGTTCATATCTCGTATCTTCATGGGAAGACTGCAAACACCAAATAAAGATTCAGGTACAGTATGGCTTGACATTAGCAACTGCATGCTCCTGCTCCCTGTTGCATCAGTTTCTCGGAAGGGGTCATTTAACAGATGACAGACAACTGGTACCCTGAGCAGCAGGCTTGATAAGGAGCATAAGTAACTCCTTGGTATACAGGCCACCAGCACTATACCTTCAAAAGAGAATACTGGTTACAGTCTCTAAGAAAGTGACAATTATATCTATTTTAGTCTATTGCTAATGTTTTTGATCTAGTACATGCCCATGACAGAAGAAACCACTAGAGTGCTTCAGCAGCTCAACTGAGCAATCCTGTCCTGACTTTACAAAGGCCATTACTAACTGCATTCTGTCCAGCAAGAGTGATCTAAAAGCGATAGCACAGAACTTCAACTCACACATAAACAGGTCTGTTTGTTCAGGCCAGTCCCCGGTTCACACACTTACGTAGGCATCTTCAATCACTCTCTCCTTCCCTTAGGGCACAATGCAGCCCAGCTCTCCAACTGAAATATACAACACACTCTGAACAGGTCAGTGGACACAACTCTGCTTTAACCTCTCAGCCCTAGCCTTTCTGCTACCATGACCTCTGGGATGGAGCCATTATACTTCAACAGCATTTGTTCCCAAGACTGGGTAAAAAGGCAAAGACAAAAGAATTTCCTTTTGATTTTCAAGCTTTGACCTAAAGAATTTGCTCTGACAGGACACAAGCACATATGCAAATAAACAGAGCATCAGAAGGTAGCAAGGTCCTTGGTCACAGATAGGTAAATCAGTCTGCTCTCAGCCTCTGCCACTCGTCTCCCCTTCACACTCTTGGGCAAGTCACTTCATCTCTGCTTCAATTCATCATATGAAAAGGGGACACATTTGGCCTTTTAAAGTGCTGTGCCACTAGTTTACCTGGAAATAATCTCAAAAAAGCAGCTCACAGTTAACAGCAGTCCAGGAAAGCTTCCTGCCCTACCATCCCATGTTTCCCAAAAACCCAAAAGTTAACTAAGACTCTTGGTGAAGGAAGTTATTTTTCAAGTTCATATTTAAGTTAGGGAAATATGACAAGCAATGTATAACACAAGTTAAGATCAAAATAATCTATCACAGAGAAGACCAGTAGTTCAATTTGTGAAGTATCACAGAAATTAACAGGGACATACTGGAGTCACATCTAGAAACAACTTGGCATTGCTTGGCCACTTGCTTTTGGGGTGTCAGTATTAAGGAACTTTATTTAAAAAAAAAGCAACCTAACTTTCTGAGGAGCTAATGAATGAGGGGAAGAAAACAAACATTATTTTCTAAAAATCAGCAGTTAAAGCTAGTAAATTCTCACAACCTTGTCAGAATGAAACGACTTGACACTGAGCAGCATTTTGTTCAGCTTTGAGGCCAGGGCTTAAAACCAGAAAGTGACTCTAGGTAACAGAAGGACTTCGAGGGCCCTTCCAAAGACTTGGGATGAAATCCCAAAGCTCTGGGAGAGCAAGGCAAGCACCTGTTTTCCTGAACAGTCAATTTTTTTTATGCTGCATACTTTGCACAGAAGCTGCATTATTCTGGAGAAGCTGCATTCCAGCCAAAAGTGCACAGTTAATGTTTTTTGCAGCCCCCAGCCTCCAGTGATGGATGACCATTTTATAATGAAATACTTTATGCTCAATCGACTTACAAATAACGGATGTTTTATCACACTGAATTAAAAAGAATGTTTTTAACAAAAAAAAAAAAAAAAAGAAAAAGCAACAGACAAGAGTATCAGTGATGAGCAGAAGCAAAAGTTATTCCTGTTAAGGGTGGTTAAAAAAAAAAATCCAACTGATGTTTAACGTTAACTCTTTCGCTGCTGTCCAATAACAAATGGAAATGATGCACAAGCTACTATTTGCTCTGAAAACACATACACGTAAGTCCTGGTCCAGACTATTGAGACATGAGGATATAAGGCTTCTACAAAAATGTTTTGGTCCATAACGTCTCAGTTAGGTTTCCAAAAAGCTAAGGCTAATAACTAAGCACTGTCTGAAGATAAACCTTTCAAAATACTTTAATCTCTCATGCCCATTCAGCATTACAAAAATCATTCCTCAGACACCCCTTAATCAGCTGTGGGGTTTTCTCCTTGTAGCACTGCTTCCACCTGTCAGTGCTGAGTGATAAACCAGAGAAGTAAATGCCCCGCACTCAGAGGCTACCGAAATTTCTGCATCAAGGTTTGGAACCAAACATCCAAATTCAACTCAATCTTATTCAAGACTCAGTGCTTGCTATTATCCCACAACCGTTACTGTTGTTACACACTACAGGTCAAGAAACCCCAGAGCTTACAGGGCACATTTGAATCAACACTAGCCCTTGAAAAAGCCCACAGCAGAAGCACTCATTGTGCCTTTTTTCCCAAACAGTACATGAAAAAGTCTCTAATCTAGTCCAAACGTGCCAGAATGTCTCTTCATTCTCAAATTACCTCACACTTTTAGGAAAAGAGTCTCTTCTAATAGGAATAAAGCAATGGAAGAATGCAGAAGAGTATGAGATGCAGTGGACACAAGCTGCAAGAAGGGAAACGCCAATTAGATACTGTGAAAGACATCTTCTAAAAAAGGGTGGTCAAACACCAGAAGAGTTTGCCCAGAGAAGTTGTGGGAGCTCCATCCCTGGAGATAGTCAGAATTCAGCTGGCTCTAATCCTAAACACAATCTCAGTTTTGAGCTGGTCCTGCTCTCAGCAGGGAATCAGAGTAGATGACCTCCAGAGGTCTCCCTACGTAGATTATTCCAATTCTGACTTGTGCTTACCAGAAAAAAAAAACCCTTTGACTTTGGACATTACAAATGTGGCGACTCTAACATTCACCCAGTGAAGTTTCCCTTCCCAGATCTTCTGCTGGTTAGTAGCAGCAATAATTAAATACAAAGCAGGAGTTCATTCCAGAACTATCCTTAGATAACATTCACGATTTTCTAAATCAATCTTCTAACCAGAAGCTGCAGACTCAGGCTGTGACTGAACTGAAAAAAAAACCAAAACAAAACCAAGACCCACCAAACCCAAAAAACCCCCATACCACCAGTTCTTCAAGTTTCGCGACTTCCAGAAAACTAGCAGAAAAAGAGAACGCTGCTCCTGTCTTCTCTTAAAAAGCTATGGCATCTGCTGCAGATACTAAGGTCATCGAACAAACAGCACCTTGGTCCTGAGTCACACCTTCAGATCTAGAACAATTCCCCCAGTTGCACTGCAACCACCTTAAGTTCCACTAAGTTCAAAGTTAATTTATGGAGCCTTCATACTACTGTTTGAAGCACTGCAAGTATTAATCAGTCCAAGATTTTAGTCACAAAATCAATTCTCCTCCCCTCCCCATTCCTCAGCTGAAGGCTGGCACTCAATGAATCAGACCAAAGGGAGAATAGAGTTTCCAGCACCTGCTTCAGCTTTTAAGTTTCCAACTGAAACTGCTGTGATCTGGCAGAAGGCAGTCTGAAGATGTCATTTTCCTGCTCTGTGAAGGACTGAATCACAGTACAAAAAGAATCCAAATAGAGAAATGAGTGAAAAGAGCAGCAGCAGGCAAAAGGAAGCCACCACATAACTTCATATAGCCAAAGAGAAAGAGCAGCTGAAGACAGCGTGCTACAAAGTACCACGTCCCCTCTACAACTGAGTATCTTATTCACCCTCTGCCTCCTCATGATTACTATGGGCAGTGCTGAGTATGCATTACTGTCCACATTTGTGACAACTCACTTTCAAAGAGTGGTGTAAAACATGACTCAACACTGTTGTGTAATTTAGAATCACTTTATTACTAGACATTATAGACTAGGGTTGTTTACCGCAGTAACGCTAGGATTTTAACTCTAGAAATATAAAATACATTCCCTCTTAAGAGGAAAGTCAGCAGGTTCATTTTATACCAGCACGTTGATGGGAAGCTTCCTTATTTTACATAAGGACATGCTGATAACTCAAAAATATAATTCAAGACATGCTTTTCTCATGCAGAGAAATAAAGTCAAACACATTTATTCCTCATTAAAATAGGTCTCTTAACAAGCGATTGCAAATCGAAACAAGAATATACCTACAAGCAGATTCCTTCCACAAACAGAAAAGAAACCCTCACTCTCACCACAACAGCGTGCTTAAAAAAAACCCAAAACAAACTCAAAATAACATGCACACCCTTTAGCCCTAGTCAATACAGCATCTTTACTATCTCCCTTAAGAATGTAATTTAAGCCTAGGAGTTAGAATGGCAAAACTCTTAAGATGAATGCAGCTTTATTGAGGTAAGAAGCTTTGCAACTGTATTGGCAGCACTCACAGTAGGTAAGCTGCACCTATAGACTACTGGCAGCAGTTTAACTTCAGTTTAGATTTGTCACTAACATAGGGCAAAAACGGAGGGGTGCAGGTATTGTATAACAAGTTTGCAAAAATACAAGTGTCTCAATTGTTTTAAAGAAACTAAAAAAAAAATTTCCTACATACATTCCATCAACACCCAACCTTACTTAATCTTATTCCCTTCACCAATATGACCATTGAAATCTAATTCTTCTTCCAGCTCTCAAGGCTTCCTTGGTCACAGAAACTGCTCACTGAAATATCCCAAAATGCTGGAGAGGCAGAAAAAAGAGTGGAGAAAGGGTTAACCCACAACTGGGAGAAAGTTTCCCTGGAAAATTGGAACACATGCTGTGGCTGTGACTAAATTTCACACTGGTTCTGTTGAGTACAAACATCCACAACTGCGCGCATTTGAGAGAGTTGGAGAAAAAGAAATGCTCCTTATATATTAGCTTCACCTGCTAGGTTCCTTCAAATGGATAATGACATGCTCTAGGGAACAGCAGAATCCTTCAGATTCACTTCGCATTTCAAGCAGAGATGAGGGGGGTGGGGATGGGGGTGGAAGGAAGTAGTCCTTCCCTTCCCTGCTCCCATATTTTTTGGAACACACTGGAAAGCCAAGCCTATGGTCTGGCAGAGTTTATTCTGCTGTTTAAGAATAGATGTGTCAGCACAGAAGTCACCTGAGCTGACACTGAAGACATCTGTGCCATCCAAGCACATACAAAGAGCGAACAGGGAAGAGTATGTGCATGCGCACGCACGTGGATTTTAAACATCAACTGATTATGTTTTAAATAAACAGGCAGCACTTAACTGGTCACAGATAACTACACAGTGGAGATTAAGAATTACCAAGATCAACCAGCACAAAACCACAGAAAGGTTTGGATTGGAAGAGGTCTCTGGCAGTCACCTACTCCAATCTCCTGCTCATGAAATGGACTGCTCTGGAGTTGTATCAGTTTGCTCAAGGCCTTGTTCAAACTTTAAAAATCTCCATGGATGGAGATTCCACTCTCTCTTCCTATGTCCCAGTATTTAACTCTCTAGAAAGAATTTCCCTCTATGCCCAACTGGAATTTCTCCTGTTAAAAATTCGTAACTATGGATCTCTTGGGCCTCTCTGAGAAGTGGCTCCGTCCTTTCTGTGATCCTCTTTTAGGTCATGGAAGACTGCAGTTAGATCTCTCTCAGCCTTTTCCAGACTAAATAAACCTACATATTTTTAGAAGACTACAGCTATGGGACTGTGCAATAAAGTGTCTGAAAACAGTGGACTGCAAAAGGAACAAGCAAAGCAGACTGCGATCCTCTGGAGTCAACGGTGGAAAGAACACAGCATTTCATGATGTGGATCACTCTCACAGAAGTTTTAATTGGTTAAGCACACTACAGTTAGAAAACAACTTCTTAAATTTCAGAAATGATAGGCTATGAGCTATTCTGCTTGTTCATAAAGAACAATGGAGGAGAATGGCATACTGTTTTCATCCACATTGGTATAAGACTAGGAAATTGAGAACTATTCTACTGGAGGGCCAGACCAGTGTTTTAGGGAATACTTCCATGTCTGGACAAAGCCTGGCAGATTGCATGGACAAAATCAACAATATTTGTACCTGTAATAAGGATTTTTATTCTAACCAAAGACTGTTCTGTTATAGAATGGCAGAAAAGTGTTTTAAAAAGGAAAGAGGGAAAAAAAAAAGATCTATCTTCACTGAAAGGAAAGATCTCAAGAGGGGTTATCAATGCCAAAAGACAGGCACAGAGAGGCTAGCATTTACAGTTATCATTCCTAGATAATCAGTAAATAACAGTAGATTAAATATACAATCACACTGTCTTCTCAAAGCATCTTTCACCAAACTACACAGGGAGAAGCAGAAAGCTGGCAGACAAAATATCTAAAGTAGAAGTAGACATATGATTACTGTCATCTTCAGGATGCCCAACACTGTGCCATGTAGGGACAGAGAATTTCTGCTCTGCCCTTTTCAAAAGAGGATTATTATGTGTCCGTATTTAAAAAGAAGGCAGGTGGGAAGACCTTGATTAACTATAACAGTCTTTATCTGGTTTATTGTCTCTATTTCCCAAATGCCCACAAAGTTCTGTTCAAGTACATAAGGACCGTTTTCTAGCTGTGCCTCCTTGACAGGAACTAGTAAATGCAGGGTGAGCAGATAAGAGTAAATCAGTGCTTCAGTTTTCACTACCCATGTCACTACATAAACTAACTTAAAAGGTTACAAAAAAACCCTCAAAGTAAGGTATTAATCACTTGTTCTCACCATGGCTAAGTAACAGACTTCCCAGCTGACCTTAAGTATCTATTTTCACACTTCAAATTCCCTTCGTTAATGGACACATGAACTTTAAAAACAAAACAAAAAAACCAAACCCACCGTCCCTCTTTCCCCAGTGTGCTCTTCCAACAAAACTAACTGAGACTCCAAGTAAAACAGACATGATTCATCCCCAAGTCATATCACATGAAAGTAAAAGTACTTTGTAAGTTTATTTTCTTCAGGTGAATTGCTGTCAGGTGCTTATATATATTCTTTTACATACACTGACAGTGACTTGTACTTCCTGTCCCAACTATCTACCACAGTGCTCACAGAAGCTTGCACCTAATCTTTGAATTTCAAAGATTACAGAATTGTAGTTAGCTATAGACCCTAATGAGACATTCCTCTCTGTCTCAGAGAGAAGGGCCACCTAGAATCTGGCATTGTTCTGTATTGGATGTGGCTAGATATTGGTTAAGAAACCAATAAAAAAATTTCTAAAAAAAAAACCTGTTTCCACACACCGTGAAAAACAAACCCCTTAAAAGACCACTAAGTGCTAATCACTGAGGTCCTTTCCAACCTCAGCCATTCTGCAATTCTTACAATTCTACCTTGACAGCCATGCAACTGAAAATGTTTCATAAGGGCTCAGCTCCAAAGAGAATCCTGTGATTACCAGGGGCTTAGTTTTCTGCTAGGGATTTCTATCCTTTAGATTTAGAGAGGGCCACTTGAAAAAAAATGAAACCTCAATGATGCAAAGCTGAAACTATTTTAAATAAATCTAAAATGAATTATCAAAGATCTCACAACTTAAAGGTTTCACTCACGACTTCCAGTGCTTGAGGCCATCAAAACCAGAAACAGACTGGAGAGCTTATTCAGCTGTTCTTTTTAAGGTGCCTCATATGATGCGCAAGGGGGAGGGGGGCAAATTACTTAATAGCATATCAGACTCTACAGTATTTATTCTTGCACTTACATGCATGAATGGTGACTGGTATGGCTGCCTAGCAAGATGGCCTTGAAAGAGATTAGAAACTGACCTAGAATTCAAGATGTCACTATTTATTATTAGCTATGCCACCTGGGAAAGATCCTAAAGTGCATATGATTTGAGGTGTGGTTCTTTTTAATTTCAGGAATTTCAGGCACTAAAGGTAACTCTTAGAAAGGAGAAGATGGAAGTTATCTTAACTTTGAAATTAGCTTTTGTACCACGTTAACATTTCCTCCTTTGATAACAATTATCTTGTGGGAAGCAGTCCCTTATATTGTCCAGTTCTTGAAAGTGTAAGCAGCTGCCTTGGTTATAAGGAAGCCCAGTTCTTCAGACTATTAAAACAAAAATTGTATTTTTAGACTTAGCTCAATTCTAAATCCTTTTACTTAAAATGCTATACATTGTTTATTAGCTGAATTTGCAGGCATTTATTTACTTTAGAAAGTCATTGTTGGGGAGCATTTCGGAATGATCAGACTCTCACATTTTACTTGTTACTATATGAATTAGTGTATGATGACATTCTAACAGAATTCAGCTGAGAGTTACATCTGCCCTAACTGTACTAATAGGTGATCACCAACTACTAAGCCATGCTGTTACCCACTGCATAGTCAATGCTGCATTTGACAAAAAAATGCTTCTGCTTCTCTGTATTCTAAATAGCTCCTGCAACCATTGAACAAACATCAGCATATACAAGTGTGCGCTATTTAGACAGCAAGCATTAAGACAAAAAAACCCCCACCTTTCACAGACTAAGAGAAATCACATCTATAGCCTATTTAAAATATTTTTTCTGAGTTAAGCAATTATCTCAGAAATAATTTGACTAACGTATGAACAGCCCTACCATGTAAGCTAACAAAAAACCAACAAACCACAAAATCAAAAAACTTCCTCCTCATTATTAGGCTTTTTAGAAACAATGAATGTATATCTTGCTCTGCTCTACATTAAAATTTTAATTTCCTGGACTAAGTCCTAGCAGTGTCTTAGCTTTCTAGTATGTTTTCAGAGTAACAATCAACTCAGCAGTCCAGAAGACACAAGACTTCAGAGGATACATGGATCCTCCTATACATACTGGAATTCCAGTGTCTTCCAAACAAATCTTTTGCACTGTCCTGTTAGGCACTGAAGAGCCGTAGCAGTGCTAGGGAAGAGGCTTGAGGTGAGGCTGGGGAGAAAGTACCTCAAAGTCAGAGGGGAAAAAAACAGGAACGTCAGGGATCTATAACTCTTACTCAGTAAAATCCGAAAATCTAGATAAAATAAAACAATATAAACTGATTTGATAAATCATTAACAGGACAGCAATTACGTTGATAATCTTATAATTTTGTATGAGGCAATCTTATTTCAGAACTCATGACAATATACAACAAAAAACCCCCCAAACGTACAAGACCAAAACATACATTTCAGCAAGCTTCATATTTAGCATACTTTGAATTTCCTTAGCTACAACCAGATTTATTCTATCAGAAATTGTATATGGTCTCTGAAGAACTAGAGCATGACCTTGCATCTCTTATGAGAAGTCACAGCTGTATTCCCACATTGACTGATAAAGACAACTGAACAGGCAGAGTCCCATCCCCTCTTTGAAACAAGCCAGACATTTTAACTCATCTCACTGAAAAATGATTTGCTGCCATCATAATTAAGTATTTCTGGCTTTCTATTACACGGTCCAAAACAACACAGATCACACTTAAAGTGCCAGACAACTTCATACTCTGATCCCAAGTGACAAAAGGTAAGAAAAATACCATGAGGTCTCACACACCTCCTTTTAAAGGCTAACATCCAGCAACACAGATCTTAGTATGGTCAGAATTGGGTTAGGTCTCAAAGATGATTCAGTCCAAAACCAGAAGTCTTTGAAGTTGGGAAAAAATGTCAGGTACAGAAATAAAAAAAAAAAGAAAGAAAAAAAAAATGTAATAAAGTATAGGACTTGTGGAAGCAGAACAGCTGGTTAGAAGAAGTATGGTTAATAAAGCTCAGGAGAAGCAGGAAAGAGAAAAAAAAAAGAAAATCTTCTCAGAAGAACTTACGGTTAACATGACCAAAGTATCAAACTGATACTTTGAGCAACAGACTGGCCCAGACTTAGCAAGTGGTCAATATTATCTTTCCAACTGCAGTGAAAGATTAGTCTGTTAAATGCTAGTGTGATACTAAACAGGTATCTTCCAAATCTCTGCCTAGGTAAGCATTTCAACTTGAAATGCAACTTTCTCTTCTTATTAATATTAAAGAAGTCAGTAGGACAAACTGCAAGCCCTCCTTCCACAGAGATAATACCTCTTCAAGTATTCTTTAGATACAGGACTCCACTTCTTTTTCTGAAAATTTAAGTGAAAAATAAAATCTGCTAATAAATACTTTCTGAATTTGTGTCAGGTACAGCTCAGTAAGCTCTGCCCTTCACACCGAGCTCTGCCTCTACAGCCTGAAGCTCTGGCTTAACAAATCTGCCCCTTCGCGCCATTCTGGGAAGGATTAGTCTGGTCACAATCCAGTTTACTTCCTACCCTATTAAACGCTACTGGTCCAGTCAGGTTGGGTCCGTATTTTCATCCTTTCTCTGTGAGTGAACTACTGAAAGCATCTCAAAAGAAGTAGTCTCAAGAAGCTTCACATTTTGTGTTTTTAACTAAAAGGATTTAAGTGCAAAAAGCAAGTGATAGGCGTAAAGAGCTTAAAATCATTGCATACAGATCTTAATCTCTCCTTGCCAGCTTTTGCATGGCCTCTTCAGCTCATACTAAGGTTTCTTCTAGGAAACCTGTACTGCTCACAATGCAGCATCTTGCAGCCTGTCAGCTTTAACAGGTGCTGATCAGCTTGAACTTAGATCATTTCCTGAACTCTCACAATCCTCTATCTCCAGCATCTAGAAATTGATCAACTTTACCTTTGACCTCTCTTCTCTACCATGTCAACATGGGCATGTCACCAGGGCTGAGGTCAGGGAGTCATGTCTTCAGGGCTATATAGACACTCCTTGCCCAGACCACTGTTTTCTGCTCAGTTTCTTTAAATAACCCTTTCGTAATCAAAAGTAGTAAATAACCCATCAAAAACAATTCCACAGAGACTTCTATCATGCACATAAGGAAAAGCGCCAGCTATTTTTCCAAACCGTTGCAACAGGAGCCTCTGTTATTTTGAAATAGGAGGTTAATGCTCATTAGCTTAGTACTAATTAACTGTCTTCCTATTCTATAGCTTGAATGTTTGCAGACAGGATGTTAATTGGCACACCACATTGGGAGGATCGGAGCAGACAACTAAGAGGATCTGCTGTCTCCTCACAGTATGGCAAGGAAGCTGAGCAATTTCTACTTTTGAGTGCAGCATATAAATGTATCCATGCTTCGCCCAATCTCTTAATTCTATTTTTTAAGCCTCATTTAGGTTGTGGTTACCTCTTGGCACATGCTGTGTCCAGCTAGAAAAATCATTACTACTAATCCAAAAAAAGGTAAACTCCATTGAACCGTATGATAAGTATCCCTTGCACTCCTGTTTCTTCCTAGCCTGTCCTGCAATTGTGTCCCAATCTGCCAGCATTAACACAGATACACAGCGGTATTTATTTGATGCCTATTCCACCAAGCTGTATTCACACTAAATCCTCCATGTGTATTTAATAAATCACACTAGTTAGGTGGGCAGGATTAGTTCCAAGTCACCTAATGACTATATCATGAGCTGCAGTATTAAAGGGATTAATATTAATCTTAGCCATTTCAATTCACTGTGAGAGGCCGGTCCCTGCTCCAACAGGAGCCGCAGCAGGCAGTGCAAGAAATTCTAAACAAGAGCATGAAGATTAATGAGGGCTTCCTCATTCTGCCTGTGAGTCTTCTCTACCAGGATACAGGGCAGCGAATCCCCAGCAAAGACAGGCTCATAAATACACACACAACACCACAAATACTTTGAGCAGCTGAGCCCGGCATAGAGTTGTTTTCACTCACTATCTGCTTCTCCTGTAACCCACACCTCCAAGCACACTCAGGAATTTGAAAGGCTTGCACAGCAGCTCATTTGTTTTCTTTCACATAAAAGCACACACCTCATTACTCATAATAAATTACTCATTTTAAATGCATTTGTGGAACTAACAGCTAAAATGAGCTGTGTTCAGAGAGGATGAGAGCAGCAGGGGAATCTGAAAGGGTAACTCATTGCACTGAGGTTAAAAAGGATGTCAGACTCCAACAGATTTGACCTGCTTTATTCTTGGCAACAATTACAAGCAGGAGGAGTTCTTAAAAATGGAGAGAAAGCCCTTTCTACAGTGTTCCTGTTAAACTAAAACATAAAAATGGACTGATACAACTAAACAAACTGATTTTCTGACAGAGTGCTGCATTTCATCATAGCACCAGCAAAGATCCCAAAGTAAGGGTCCTGGCCTCACTTTCAGTGATACACAAGAATATCAACCATAATCATTAGCACAAAAATTCTAGAAGTCAATCTTGGTCTGCTGCAGATTTAGATGTAGTTCAGTGCTGGAAAAGGAGTAGCCTTTTACAGCTCACAGTTAATTCAGAGTGCCACAGAAGCTACACAAGTCAGTCAGACAGCTGCATCCTGGAGACTAGCTGGAAAGAACATTAGATGGAAAAAGGGGAGTTGAGTCAGCAGTATTCCCTGCCTTCACTGAAAAACTCTAGACCCTCAAAAAAAAAAGTCAGAGATCAGATTAAACTGGAGTATAAGCCTGTCACAAGCTATTAACAGCTCAGCAGGTCTTCCAGGCACAACAGCAGCCTCAAAAACTCAGTGTGGATACAGTGCAGAGCTGAATACAGTACATCTGCTTGGAACCGAGTGGCTCACAACCAACGGACAAGGAAAGGACCACTGCATTAAATGTGACATAGAAAATGTCTTGAACTTGTGTTACACTAACATGTAAGTGAAATGAGGGAATGGTGCCAGTTTATCCAAGTTTGTAAACTAAACACCGAACAGACTTAAAGTAGAACTGCATCACAGGCAGCTGAGCAGATGGGAAGGGATCCACGAAGTGCACTGACCAACCCTTCCAGAGGCAGAATGGAACAGAGATGGAGTTGACATTTTCTGTATTTGTAAACAATCTGCTGTTCTTTCACATGAGAAATATCTGGCAGCAAGGAAGGGCACAGCGCACACTCTTATACTTGATTGTTTTGTTTGGTTTTTGGGGGGGTTCATCTGCTTGTTTGTTTTTAAGAAAAGCACAAAGGAGGAAAATTCAAGATTCAACAGGATGCAACGCACAAAGCGATCAAAGAACTCAATTCCCAATGCACCTTTTAAAAGGTACACTATGTGCCATGCAGCTAAAACCATTTCAGATGCTTGAGGATGGACTTTGTGTAGTGGGCCATGCTATTTTGGAATGGATGGAACATTTTACATTCCAAATGCACATTCAGATACAAGCAGACTCTTGAACGTATTTTTCAGAGTAAGTAACCAGATAGCCAATACAGCCACATAAATGTTTAACAGTTTTTAACTCTAGAATGGCTGATTTAAAAACTGACATATATTGAGTTTGATACTCAAAACCCCACAAACCTGAAATCTCAATCTCATGATTCAAAGTTATTATTTAAAAAAACTCCGAGAAACATGAAATATCTGTCCCCAGGTTTGAAGGTTTTAAGTTCATATTAAGCTATCCTCTAACGCTATTATATTTAGTCCAAAGGCAAAGTAACATCCGCCAAACTTCTAAGGCCGTAAGAGGCTAGAGCACTTGACATGTTTTCATCTGCGCACACCCTTAATACTGAATGTGCAGACTCTAAGGCAGAGTACCAGCCAACAGAAACAAAGTAGTAAACCTTATACTCTTGTGACCAAATGGGAGCCATTAGTCATTAGTTGTCTTCACATTTACTCTAGTCCAATCTGAAATACATACTCAAAAATTGTATGTAGTAGCTCACTTAAAAATTCTATTTCTGGGTTCTCTTAAACAAGGCAGTCTTCATCAAATCTACTTTTAGAAGATGGGTTTCAGTGAAAGATAGCCATGCAGGTTGCAGTTTGCTTTTTGAGCTGTGAAAGCTGTAACTGGTAATTTAGCTGACACAATGTTGTGAGCAAGAAACTAGTTTTCTTCTACCTACTAAGTTTCATTTCTAGAAGTGTTTATAAACCAAAAATAACAAAATATATTACACATTAAACACCTTGCAAGTTGTTTGTTTTCTAGGTTTTTAGGGAGATTTATTTTAAATGCAGAAAGCAAGACATTGAGAATAGAGGCCACTACACACAAACTCCCTACCACTGCTGAGAACACCATCTGTAACTTTCACTTTATTTTACAAAACCAATAAAAGCAAACTCTGCTTACAGCTTCAGAAGGGGGGTAGATGGCAGGGTATTTTTAGCACTTTGGCAGGGACAAAGACAGTCCCAGTACCAGACATTCTTGTAGTGCTAACAGGCTGCAAAACCCTCATACGAAAGACGCTATTCAGACCTGTGGACACTGTATAAATATAGGAGTATGTGAGAACTATTTCTGTGCACGATAGCAAATTTTTCCTCCCCATGAAGTCCTCTATAGATGAAGCCATTCTGCCTGCTGCTGTGTCCACAGTCCATTCTGCACACAAGGTCAGGCCCATCCAGTGGAGCTGCATCAGTCTCCTGGAATGCTGAAGTCCACATATTTGCCATTCAACATGAAAACTGCTTTTCAAGTTCAATCAGCTATAAATGTTGCTTTGTTTTAATTTTCCACTGAACTTCCTGGAACCTATTATCAGACTGTCAGGGATGTATATTTAGCAATGGCAACATGGCCTCTTTGCCACTGCCCCACTGCTCATGTCACCTCCAATAAACAGAAAAACAGTCCCCCAGCAAATGACATTTTTTGCAGGCTATTTACTGCCAGCACGAGGTAGTGGGTGAAACTGGAAGTGCACAGGGAAGCCTTCATCCATTAAAAATAAAAAATAAAAAAAAATCGAGCAATCCCTAAGGAGAGGGACAAAAGGGAACATTAATTTACCACTTACATATTAAGTCTCATCTACTGCCTCAAGCTGACATCCACAAGGCTCTTAGTCTAAGTGAAAAATGTTTGCGGAGAAAAGCTGACTCAGTGGAAATACTTGCCTCTTACACCTGCAATTGCCTAAATTTCAGCGTCCTTTTAAGTGGTTATGCATGAAATGACTACATTTGCATAAATGATTATTCTTATGCAGTACTGCTCCAGCACTACAGCTTAAAAAAAAAAAAGAAACAGAAAGTCTGGTTCACCTCCCTGCTAAAACATTAACTCATAGAGAAAGGTTCTCACTCCTGTTTTTGCAAAATAAATTTAGCCATATCAACTTCTCTCAAAAGAGACAGAAGATATCACAAACTGGGAAAGGAACATAGATACAAAACTCAAACAGCTAACGGCCCACAGTATATTGTTAGCATCCTTTTTGATAGATGGCAAGTTACATGTGGAACCAAGAAAAATAACAGTAATTCAAAGCATTCCATATGGAAAAGGAAACTAGAAAGTCATCAAGTCAAAGTATTGAAAACCCTCGATACAACTAACATCTGCATACAACTAACTCTAGAGCATGAACAATTAGTCCAGCCTTCCATTCTTCTATTTATGGCAATCTTCACCTGAGGCTCAAAAGCAAATGCTGCTTTAAACCTGGGGAGATGTGTAAAGCCAAGCTCTAGTATCTGAGATTTTACCTCTGCAGATGGATGAGAATGTGTATTCCAATTTCAAGTCTGTCTGAATAACTAAAAGTTTAGTTAACAAATAACTGAAAAGAACTGAATAAAAAATGCCAATCTTTCTTAACAATTTGGAGTACTTTGAATATCACATTAGTCAGACAATGCATGAAAAATCTCTATAAAATTTGGTACACCAACACCAGAATTACAATTGTTGCACCCTGAAACATGCCAGTTTTTAAAACAGCTCATTAAAGGACTCTTCCTGAAATAAATTTTCATCAGCACTATGAGTACAGATACATCATGCCACCCGTGCACTGTAAGCATAACCAGCCTCTTTTCCCCTCTCCTGCTCAGTTGTTCCATGAGACTTCCCCTCAAGGATACTCACTCAAACCAAGGGGCATCCTTCATAATGCACATACAAAATTAAATCTATATGACAAATAATAAGAAAAAGTGCAATAGAGAAAAAGTTGCAACAAAAGAGAACAGTGTGAGAGAAAACCAGCTGTCCAGCCACCCCATCATGTGTGCAAAGTAGCTGGTAGCTGTAAGCACTGAAACTTGTCCTTTTCAGCTGCAAAACCTTTGCAACAGAGAAGGCCAGCCAGCAAAGCTTGTAGAAGCAGTACATTGAATTCCTTCTCCTAAGGTTCACTTCAAACGGGAATTGTGGCTGCACAATTACTAAACAATTGACAAAGCAGCCATATACAAACAGCTTAGAGCAAAATCTGTGTGACATTTTAATGCAGCAAACCACTCGGCAGTTTTCTGCCACAAACAGCAATAGGTAGAAATGAATTAACAAAACACCTTTTTTATTAAAGCTAACAGTTACTTTATATTTACTGCCTATTCTTCAGAGACTGGAATATCTTCCCTCTATTTTCTGTCAGAGCTAGTTATGGACAAATAAACACAATTTAAAAAGCAATACCAGCAAACTTTATTGACTGAGGTCACTTAAATACATAAAATATAACCTATTAAATAATAAGAAAAAAACCCAGCTACACTTGTGAACTGCATAAAGGTGAATGAAGAAGCAAAAGTCTATTTATGATCTGAAAAAGAAAGTTCTTGTCATCTAGGGGTTGTGATAAACATCTCCCTGAAGGCCAACCCTTGTGATACCTACAAGCTCTGCTATGCTTGCTTTACATAATTTATCTTAAAAGAATAATTACTTACTTTTGCTGAGGAAGGAGGCTGAATATTAGGAATAAAAACCCCCTAAAACTCAAGCTGAGGACTGCTGAGGTTGGTAACTGCATTAACAGATAAACAGCGACTCAGTGCTGAGAATTCTTACAAGCAGGTATCTAACACTGGAGACGCCTACACAGCGCCAGTGGCCACCCATCTTCTTAACAGTTGAAGAAGGCAGACTGTTTCCCACTTCTGAAAAGAACCTAAGGATTACTGTAATAAATGTGTGGGTCTAAGTACCTTGAAAACAGAATTACATGAAACTGCCATTAAACATTAAAATATCGATAAATGGTAACTCCACCATCCTCAACACAAATACTCATGAACCTAATTTTAAGCAAATACCCAACTGCTTTCAGAACAAGCGTAATATAATGTAAGCTCTTCGGAGCTTGAATTTACGGCTTTACACACCACCTGGGACAACCAGGCCTAATTTCTAACAGGGTTCTTTGAATGGTGTAACAAATTAAGTACTAAGAACATCCATCAAAAACATATACAACATGGTACACATGGTACAGGAAGACCCTTGTAAACATTCAGATTCAGTGCAACCAGATTAGTAAATGGAAATTCTACATGAACTCTGAGTGGAATCTCTTTCCACCTTTCAGATAATTTATAGCTTAATGTCAGCTAAACATAGTAACTAATTCCATTTGTCCACTGAAAGTAAATTCTTGGCTGCTCTTCCAACGTCATTGCAGACATTGCTGTCAATCCCCAAACTGTGGCCTGTCCAATCAAAGTGTCAGCACTTACCTGCTGCTCAACACTTTGGACACATGGGCTGTCATATCAGTCAGTGACTGATCAGGCGCAGAAATCAGATAGAGCTTTCTCTTGAGAGCCAGATATGATTAGAGTCCAAGCTACGCATCAGTCTCAAGCCTAACAAATGCGTGCCCGCGTTAGCAGCTTTGTCATAAACAGTAAGGCTGCCTTCTGCTATCACCTTTACAAACACTTGGTAAGTTAGAATAGACCAGTGAGAACAGCAATAGCTGCAAAAAACAACTGCTTCCTCCTTTTATGTGTGTAAGTGATTAAGGTGAAAAATGCTAAACAACCAGTTCAAGAATCACAAGTCCTCTGCAGACTCATAGAGGAAGTAAAAAACCAAGGAGAAATAATGACCACCTTGAGTCTGAATTCACACTACAAAGTCTAAACCCAGAGATGAAGAAAGGAAACATTCTTGAAATAAGACTGGTCTCTCTCCAAACACACTTTAATTTTTACAGCAAGTGCAATATATCAACTGAAAAATTATAACAGAAACAAACCGGTATCATTAACCTTAGAGAGGCTACTGAGTAGCTGAGAAAAAATTTTTGATTTATATCTATGTTTTTGGAGGTTCAGAAAGTAGTCCTGAAATTTAAATCTTTCATGCGCATCTTTTTTTTTTTTTTTTGGCCACCTCTTCCCTGACCTTGGCTGCATATGAATCAATGAGTGAAAAGTAATTTAGAATTTTTATTTAGAATTTTAGATTATTCCAGCATTTTGTGCCGTGTGCTGTTTTTGTCTTTGCCAGGTAGGGCTCCATACCAGTCATCTAGCATGCTCGTCTAGCGGGACACAGCCATCTTGTCAAGACACTGTGAGTTCGCAGCCCCAAGGCAGCACTGAGCAAATGCAGGCGAGGAAGTATTACACCGTGCTATTTCTAGCTCACACCAATCACTTCAAAACAAGCAACATGGCCCCAATAAAACAGGTCCAGCCATTCCAGTACTAAGTTTATCAGTAATAATGTCAAAGCTCCACAAAACTTTTCTTCCCACCACAAGTGCAAAAAGCCTATGCCAGGATGACCTTAGATTTTTTTTAGCTCATGAGTCAAGTTTGCCCAGTGCTGTCATCTTTTAATACAGAGCACGAGCCTGACAGCAGGAAATGGCTCCAGAAGCCACAGCTGTTGCAGAGTCCAGTCTTCCATCTTCCAGCCATGAGAACTACTTCATTTCCTTCTTTGATCAACATGCCCAATGACTAAAAAAGGATGGTGTCCCAAACCTGTTAATAATAAATACATTTCCGCCATTCAAATCTCTGTTTCAAAGGCAGAGAAAATTTATGAATGAGCTGTTACTTTTCTATCTATCTGCTTAGGAGCTCAAGTCCTTAGAGACTTGTTTCTCTAGAATTGTGCAGTCACAGAACTGTACCAACAAATCATGTTCAACAGTCCAAAAGGCTCAGAAAGAAAATCAGTACAGTCCCCCACATTACCATGCAGAATAATAATAACTGTTCTTTACAACTGAAACATTTTAGCATAGAAGTGACTGACTGCAAATGCACACTGCCATGAAGACTTGACGCCACTGGGAGTAAGAAGATTATTAAAGGCTTTCTAGCCAATATTCAAAAAAAAAAAGCTACTAAATTCCTCTGACCGCAACTGTCTTCTAGTTCCTTGCTCTACAAGAAGCAAATTACAATCTTAGGGAAAGAGGGGAATGGAGGGGGAAGCATGTATGTCTGAATTTCATTTTAATCTCTTATTCTTAGCTCTCTATTTGGCTAAGTTAAAACATAAAATGAAAGGGAAAAGCAAAAAACTGTCAGTAAAGAAATCCCTTCTCATTTCAGTTTAGCTCAACATGCCACATACAAAAAGCTAGCTTTGCAGTTTGACACCAGACGAGATCCACAAGAAACACGGATATAATTACTCAGGGTATGTACAACAGAGTTCCTAAGGAACCCAGGAAGGTTAACTCTGTGCTTCAATTCCCCATCTGTAAAGTGGCAGCAATGCTTCCTCTACCCTGCTCTGTGCCACTTTTAATTGCAACATTTATGCATGCTCAACACTTAAAAACAACTGGCTTAACCATACTTAGAGTTTCTAAGAACTACCAAAGTACAAATAATATTATTAAAATAAGTACCTTAAAGCAGTAGCTGAAACTTTGATTTAAATCAAGAGTTCAATTAGTCACCAGATTCCTGTGAACTATTTTCATTGAAATCACTGTTGAATACCGTTCTGCATCCATTGCAAACCAGTAACTGCGGCTTTGCAGACACCCTGTAGTACAATCAAGTTTGAGAACAAATGGACTCCACTATATTGGAGACTGATCGCAACTCCATAATTTGAGTAGCATGAGGACTTTTTTCCAAGAAGATGAACTCTGTTACTGTATAGTCCCTCCCTCCAAGAGCATCCATGATATTTCACAGAGCCCTGGAAAAGACTTGGTCAACTCACACTGTGAAAGCAGAGGAGTTCTGTTCCTGGAGGAATAACTGTTTTCATCAGGAAAACAACTGCCTCGCAGTTTAAGTAATTACTTAAAACAAAAAAGCTAGCAAAAAGAAATAAAATAAATCCCCTACCCACTCCATGTGCATTTATCCAAGTATATCTCTCAGTAACAGTCCCAAGGGACTGTCAGATTGCTCTCCAATTACTCTGCTCTCACTAGCCTAGGAAAATCTGCAGCTGAACCATGGTATGAGCAATAACTAGTCCTGAACGTCACCAGGATTCAGAAGCAGAACTGCTTGGATGTATGGGGAAGAAGTAGAAGAATATCTATTTCACAGTTCTAGTTAAATCCCTCCAGATACTCAAGAAGGGGCATTCAGTCCTCTTCGCAAACAAAGTGGACATCAGAGGAAAATTAACGTACATTAACGTACAATTTGATGACCCACCAATACCTACTCCATCATCACTTCTCTAAGGGAGAGGAAGGGATACAACCTAATGAATAAAAATGAGACATTCATTAGGGTTTTGTTTACACATTATTATTCAATACTAACTTACAAAATGGACTATGATAAACAGGAGAAAGGTAATCTATACATGGTATTATGCAGAAAAGCTGCCGTGCTTTAAATTCACCTTCTCCCTTAAATTAACATTTAAAGTATAGATAAATTTTTACCAGGGAGTAAAGTGATTGCTTACGGAAGGGGTTCAGGTGGGGGGAAATTACTTGCACACAATACAACAATAGTGCAAAGATAACAGAAAACTGGGTATTTTCATGCATAAATAAACACATTATTGTAGTACCCTCTGCATGACTTGCATTTGAACATCTGATTTACCAATAATCTTTAAAAACTCAAGGAAGAGTGGAAAAAACAACACCTGTAGAATTCTAATTTGGAGGCAAAAGTACATACTCATCTTTACTTTTACATATTGTCCTTCATCTCACACTTTACCCTTCATTTACTTAGTCTGCCTACCAACACATGTTCAGTGCTAGAAAACAACTTATTGACACTACAAGACTAGAATGAAAACTTAATTCTATTGCCTGCAGGCTGCATATAGGCAAACCACTGATTCTGCCTAGCCAAAAAAAAAAAAATCCCTCAAAAAACCCCAAACCAGAAATTAGGAGGGTACCCTTAATCAGTACCAGGACTGCTGGCCTCAGCCTCTCCTCTCTCTCCTCCACTTCATAATGCCTATTATCTAACTGAAAAGGAAAACTTTGATCCTAATGGTTTTTGACACCTGATGAGAATAAAGAAACACAAAGGGACCTGGTGATGTGTTATTTAACGCATGACTGTTTTAATAGGGCTGTCTAATTTTTGGAGGCACAGGGCCCATATCCAATGCCCCTCGTAGCAACCCATCAGCTATTTGCCACATTCCATTCACCACATCACATGACTGCGCTATTGGCAGTTCCTGAAGGTTAGTTTAATCAACTTTTGTATACTATGATAATTTCCTGGGTTAGAAAAGGTTAATTAGAGGCAGAGCTAAGAACAGAACACTTTATTATACAGCAATATTATGAAATTTTTACTGTTCACAAAAATCTCAGAACTAAGTATGACTGACAACCAGTTACACAATATTACTGCATTTTTCAACCTTGTATCTTTCCATGCATTACATGTTGGTGTCATTACCCTAATTTTCTCAAATGTGAAATTTAAGACACAGACTGCTGAGGTGATTTTCCAGATTCCATCATCTAAATATCAATTCACCTAAATTTCTTGTTGGTGGGTATATCTGAAATCCTTTACACCAATTTGAAATTTCTACACAGAAGTCAGCTGCACAGGAAGACCAACGGTTACCTCCAAATACTGACTGCTCGAACAGATACCACCAACCATTCTAAAACCAAGGGATTAAACTAAAAGTTTTGAGAGAGGACTCTCAACATGAACAAAGACAAAGAATGGTGAAGCCAGATTTGGTTACCCAAGGAATTATTAGCCTCCGCAAATGCTGGAATTTATTGTTGCTATAACTAACTGCAGATGAAATACAAGAGCCATCGAGAACCAGGGGATGCACTGCTTTGTTAATACAACACAGCAAACAGCCACATCTCCTTTCTAATACAGGGAAGCAGCCAACAGTACACATGCTAAGCTTAAAATGTGCTACAGAAGAACAGAGACCCTGTTTCACCACTGATTCATCAGCCACAATCAGAATTACTACTGTTCTGATTTATTCTACCACCAAACACCCATGCAGCAGACTGATTGCCAAGCAACTGCCATTCAGCCTCTTGCAAACCCTACTGGTCAAAGTTAATCCAGCAATACAGCGGCTGCAGTCCAGAAGCTGGTTTTGTATCCTACACAATGCCTCTGTCAACACTTCAGAGACCCCAAACCTGATTAATTACATTTGTCTGGGACCCTCCATTCACCCAGCATATTGTTGAAAGCTGTTGAAGCAGGACAACAGTTGCACCCTCCTTCACACCAGGCATAAGCCAAACTTGTCATTCCCTGTTTAAAGTGCCATTAACTGGCCAGATTTACAGCTCCCAACCAGCCGCTGCAAGGCAGCCCACTGTAATGACTTCTATTAATCACTACAATTTGCCCCAAGTCCCATGGAAACTCGCACTCTTTTGCTCCTTCCAGTCCGGTTACACAGAATAACATTTCATCCCAAAAAGCCACCTCTCTGCTCTCAGCCACAAGTCACTTCAAAGCCCACACAGGCACTAGAATTGCACATTTGTCTCTGTTTCTGGTAATATGAGCAGCAGCAGGAATTTTGGTATCATTCCAATCATTTGATTTATGTATAAAAATCAAATTTTCAAATATTAAAAAGTCTAAACTAAAAAAAACAATAAAAAAAACCACCTCACACCAAAACCAAGCCTTTAAAAGCATGACCTTCAGCGTTACACAGGTGGCTTAAAAGAAAATTCACTACTATCCTTTCTACACCTGGTCATTTACCAGTCCGTGAATCCTGGAACATCATCCTTTGAGCAGCAATTTACACAGTGACTGAACACTACATTCTCCTTTACACGTATGTATTACTAACAACAGAAGGGATCCATCGATGTGATAGAAATTTCAAAAAGGAAAAGAAAATGACAAGATGGCTTTCAAATGCCTTCAATAGATGTAAGTCATCTCCAAACAGGTAAGAGAAGTGACCAGGATGAAGCTAGACATGAGTGAGATCAGGCAGCTGTCATCAACCTCCATTGCTACTTCAGCACCAAGGAAACCTTCCCATTGGTCTTTCAAGGGGCAACGGGTGGAGGTGTCATCCCAAACTTTTTCCAACAAAGACAACAGGAAAAAGTCACTCAAAAGAGATAAATTAAGCACACATTATCATTGAAATAAATCGCATCCCACTTTCTAACAAATTAACAGATTAATCCTTTACGCTTCCAGGCAACTCATTATCTGTGTAGAAATCTCTTTCTCTCTCTCATGGTTTATTTCAAGCCACATCTGGCCTATATTATCAGCACAATCAAAACTCTGCAGACCAGGTTATCTACACAAAAGGGAATTACCTCTTGTTTTAATTTCATTCATGCCTTTTTAGTTAGCTGTTACCTTAATACTCACCCAATGCCCTTCCCCACCAGTTTTCTGAGGCTCCAGAAAGTTGGGTGAAACACATTTAAACTGACCATTGAGAAGAAAAAAAGACAAGCCTCTGAAATACCAAAATCTCTTAATGCAGTCACCAAGAAGGACAAGCTTTATGCACTTTACTTGCCTTTTCTCTTGTTCTGACTGGTTAACCACGACCTTATGTTTAAAATTGCTACTCGGGTCAAACTCTTCTGAAGGCCTGGCTCGCCTATAAAGCACAAAGGTTAATCTTCAACAGATTCCATTACAGTCCATTCAGCTATTCTAGCAATGCTGTTTGAACACACTTCCTCCACAGAGCAGGTCTTTTTCCAAGGTGGTATTAGCTGTCTTGTTACTTTGAGAAGGCAGACTAGGTCTTCTTCTTCAGTCCCCATACCCAACCCTTCTTGTTCTGGACAATATGGAACCCAATGCAGGCTTTACCCACTCCAAGAATGAGGGGTATAAGCACAGCAGTACAGTCACTAAGCACAGTGACAAGCAGGCTTTCTTTTGCTGGTGTCAAACTCAAGTCGTCCTTGCCCACCACATTTTTTCACTTAGCAGCCAAAACCCATTTGCACAAGGAGAGGTGATGAGTTAACACAGTTGTAAATAGTTGCCAGAATAGTTCTTCACTAGCCAGCCTTTAAGGGGAGCTCACTTGGCTAGCAGACAGCATACTAAAATAATTTGGACCATCACCTTTCTGCTTCAGAACACCAAGCTCAAGAATGAAATAGTATTCTAGCATTGAGGCCAGTCAGAATCAAGACCTTTTTCTAAACAGGAGTGAGCAGGCACAGCCTCAGAGGTCAGTCCCTAGGCCTTCAAAACAACTGTTTGCTACTCTCATCATGAGGCTGAGAACTTTGCAAGAAGCAACCAGCTAAGCCTGTACCTACTTAGCCAATTTACATTTAAGGCAGTGCAGAAAATCTTGGCTAGCTGCAGAACATCTCCAAAGAAGTGTCTTTGCAATAACTAAAAAAAAGAATAAAAGACGTTAACATTAAAGTGAGCTGACAGTGATCCGTGCTAAAACACTTAACGTTTTTCTTTATTTTTCCTAACACCAGATCACAGTCTATTTCTGGTATCTCAGGTGTGTTAAATATGGTAAACACGCTAAGTCATGAAAACAGCTCCAACAACCCTCCTCCGTGCCCCATACTTTTGAATCAATACACAAAAAGCCCACAGGAAAAGCATCCTTAAAGTTATCTACACTGTGTTGCTAGCTGTGATGGAAAGGAACTGTAAGATCCAGGTTCTGAATATACTGCATATCTGCACTGCCTGAGGATGTATATTATATTGGCAAAATTTAACATGACCAAGGGTAACCAAAGTGCTTTGTACATAGCTCTACACAAAACAGGCTACGTAAGCAGAATGACTTCTGCATATCTAACAATCCATATCATAAATTTATATAAACACAGTGACAGTGGTTAGGGAACACAGTTCTTACTCATAACTAGCACAGATGTGCTGACAGATGTAAACAGCACAGGTAAGCTTGAGGAGCAGATAGATTAGCTCTGGAGAATCCTGCTGTGATGAAATAAGCACTCAAGATTCTGCCCAGCCCAGCCTTTGCAGCTGTCTGCTCCACCTCCCTCCAAAATTATCAACCCCTACAGCAGATTTAAACAAAGGAAGCATATGGCCACTCCACAGCCCCCTCAGTATGAAGTCCAGCAGATGATAAAAAGGCACAACCCCTGACTATTATCCCTATGTTGACACAAATCTTTGTTATGGATAATTGCACAACAAAAACTCCACCCTGCCAGCATAGCATTTTGCTCAACGGAATGGTTTACAACATTGTGTAAAACACCACAGCATGACTTGCCAGATCTCATCTATCAACTGCCTTAGTCAATGGAAGCTATTCTGGGTAAGAAACTTCCCTCTCCTAAATCTTTTCCCTTCACACACGCTGAAGAAAGGCAAGGATGATGACTTCACAGTTAGCTCAGTACTGAATGACACCTACAACTAGCTCTCCAGGGAGCAAATAACTGCCAGTCATCCCTAAAGAAAGGGGATACCTACTCTTCATTCACATCCCAAAGATCAGCAGCACGTCACATAGCTTTTTCAAAGCTGAGTTACATATAACTGTATAAAACTGAACTAAAAATAGCTTCCAGAGGATTTAACACTGGGGACTCCATTATTTCATTGACTGGATCAGAGCAGGAAAGGCTCAAAATGAAGTGTTTTGCTGTCTCAGCAGAAAGGACTAGTGCTAGATGAGTAAATGTGGTATGTCCAGATATGGAGCTCTTCAGCCTTGAGCCCTACACCCAGGAAGCACCCAGGACAAGATTCGATGCAGTCCGCAGCTATGAGGACACCAACCAACCTGCAAAGCCAGCCCACTCAATGACACAAAGAGATGCAAGTTCTATCTGCATTCCCTGTGCAGTGACAAGGGTTAATATTCAGATGGCAGGTTCAGTCCTAAAGAGATGCATCTCTGAATTGAATTTAGGTTCAGAAGGCTTGTACGGAGCTTTATGTGCCTCTGAATCCTGGGGTGACTCTTGCTCACTAAACACCGATATTTGTATGAATAAAAATGAAGGGATTTAACAAATCTTGTTCCTGCACACAGTTGTCAAAAAATCTGACCTTTAGAACAGGAAAAAGAGGGGGGATTTAAAGGTTTAAAGAAGAGGCAGTGGCTGCCTGATGTATAACAAACCTTTGAAAAATTATGAAGCAGTGAAAATCCCCTACAGGTCCCAACAAAATGTGTCCAATTTGCATTCCTGCAAGCCTTCCATACACACCACTCTGCTCCTGTGTGTACACAGGCAAATAAATCCCTAGGAATAATACAACTGGGACCCGAATCTGATCTCCAGTATATTATTGCTCCAGAGCTCCATTCCAACCTTCAGAAACGGCTTTTTTTGTTCCAGATAACTAAATCAAAGCAGTCCTGATAAGCTTTCAAAGCAGGGAATGTGAGGAATGGTTTAATGAATGTTACAACTCAACCTATTACAGACTACAGAGCTTTACAGAAGACTGGAGCGGGGAAGAACATATGACACTCCATGTCTGGAAGTCTCATAAATTCAAATCCAGAAGCACCTGCCTTTCTAAGCCCCTTTATATTAAGCCCAACAAAAACTCAGTGCTGACTGTGCAAAGGGACATAAAGAACTGAAAGTGAGAACTGTGTCAGACAAATACTGGGGGTTTCCTATTGAAAAGTTACATTAGTTGTAAGTTTGACACAGAAAGATTAGAGTCATAATGGCTTACACAGGAACAGACAAAAAAAGCGAAAAAACAAACATAAACTGAAAGTAACAACAAGAGAGAAAGAGGTAACACGAGTCATGGAAGACAAAGCTAAAAAAAATTTTGGAAAAGCATGCTCTTTTTGCAAAGCAGCTTCTGTGGCATTTACATTTGGCGCTAAGTGCTGCTTGTGCGCTACCAGAAATTCAGGCAGCTTCTGTAGGTATAAAACTTCAGCCATGCATGCATGGGGTATGCTTGAAAGGTCTATGTCCTGGTCCCAAGTTTTGCTTTGCTTTCACTGCTTTTTCTATCTCTAAGCATAAGTGATTCTTGTCTCAAAACCAAAAATAAGGTTGCAGCATAAAATATTTATTAGCTATAACAGGCTGTTGTAAAAGTTCTGTGCAGTTTAAGTTTGTGGGCTCAGACTGAAAGATTAAATCAAGCTAATACTTCAGGTGACTTTCATAAAGAAGAATTTCAGCTCAGAAAATACCAGAAGCTAAGGCATCTCACAAAGGCAATAATCAGCTCCATTTCCGTACAGCTTACCACCAAGAAGGTGTTCAAAAGGAGGTCAAGATCAAAGTAATTATGCTCCCACCTAGGTTCTATATACCTACATGTCCCTGTTTGCTCCTTTCATTGTCTTATGTACATTCTTGTCACAAAATTAGTAGCTGAAACAGTTTAAAGGTTTCGAGTGAAACAACTTTATTCATACAATTAACCAGCAGATTATCAGAACAGGTTAACAATTCCGCATTTCCTGCCAGTAAATAAGGCTTCAATACCCATAAGCTTTCAGTATCACCTAGACAGTTGCAACTGACTGTTATTGAATGCAAAATAGTTATACTTACAGAGATTAAATGCTTCCTATTTACATGACAACACCTATCAACACAGCTAGATCAGAGTTACATGTAATTCTACAGCCATCCTGAATAAATCATCATGCAGACACATCCAGGACAAAGCCATTCTTATCATAGAACAGTGGTCCCAGATGAAATCCCTGCAGAAGAAGCTCCTGTTTAATAGTTTTAACTATTCTAGTCACTTTCCTCACAGCATCAGGTCCAAAAACTTAGACAATTGTCCCAGAATTGCAGTGTCTGTGCATTTTTCTGGTTTTCACTTACTACTGACTCTTTTTTTCTCTCTCTCCTTTTCTTCCAATTTAATCTAACACAGATTATCTAATATTATTCTTCCTGCTTCAACTTCTAATCCACATTTGGTTACCTTACAATTTTGCAAAGCACTCTATGCAAGAGGTATGCATTAACTACAAATAAACAGAAATCTGTATATTTTCTACTGCTTTAAAGACATTTAGTCATCTTGCTCATTAACAAGTTGAAGAAAACTGATTACTTTTCACAGACTACAAATACTTGGGCTTTCTGTTCATGTCTCTCCATGTTCAGTAACTTTCTTTGTGGGAAATTCAAACTCTGCTAATACACTGATACCTATTTCTTATGCTTATGCAAACTAACAACCCTCTTGCATGCCTCCCAATATTACTCCATATTTCATAGCACATAACACTTCACAATTTCAAAGTCCTTTACAAATAACCTCCTGGTGCTTTGGTTCAAGATTTCTTTCAAATTTAAGTAACTGCAATTCTTTTTAATACCACTGTTTGATTCTTTTAATACGCTTTTAATGCGCTGTAGACAATCTCAGCTTCTTGCCTTTAGTTCACAGCAGAAGTCTGCCATTTTAAAACAAAATATAATTGTCTGGGAAAGGAACAACAACCTTTTAAATGCTGGTAGACATGTAAGCAAAGATAATGTATTCTGAATATATGTTATGCTTGATTCAATTTCTGTTGCTAGATACCTAATTTAAAAGTAGGTTTTGCCATATACATAGTGACAGTTGATGCACAGAAAAAACCATTTACCAGTACCAGATGATCAGAGAACACACGTGTCCTTTGATGTGAAATTTCACCTGCAACATGAAGTTCAGCCCTTTCTATTTTATTCTAGGGTGAGCCAGGCAAAGGAAAAATAAAGTGGAATAAAACTAGATTAAGAGGGCTTTGAGGAACAGCGTCTGGGCAGTCTGAAGAGAAGCAGAAACTTTTAAGGGGCAGACTTCAAATCTCAATCGCTGGAAGCTGGAACACTCAGGATAAGAGGCATGCATGCAGGCAATAGTGCAACAATAAAATGAGAACAGACTTTTTTTTTTTCCACGTACTGTTCCTTTTGCTGAGGTTTACAATGCAAAAGGCCTAGGCAAGTCAAGTGTGCTACGTAACACAGCTAGTAAATGGATTAACAAGTCTTGAGTCAGCTCTGTGAATGGGAAATGGTGAGCTTTATCCCTGCCTAAGTCATGACAAGCAGCACAGTATTTAGACCTGGTGCAATCAGAATAATGAAGTAATCCAAAGGGCTTACAAATATTTTTGAAGAACATTGTACATTGACAAAACAGTTTTCTCTACTTAGTCATGCAGGTTTTACTCAAAAAGCACACAATCCCATCTCTTATCCTACTGCTTGTAACTACAGAAAGTTTTTGGACAGCCTCTAGTCTGAATTAGTTGCATCCTCCAGCAAACTACTAATTTTTTCATATACACTAACACTAAAGAAAATTCCAACATTGGTTTAGCTCTTCAGACTTCTGAGGATAAAAATTGAAGCTTAATTTATATTTTAGAACAGACTCATTGCTCAGTGAAAATGTTAGCAGTCACGTAACTTTTTTATAGCTACAGTTTTTTACCCCTTTCCTGGTTTTCAGCTGGGATAGAGTTAATTTTCACAAGAAGTTGGGAGGGGACACAGCCAGGACAGCTGGCCCAAACTAGCCAAAGGGATATTCCATACCATATGATGCCATGCTCAGTATATAACTGGGGGAACCTGGCTAGGGAGGAGGGATTGCTGCTTGGGGACATGCTGAGCACTGACTGGTTCTGGGTGGTGAGCAAATTGCACTGTGTATCACCCGCTTTGCATATTATTTTATTAGTATTGTTGCCATTTTCCTCTTCCTTTATTGTCCCAGTAAACCGTCCTTATCCCAACCCACAAGTTTTACCTTTTTCTTCTGATTGTCCTCCCCATCCCACCAGAGGTGAGGAGGAGTAGTGAGCAAGCAGCCATGTGGTGCTTAGCTGCCAGCTGGGGCTAAACCATGACAACTCCCAATGCCCTTGGACACAAATTCTCTGCCTCCACATTCGTGTGGTATGCTGTGCACCTGTTGGTTGCCAACCCCACCCCAGATACAGCCACATCACAGGGCAGCAGATTGAGAGCTCACTAGGGTGTGAAGCAGTGTGCAACCTCTCAGGACAAGCTGCAGAGTCAGTAAGTAATCACAGGCAGCTACTGTGCACAAAATTGTCAGGGGTTCCATCTTCCACAAATTCTCGAGCAATCAGATAAAAAAAACCACCTACTGAATGAAGAATATGCTGCAAATGGTATAGATGAAGTTATCCAATGTTTTATGGAGAGGGAGAAAGCATAGTCAGCTATTACTGATGTTTAAGTAGGCTTTGCAGTGGGTTTTTTCCTCCAATCTGCAGGCATGTCCAACTTTCCTTGATAAACTTCAGTAAGTCTGTAATTTACTATTCCATTTTGTACTGCTTGCATCTGTTCAGACTGTAATTGTCATTGCCCATGATTATGCCTTTCTATATACAATATAGAATATATATGCTTACATAAACTTCTGTAGGCCACTCTAACACTGTTTTAATTTTCTGCACAAACAATATAATTTGTTTTGAGACTTGAATCAATATCACAATGGTTCAAGAAGCTTTATCCCTATGCCAAACCAGCTTTTGCCAGAGGAAAGGCTTGTAATTGACTACTACTAACCCTGTTCATCTTCTACGTATCAACTACCAACAAGGGGGTTTTTGGTGTTTGGGTTTTTTTGTTTTGTTTTGTTTGGGGTTTTTTGTTTCCCCTCAAACCATATAGGCTAGAAAAAAATTTTGCACCTAAGCAAAAGTCAAGATTCTTCTGTATTACCACGTCCTGAAACTCTGGGAGTTACTTTTCATATTTGATGTCCCTGTCTATTTTAAACTAGGCTTAAACTAGAACAAAGTATGTGCCACTACTATTTAAACATCACAGGATGTATTGGTATCAATTCTCTATAGCTACTCCTATTGATTTTACCATTTCTGGTAATATTCCCACCATAAGAACATATGACAACAGAACACAGCAAATATGTCAGATCCTGCTGGTACCTTAGCTACACTGCAAGAACAAGGTCTCAGAAATATAGGAAATTGTTACTCAGACGAGAGACAGACAGCACTTCCTTTCCCAGAACAATCTGTCTCCTGCCCTGACAACCCGTTCCTGCTATATTTACCCGACCAAATTTTGCCAGTGATATATTTCCAGATGCACTTGAGCCACATGTCCCTGTCAGTCAGCCCAAGCGCAGGGGAATCTGAGCAGAGAACAGCTCCTAGAAATCACTACATGTTAATCCATGCTTCCTCTCTTGCTTGCCTTTAGAGTTAAAGGAGACAAAATGTGTAAAGCATTATTCCCAGTTTATTTTGGAAGCAGTTGTGGGGACAAGAGGTACTTCATTCGATACAGCTATTTACTTCAACTGCTTTCTTTACGGCTGACTGAGACACCTGAACAGTAAAAAAAACCCCATAAAAATCTGAAGCATGCAGTTAAAAATAACTGTCTGTTTCAACCAATTAATACCGGGTGTCTAGAAAGAAATTGTAAGGCTGTCTGAAAAAAGGCTAGATGCTAAACAAGGAGCTTACACCTCTAATCTGCCATGGGAGAGTCAATTCCTTATCCAGAAAAAAAAAAAAAATACATTGTGCCATCTTTGGTGGAGAAAAGCAACATAGATCAAGCAAGGAAAATCAGTTCTAGATTTCAGCTAGCTCAATTTAAGAATGCTGACCAGCTAAAATGAGTTAAGTTGTGGAGCAATAAGAATAGGATCTGATGAAAAGCTATCTTTATTTCTTCTGTGCTAAGCCACTTTACTATTTTAACAGTTATATTCTTCCTATATTCTACCATATACTTCTGATCTCATGATATCTCTTTCAGCCCTAACTGCACAGCTAGGTTCTTATATTTTCATAATCTTATAAAATACTTAACACCTGACTTATGATAATTATGTTGGCCCTTGCTGAATTTCTAAGTTCCCCGAAATCCTTTAGGCAAAGGACCAAAGAGACTTTCTTCCCCACCTCCACCTCTATATTTTTAAAAGATGCTCTTCAAAGCTCCTACCTCAATATTGCTTCAATTCCAAAGTGCATTTTTTGAGACTACAGCAATAGGGGGGAAAAAAACAAATGAAAACCAAACCAAACACAAAACACCAAAGTCACCTCTCAGGATCTTACTAGTAAGACTTTGTCATCATGTTGGTGGTCAGTCAGTGGAATCAAGGTATTTTCTCAGTTCTAGGTACTATGAGTCTTCCAGAGAAGGAGATGGGAGCTAAATCAGTGATGTAAGAGGAAGAAGTGAACAGAGGAGCTGAAAAGGTTTAAAATTGTAAATATCCTTCCTTTGGCTCCCTCCTCTCCTTTTCTGGAAAGCGCAGACAGGCAGTTTCAACCTTTCCACCGTTTATTTAACTGGCTTAACAAAGGGTCCTAACAGGTCACAAATAAGCTTTTTAAATAAAAAGCACAAGTTGAAATCAACTGTGGATATATCAAAACTCATGGCCAGGCCAATTTTATTACTCAAGGTGGAATTAAAAACCACTGCCGCCTTCTTTCAATAGCAGATTCACATAACAAGACCTCTTCAGCTATCTGAAAGCAGGTAGAGGTTCCTCAAAACAAAAGCACTTTTGACCCATTCTTCTAAAACAAACAAATGAAAGACCTAAACTAGTTTTGCTTAAGTACAAGTACAATCTTTAGAACAACCTACATTATTTTCACTACAGCATTAAAACTTTAAAATTTTAAAATGTTTTTGCTAGAGAGATTATTCCTGCTTCCTTAAACATTTGCATGTTTTCTGGTACCCTTTCCTTTTCAAATCTGTAACACTTTTCAAGCATCCAAGTGGCACATCATATCAGAGGAGCGGAGACCAGCATGACAAGAAAGAAAGTGAGCATCTTATGGGTGGCATTGAAAGATGTTAAAAAAATACTGGCCAGTGCTGAGTAGGATCAAGTGAAATGTGGGCAAAATATGAACTGCATTACATGTTAGATTTTATTAGCAGCCTCATACAGCTGCTCAAATTCAGGCATCTAATACGGGGATGTGAACAGCTGGTACCATCACCTGCTGTTCCTGCAGAGTGAAAGAGAGTGTGTGACCTTCCGCTGCAGCACATGGGTCTTGTGCATGTGAACAAGTACCAGTATGGGTTGTGAAACTCAATAGCATTAAGAACTGCCATCCAAAAAAGAAACTGTACAACTTAAAGGCAGCTGAATGAGAATGAACTTCACGTTCAGATTTTTAATGGATTGTCAATAAAAGTGGAAGGTTTTCAAAATTTAAGTCGATGTTGCCTCTGACACAAAGCTTTAATAGTCAATTACCAAACAACCATTAAATTAAGCATTCCAGGATGCCTACGATGGTGTGTGTTTGTGTGTCCCCCACTACTTAATAATGTATTTCTCCAGCAATTTCTTTTTCTCTGAAGAAAACATTTTCTTTTTCTCAATTATTGAACTACCATTCAGCTACTCTGTTAGAGTTGCCCTATTGCTTTCTACAATGTCTGAATCTTTTCATTTCTTCCTCTCCTATGTTTCCAACACTCTTGGCAAAGCCCTTTCTCCAAGAAAAGATCACTTTTATTTACCAAACATGGATATTTCTTCCCTTATGTTCTTAATGAAGCAGAAGTCTTCATGATTAAAGAGTTCAGACTCCTATATCACATAAAGAAGTCATATGCCTTCAGAAAAGTTTGTTGTTTAGAACTTACCTCTTTGCCAAACCAAAATCCTATTTTCCTACAATATCACAGTATTGTGGTATTTTCTACAGTATCTTGTTTCAACTGAAAAAGTCTCTTCCTGCTGTCCATATTTTAACAGACTGGTAAACATCTGAGCAAACACATTTCCTACATCTTTGTGTTCATCATCAACACCACCACCAAAGTAAATATTTTCAGGACTGTTCTCTGCCCGCTCCCTGTACCAGCCTGATCACTTCACATCTGAAGTGCTAACTTCATACTGAGGCAGAATGTATCTGAGAGAGGGGAAGCACAGAAATAAGATCTAACAAGCACTGTCAAATTTTAAGTCTGACTAAACATATTTGCACTTCAGACATTGAAAAAACAAATGTTTTAACTAAGAGCTGAGTATGCAAAGAAAAACATAGTATTTCTGAAAAACAAAAGTGAAAACCTCAGACTGAAGTGAAAACCAGCTAATGATGTCTCTTCCCATGCTGCCATGACAGCCATCTTAGTTATTACAGAACTATTACAGGCCACTATAAACTGTCTAATCCCGCTTTGAAGAACATCCAAGTTCCTAAGCACAGTTACTAAGGATGCTTACATAAGCAACCATATTTTACCACTGCCACTCATTTTATTTCTAGAATAAAGCCCCTCCCCTAGGCTATACCCAGATCTAATAGACTGTTCTCCTTCAATGCGCCATGATCAAGATAACAACCACATCTTGATTTATTCCAACAATACATCATATTTACAATTTGCCACCTAAATTATATTAGCAGTTAATCAAGAGGTAAATGGAATCTAATTCAACAGCCATTTGTCAGACTTTGTCACTGTATCAAGAAAAATTACAATTTTCTGAAAAGTAACAGGGTACAAGGACACATTTTAATAGAAAAACTTCCTCCCAGAATTAAGTTAAACACAATCAAAAGTGAACAGCATTGTTTTGAAGTCTCTCATCTCTTTAAGTGGCACATGTCAAGAATTATTAACAGTCATGCAAGCATTCAGACTCCTGCACCAAGCAAAGGCAGCATATACCTTCTGAAAGATTGCTCTGTTTATAACTTACTGTTTCAATATGGCTAGGAATAAATTTCAGCTTAGTGCTACAAGGACAGAACTGGAAATTAAAAAAAAAACTGAAGTGCTTATATTAGGGTACATATAGAGGATCAAACAATCAAAGTACCATCATCACTGAAGAATTTAACATATTCAGCTAACAAGCATAATCAAGTGCACCTCTTGAGTATTACAATTGTATAATTGTGATTACAGTGCAAAACACATTAGCATAAGCCATCACGGAAACAGTTTATCAATCCATTCATTTTAACAGGACAGCTAAAGCCAATATCACCCCAAACTTTAGTTCTATTGCATATATCTGCAATGTCTCATCTAACATGTTTTATTTTCTACCCATCTCACATTGTCTCTTTTTTTTTGTCATAATGTCTCACCCTGTTCCTCAACTGTCACGTAACTATACACCTCTTTCTTTCACAATGTGCTTGAATATAGAAGTAATTTGAACTGACAAGTTTTAACTTCATAATTGCACCACACAAAGAGCACAGAAACATTCATTTCATGAAATTCAAGTGATGAGGAGTCTGTCTATCCATCCCTTTAAACTAAACAAGAAATATCCAAGTATAATTAGGAGTTCAAAGCAAGAGCAGGTTGCTTTAACACTTCCAATAGCATTTCCAAGTCACACGGATACAGTATATCATACAATACTAATGTAGATCTATCAATTTTCTACAATTACTATGACTAGTTGATAAACAATTACTATGACTACAATTACTATGACTAGTTTCCTTCTCAAGATGGGTTTTATTTCCTACAATTTTGTGATGACATGTACTGATTCACTGTCCCTAGAAGATTTACATATATTTAACTCACAATTTAGCCTTCCTCACTCTATTAATGAATTCACAGAAAGTATCTGTTGATACCACCAACACTGGAATGCATGCATTTCAAACTCGTCCATGACATGACGTTTCCATCTCTTTCACCTCAGAATCCATCATATCACAAGACCTCAGACCATACCTCTAAGCCACTGTATTATAGGCAATATATATCACACTTTCTTTGTAGCTTTTAGAGGTGCTGTAAAGCAAGTTAAAATCATGTCATGTAAAATATGACAGGAGTTTTCATAGAACTGCACGCAGCTGTAAGTTTTATAGCTCCTTCCTGGACAAATTCACTGTCTTGCATCATTTTCTAAAGGCAGATTACAAAAGCAAGATCTTGACTATCCATCTGAAATTTTTTTTAGAACTTACAACAAGGAGGTCCATAACATGCTGGAATTTCTTTCCTGATTGCAGCAACAAACAAACAAAAAAACCCTTCAACAATAATCTATTCCACAACAGTCAGCAGACAAGCTAAGTACAGTTACCCTAAGAAGAAAAAGCTCTTGCAAGTTTACTTCAAACAGGCAAGCCACCAACTGCACATCCCTATTAACATTCCCTAACCAATCAACTTGTTTTTTTAATAACAATGTTCTCCATTACTCTGCTACTTTTATACTTACCTTTCAATCCCTCCCATTCTACCTCTTGTTGGCTTTTCTCTTCCACACTAATTATTGAGAGCAGCAGCACTTTATCACACATCCCTGCGCTATTCCTGAAAAAAGGGACATTTTGCCCAATTGAATCTTCTTTCAAACCTCTCCTTCAAACTCACATCTTGCTGTAAACCGTATTAGGGATCAGCCAACATGTTTGAAGGACAAATGGAGGTAGTCATTAAGGAAAACTCTCAAGTGTTTAACAACTTTGTATACTTAATGACTTCTCTCTGCTTCCACCCTCTTAAGCTACAAACTCTTTGAGGTGAGGAATGCTTCAGTATGCTTGTGGTAGATGTATGCCCAATGCTTCTTGGCAGTCCTATTACATATTATGCAACCATATAAATATGCACCTGCACTTTCTGTCACAAGTTATCGCTTCTTTGAAGTAAATCACCTTTGAAACACTACTTTTAACAGGTTAGATGGCAGCAGTTTAGCGAGGACAGAAGACAGTTAAAAGAAGGAAAGGTGACAGAAGATCTATATATTCAATAAACTTCTACTGGAATTCAGCAATTTCATGTACACTCCTACTTCCAGAGGATTTTTACTATAATGCAAATAGCCTTAATGTCTCTTAATTGGCCGCAATTCCTTTTGACTAGTCTTGACCAAAACAAAGACATCTTCATCAAAAAAACCCTGGAATAAAACCTCCATGGATGACTTAAGAGGAACCTTAACTTCAGCAGAGCATCTGGTACTGCCTTTCTACCAAATCAAACTGCAATTTATTGCCCTCTAATGTATGTACATTAGGCCATTTCCTTTATGGCTCCACTTCACACAGAAGCAGTAACTGAAGGAAATAATGGAGTGCCCAACAAGTGGGAAAGTAATTGCTCAACAAGCGTAGAACAAGAGAGAGTCAGTTGCACACCGTGCACATGTGGCAGCTCTTCAGAGCCCAGCCCTGCAGCGGTAACAGAAGGCTGGTGTTACAGAACAAGCCCACTGTGGGAACTCTGCCAAGCAACAGCCAGGAGCGCTTGTCCATCTAAATCCTTGGGTCCTTAAGGATTAAGGGTCAGGAAACAATCCCTTCCAACAGCACCACCTCCTGCCTGTACCTGCCAGTCATTAGCCATGCACACAAGGAAGACTGTTAAGCTCCAAGCTCTAGTCTTAAACTGCACCCAAAGAAAGGATGCTTAGGTGGTATCACAAGGGTGGTGGTGCTGGACTGCAAAAGGGACAGTTCAGATGCAGAAATACCTTGTGTGAAGACCATCTTACTGGGTTTGAATTTTTTTTTCCCTCTAGACATTCCCAGAGTCACTCCACTTCTTTTGAATATATTCAGTAAGTTTCTTACTACTCAGATACACAAAATAGAAGATGAAAGCAAGAGCTAAAAAGTTACCAAATCAAGGACATTAGACAAACCACAGTTTAGCCCTTTCTGCCTGTTCCACCTTAGATATACGATCTCTCAATTGCATGCTTCCACTTCTCAGGAGTCCCAATTTCATTCAGTATATTATGTTGAAGGGCTCAGTGAACAATTAAACAGAATCAATTAGAGTTCAGAGTGACCTTATCCATACCCGATTTCTAACACTCTGTATAAACACTGTCCTGCACACAACAGAACAGCCTCGGAAAAGGTTATGGTGGTTGTCTTTGTGCATCTATAAGCTTCCAAATACTAACAGTTATTCTTCATCAAACACATTCCTCTTCCTTCTTCTCTTCCTTTATGCAGGAAGAACACTAAATCTTAAGTGAAATTATGACAATTTTGGTGGTAGTTTTCGGCTAGAGAAGTTCACATCCCAGGTCCCCAGTGCGGCTACCATTCTTAGGGCACATTAGTGTCACTCCAGGAAAATCACTTAGAAAGTAAAGCACAATATTAGCAACCACCTGGGGAAAGTGTAGTTTATTATTTCTCCAGCAATATCAAGAAAACCTATGCCAAAAATATCAATAGAAACCTATTATCTGAGGGAAATGCAAAGACCTCAGCCATAAGACAGTCATTTGATGATACAATAAGATTAAAAAGAAGATTAATCTCTCTTAAAGTGAGTATTTGGAACTACCTGCAGCTTCAAAGCAAAAATACTGCATTGGTTCACATTCTCTCTGCATTCGGAAGGAAAACTAGGAAGTTGCTTTTAAAATGACAACTTTTACTGCATCATCTGAACACAAATCACAAAAAACAAGTCTAGATTCAGCCTAAAAGCAAAGCATCAAATTAAGGTTTTCACCTTAATCTTCATATTTCTTATAGTAAGAAGGTGATAGAAAATATTAAGAGAAATTAATTACCACTTCTGTACACTGTGTCAGGTCATTCAACAATGACTAAAATTGAATTGCCATCCCCTAATTAGAGTGAAGCTGAGTTAAAGTTATGGAAGAAACTTCACTCTATCAATTTCCTAACCTTTCTTACTCCCTTTCCATTCTTCTTAAAAATTTTATAGAGAATGCAACAAAAGCTAAATGCTAGACTGAGTTGCTTGGTCTTCCAAAATACCAAGTTAACATGTATGGATACCTGTTATGTAAAAAAAAAAATATTTTTTTTTAAAGTTATCACAGGGACAGGCATAATCTAGGAGACCGGTGAGTCTTCTAGATATTTTATATGAAGCTGATATGCAACAGAAAAAACCTTAGGGCTTTTTTTTTAATGTTTGCTCTCGATAACATTGCCATTCTTCAATGCAAACAAAGGGAGAAGTATCACACCTTACAGTTCATCAGTATTTGTTATTTACTAGTAAGTCCAGGCACTTCCTGCAGAAAAACTCAAGATATAAATAATAAACAAAATATGGCATTGCTCATATCTGCAAAGTAACAGGCATTGCAGCACTATACGTATCACACATCCATATAATCTAATTCCTACACTTCTTTAAAAAAAATAATTGTTTTCTCCGATTTCTTAACTTGAATAGACCACAATGAATAATTCAGATTCAATAACACTGCAATAGCTTTGAGAATGGGCCACACATTTATATTTATATTTACTACTGATTTACCACTTCTTAAAACTAGAACTTTCAGAAAAAGTTCAGACATTAATCCCAAATCAGGATAAAATTCCTGTATTGTTTTATAGGAATGTCAATTTTTTTTCTAAAAACTGAGTTTCCAGAGCTCAGACAAGAGAAAATGAGTGTGCAATCAAATCTACATACCAGAAAACTGATGGCTACAGTAACAAGTATATTAAGTCAGTACACTGGGCAAAGGTTCTCTTACGGTTACAGTCATTTGACCTTTAGCCAGCTCTTAATGCCCCAGCCAACCCTCTAAAGATGGAGATTTGCAGCAGCTTCTTGTCTGAAATAAGCCATGAAAAGATTCTTCTGAACCCACTGTACAAGCATTCATTTAAAATGTCATGAATGTGCATGAAATCAGAGTGCTTCTAACAGCTTACTTTGCAGCTTCTGTTTAAATGCACTAACTCTGAACCACCAGAGGATAAAAGGACTCAAACCTTCCAGTCTGGCACTCATGGACCTAAAATATACACAAGCACCTCTTCACAGGTGTGTTTACCTAGTTTAAACCCTATTTAAATAGACTCTTGATGCACACACTTTCCACAAACACCTGCTTCTCCCACTGCAGTGCTGACTTGTACAAGGCAGTTGTCTTCAGTCATTTTCTGTCCTAAAGCCATCCTACACACCAGTAAGCAGTACTTCAGTCACAAAAATCCTGGTTACTGACTCATCCCCCTGGTCAGAACAAAGCACAAATTCTGCAATGAGGAGAATGACTATGGAAGTACCTGCTCTTACCTCTAGATCACACTGGAATGGTCTGAAGACTTCAACAGCCACAGCGAGATTTAAGGAAACCCAGTCCTCATCAGATCGTGGAAAAGCAGGCTTATAATTAATTCATATTTCCAGCCATTTGTGGTTATAAAACCTCTCCCTAGTGAGCTCAAGAGCATCCTATGTTGGAAACACTCATGAAAGAGAAGATGCTCAGTTATCATGGATGTCAAAAAAGAAGCTTCCTTTTGTTGACCTAAATCCATAACAAAAATGACGAAATGAACAAATATTTCAACATCCAGACACATTTTCTAGATACTCAGCTTACTTTAAAAAGCAGTCAAATGGAGTTGTTGTGACAGCGGCCCTAGATCCAAACTTGTATCTATAGCAAGGCTTCCATCAGTGTTAAAATAACCTTTGAAGATGTAGTTGTATTTCAATTTTGCATGCATGGACAAAGCTTCATAGTCACTGCTTCCATATGGTTGTAACTCAGGACACAGATTTTTGCTTTTTCTAAGCAGTGGAAAAATGAGACACCACATCAAAATAAGGCTAACAGTGCTTATCTTAGTACAACAAACATTCAGCTATTAAATTTATCTTGGAGTAATTTAGCATCACCAAAGACGATAGAACCTCTGTTGTTCCTTTATGTTTTTCAGGCAACTACTATCAATAATAATTAAAATATATGCAGCCCATAAAAGTATAAAAATGGCATACAAGAAACCAAATTATAGTGAATCAGAGCAGACATGCTGTTCATTCTCAAATTATTAAACTGCTTTTATAAATCTACATAAAATTGCCACAGAAATTAAGTTTCCCTGTCAGAATTTTAAAGAGCAATATCATTCCACATAATTCAGGTCCAAGGCCCTTAGCTAGGCGTGCTGAAGTGTAAAAGTGAAGCTACTCTTACCAGAATCATGGGACTGTTTGTGCAAGCAACAGCATCTTCTCTAGGTGCTTCCTTCAGGAGCCCATTCAGACATTAGAATGGGATGGGATACCACTACTTAGTTGCAAGCAAGCATTCACTATTTTGGTAATCAAATAAAACGCATTATGTAATTTAGTTACTCTTGAGGAGCAATACTTTGAAATGGTAATCTTTAGCTGCTGGAGGCATACGGTGCATCTTTATACCCTTGACCAGGGTATTTCAGCATCACAGTCATGACAGAGTTAATACCCACTAGCTCAGAGGAGAACAAAAGGTACTCCACTGCAACATGCCTAACATTTACATTGCCTCTCTTTGCTCATTAAACAGGTTTTGGTTAAATAATGAACAAACTGTATTACAGACTCCGATGAGAATTCCAAAATTATAAATCAACTGGTAAAGCCCAGAGGAGAATGAAGGGAGTGGGAGGGAAGGAAGGATAATATTGACTAATATAAAGGGCGCAGCTTGACAGTGGATATTCCTGCCACACCTGATCAAACATGCTCCATGGGGGAGGGGAAGGGAGGGCGAGAGCAAGAGGGGAGATGGGACAAGGCAGCCTGAAATTTGCATCCGGAACAGATTAAAATGGGTTCTTGGGGGATTGAGAAAATACATAATATATATTACTATAAATGCAAAATTGTACTAAAAGCTAACTCAAATGTCAAAGATTACAGCTTGAATAAATTTAAATATAAAAGCAATGCGTTTCCATGAGCTAATGAAAGAGACATGAAAAGAAGGTCTAGGCAGGAAAAAAAAAACCACCCACAAAAAACCCTAAGCTTGGACTTTTCATTGCCTGGAAGATGAAGCAGGAGACTCTATATCATTCAAAGTATTGCTTGGGAACCAGTCCTTGTCTAAAACTAAAAAAAAAAATGGAGCATAGTAACGATGTCCTATCTCAAGACACTAGTCTATAAATAGAAGTCACTGAAGCTGAAATTACCTGTTTAAAAGAACCTCATGTAGTCAAACCAACATGCTATCATCACCATATATAAGCAATTATTATCTCAGCATGAAACACACTTACATGATGACTAATACTCACAGGGAGTCTCTGAATCTCTCAATACATTAAACTTTGCTTTCTCTAACACAAGCAGATAGTGGGCTTGCATTTTTTCCCCCAACAAGTCAATAGCACGTTGTATCTAGCTACTCTAGATAAATGGCCAGTCCCTGACATTTACTCATACTGCATTTATTTCAGCATCCTGACATTCCCTGCTCTTGTTGATGAGAAGAGCTATCTGCAATAATAGCAAAGAACTTCAGGAGTCTCATTTTAGAGAAAATTTTATCTCATAGAAGGGAGAGAAGGAAAACTTCCTCCCAAAACACTTCTGGTAACTACGCATATCCTACAGAAGATGTGTGAGTTTACAAAAAACCCCACAAATCCAGACTGTCACGTAGTCTGGGTACAAGCACAACATCCAGAAAAAAAATACTATCCAGAAATGCAAGCTGTGCAGGAGTTCCCTGAGATGTCATGACCTGACACAAGAGTTCTGCTCACAACCAAGGGAAGTTCACCCAGCAAAGTAAAACATTATGCTTGCAGCCACAGAAGAGGAAGGAATTAGGGCTTAGAATGGGCACATGTCCTCAGCATGTCTTGTGGAAGCAGCACTACCGTACTTCTGAGGAACATGCTTTTTATGAGATTCCAGGCTCAGCTCTGACACAAGAATGAGCACGCTTCACAATTAGAAATGCAAAAAGTCCATGTCAAACTTAGGCTGAGTGCAGTTCTGAACACTCACTGTAATAAAGGGCCCAGAAATAAAGCTCACTTTCAAATATTACAATTGGTAAGACAAATCCTGGGAAGAACCAGCAAAATGACACATGCAGCTCAGGATTAGCCTAACTTCCAGGCTCTCGACATATACTTAGGTTACACTTAAACAACCACTCCAGAAACTACAAAAAGAGAAAATGTGGGGGGAAAGGGGAAAAAGACAGGTTGGGAGAAAAAAAACTGGTCAGAATACACATCACAGCCTTGCATTCTACCTCTGTAATCAATATAGATTTCCAATTCCTTTCAGTGCAACTGGTGACAAAGTAAGCCTTTCACTTCAAGACTGAAGAGACCCAAATGTAAAGTGAAATCTGTGCTTTGCTTATTACTGATAACAAACGATGAAAACCAACAAACCAAAGAATGTGAGGAGAAAACAGAAAATGGGAGGCTACTTTTTAAGCAGATTTTTCCCATCATTCACAGGTCAGAAAGCATAAACAAAGCATAGATAGACTATGCATACTAATACACCAGATTTCATATATTACTACATGCTTCTGTATATTGAAGAAACATGCATATTTATATTTTTTAAAAACTGTATATATAAACACACACAAATATATATACACACACATATATATATATCTCCGGATAGTGGCAGCAGTGGTATTTGTGTACTAGTTTACATTGGTATTATTTTTCTAGAAGTATATACATATTTGCTCTTTTCTTGTTACTCAATATATGACCTCTGAAGAGTAAATAAGACAAACAAGTACACCTGTACATTTACTTGCATATACCTACCGATTTCTGTATAAGCTTACCTGTTATATTATTCAGCACTTCTTTTAAGAGGCTAAAGCTATGCAGCAGGGGATCTCTTTCTTCATCCTATAGGTTATATATAGGAAGGAAGTCATTAATGAGGCAAATATATTCCTGAAGACAAATCTTAATAATGGGTCTGTAAAGACCTCACCTTCATATTCACAGAAGTACTGTGAGTTCAGTTTATTACTGTCAGCGTGTTTACTCCATCAAAATCAAGAGAAGCATTTTTATTTTCCTGCTAGTGGTCCCCAATGTCATACAGCTCAAATGTCAAAGCACAGGTTCGAGACTGAGCATTCTGGTTTGGTTTTATTGTCCTTAGAAGTATTGCTGATTAGCCTTCTGCTGTTCAATAAATTTCAGAGCAAATCTACCTCTTACCATATTGAAATGGCTCATCTGGATTTGCTATAATGTTAATCTATGCAGATTGTAATGGGAACAGAAATACAATGACATTTGGTGCCATTAAAATAACTTGAAGAAAGAATCACAGTGCAAAATTTATATGAATAGCTGCATCCTCTAGCCTTAGTCTATCTTTACGATATTAAAATAAGGAGGAACAGCAGTTTCTCCAAGCTATGTAGATCCACAGCCACACCTCCTACCGGGTGGTAGTGAGCTCTAATGAAGAAACGCCAGTTAGAAAGAAAAAGGGCCCTGCCCTCTGACAAACTGAAACCACTTGTGCTGGATGACAGCCATCTGCTATTCATGTGACATTCTGAAGTGCACCACAGATACAAAATGCCACATGCGTACATCTACACTGCGGAAGCCATAAACTGACCAATGCATCATTCGACTCGGAAATGTACGAATGGCTTTTAACAGAACAGGTTTTAAACTATTAACAGGTTTTAGTCAGGAATATAGTTAGAAGTCACAAAAGGGAGCTAAAAAAAGATACTATGCCAAATGAAAAATTAAAAAAATACCCTATATATAATGACTTCCCCAATTTTTATTTCATGGCTTTCATGATGAAGGCTGTCTTCTCTAAGAGGGCAAAAAAGATATATAATAACATTGTGCTAAATAAAAGAACACCATATATTCAAAATCACTGACATACCAGGTGATAAAAGTCTAAGTGAGATGATTCCCATGTGGAATACAATATGGGGTTTTTTGTTTGTTTACAGGGTATACAGGTAGAAGATTTCCAGCTTTGTACCTCTTACAGTCACTGGCACACAAGAAGCCAAAACTGCTCAACATGAAACAATGTAGAAAGTTATTCCAACTTTACTTGCAAAAGTGCTATAATGAGTGCTAAAAAAAAATTGAGGTACTTTTCTAAAACCATAGCCATAGTGCAAACAAGTAGCAACAATTCAAGGTAACTTACCAGATGCGTGTGAGTGCTCCATCGGGCATTACGCTTTATGGCTCCCACCACGGCGTTGATTTCACCTTGTACAATGTAAATGTTCTTATCCACCATCTTGACAATTCTGAAAATAAAGGGAATTCAAATTAATCTCCAGCACCTCAGAATCATCCTCTTCCTTAGAAGAAACACCAAGTTAGCCCTAGTCAAGCAAGAGGACTGCAGAGATGCAAGAAACTCTTTCAAATCTTTGTTTTGTGCATGCAGACAAATACGGTTATTTTGGCAAAAGGAAGATGCTTTTCCACAGAGTGCATTTTCAGGACTATGAGAGCAGACAGTTAATTATAATAGGGCATCTGTGAAGCAAGAGACAACTTTGCCAAAGCACATTCCTCATTTTTTTCCACTCTACGTAAGTTCACAGAAAGGTAAAGTGCTGCGGTACCAGGACAGACATCCATGACAATGCAATAACACATGCATCTCCCGCACTTAGGCCAAGTCCTGCAGCTCTACACAGAACACAAAGCCAATCTTGTACTCTGTTAAATAAGCATCAGTGACTTGAATAAACTGGCCAGAGCATAACTCTCTGGGACTTTAAACTTTGACAAAATAATTTATAACAGATGTTGATTTCACACTTCCTTCATGAAAAAAGCTTTCTTGAAAGTGGGCAAGTAAAAAAGTCACGGGTAAGATCCCACAAAGAAATAAGCAAAACTACAGACAAAACTGGATGGAACACGGGGAGAAAAAGTGATAAAGCTAAAGCCAGACATTTACTCTCATGTAGCCTGAGGTCTTACAGGGAAAAACAAACTGGTGTACCCAGAGAGCGAGCTGGAAGAGAGGAAAAATTTTACAAGCAAGAAATATTTGTAACGGTCTGAGAAAAAGAAACAAAGAGTGGATTACTACAGAATTGTTCTCCCTATACTACCTGTAGCTCAGATATAGTCAAGTATAAAGAAATAAGAATGGAGGGGAATGAACAGACACAACTGTTCATAAAGAATAAACGGGACTTATAAAGAGGCCAGTCAGTCAGATGATACCATGTCTGCAAATGAGAAGGATTTAGTGAAATGGTAGCCAAGTAATGAGACTTTTTCAGAAGGTATGAAAGGAAAATGAGGAATCCAGCTTGAAATCACGACAGGCCATCCATAGGGAAGCAAAAGACTGAAAACAGATGAAACATTGATCGTAACACTTCAAATCAGACAGGCTCATTTAAAGGACCCAATTGGGGAGGGAAAGCAGAGGGTAATAAAACACAGAGAATATGAGGATTTTTGCCCATGTAGCAAAAGCAAAGCTGGAAGGAAATGGTTTTGGTGTATTACTCCAGACCTCAGAAGCACCACCACAGAAATTTCAGAACGTACATCCTGGATCTGTCAGGCTTCACATTAATTAACATGTTTGAATTATCAGCAACACTTCAAATATACAAATATCCTCCCAGTGAAAGAGACTAATTTGCTTCAGGACTCTGTAAATAATGGAAAGAAAGCAAAACATTACAAAAATATACCTTATCAAGGGAGAGCATCAGATTTGTTGCTTCAGTTTTTTTACATGTTTGCAATAGGATGAATAATCTTATGGCAAAACTGTTTCTTACTTCATTACATTAATTATACATAATAGTATTCCTAAGCGTTACACAATAAATTAGGGGCAAAGACAATAGCATTTTATAATATAGGAACTGCCATGACAGACCAGATCAATAATTTATCTCATTCACCACTGGATAATTCAGAAAAACAAATAGTTCTACAAGTAGTTTGCTCATGCCCTGAAGAACAAATGTTTATATCCTCTCTCCACAGCTGTATATAACAACCACAGACATTCTTCCAACTTGCGTACCTAATGTTTGAGAGATGTTCCTGTCCTCAATAGTAACTTATTCCATGTATTATTTATATGACTGCATTAAAATATTGCATAAAAATAGCCTTCATCACAATTTTTTTCTACTTCAGTATGTTGTCTTTGTTTTGATACAAGGCATTAATGGGAGATTTTCTCTTCCATGTAAGATTCCTCACTTATTTTTTCTTTCAGTATTTCAAATATTTTCCATATTTCTACATAGGCAGTTTCAGGGATCAAAACTCTGGTCCACAGAAGTACTTTTGCACAAATAGTTTATACATCGAAATTTGACAAAACTCAAGGTTTTTTCTCTCTTCACTGTTACAAAACAATACTGAGTATGTAAACTCTGTAGTGCCATTCCAGGCATTTAGCAAACTGACATAGAAACAAAGACTCCCCCAACCTAATTTGGAAAAGCATGTAAAGAAATACCAGACATATGTATCACATGCCTTGCACATGAACAGATACTCAATAGTTCCGACAATATTTAAAATGATGCCGAAGCTTAAATGCTATTCTGCATACCACTGAATCTGCTTGTAGGACTCCTATTTCTTTTCCTCTACTTTTAACCTAAAAGAATCAAGACAGAAAAGGTTGTTAAACTCAGTCCTTCCAGAATGTGGGAGACTTACAATGCTCAGCTGTTCCCAAACCTCGTGCTATCTCCAAGCAGCAAAATACGAAGAAGATAGACACAAACCTCCAATGCACACCTTTTCCTTTTAACCTGATGAGAAACTAAATGTGCTGATCCTTTCAAGCAAGGGTACAAAAAATCCATGTTGCTTGGCAGGGGTCTCCTGACATATAAAAATCCTGTAAAACTTAAGGGATTTTTTTTTTTTTTTTGCAATTATACACTTTCATTGCCAACTATTTAAAAAGACTTGAGGAGAACACACTCCCTTCCTCCTTGTGGATTCCATTAAATGTAGCTTGATTCAAATGTACAAAAATTCACTTTACACATGCCAAAAAACTTACTGGTCCAATGCAACTGAAATAACCTATCAAGCTAGAGACACAAATTCACTCTCAGATCTCTGAACATCACACATACAGCCCACTTCACCAGAAATCCTGGGTAAAGATGGGGGAAAATCTTGCTTTACATTTAAGCTTGCAGTTAACTAAGCAATAGCGCATACACACACTCCAAAGTAAACCATAGCCAACTATCTTCATTCACACAAAGGACCTTTGCAACTTTGTGCTGGAGAAGGAAATAGAAAATAATGACAGGGTGAGGGGAAAGCCAGACAACTGTTTTCAGAGAGATGCACCTTATAAGCTAAATCCACCAAAAGCACCATCCATCCTTGCAGAAGTTTATTTCCAGCAATGGAAATAGCTTCTCTAAAATCCACACTTCCCAAAGCCTGCCCCTTTTAAACTATCAGATAATTTCAGTGTGCATTCCTTCAGCTATATCTTCATCACAAGCTTACACTTTAGAGCTCAATATAGAAGTACTATATTGAAAAAAGTTTTAAGATTGAAAATAGCGCACTGAAGCTGCAGAGAGAAAGTTACAAGATCTACCAGACCTGCACTGAACGATCAGTTTTACCAGAGCGTGGTGGTAGTCAAGCAAAACCACTACATGTTTGTTCAACGTACAGAAAAATTAGTAACATGAGTTCAGGCTTACAAAGGTATGGTCCGAAGAGCGGGATACTGTGTAACTGTTGGTTGGACAGGTTAACAGAACTACCAATGCTGAAGATCATTATAAAAGTTGAAACGACCTCCCTGGCAAAGCCATGGTTCCGATACCTCGATGTCTTTGGAACAAGGCTGGATGCCTTTCTTGAAAGCAATCTTTAATCAAATACAAGATAACGGACTCGGTACAGAAACAAATGGATTAAGCTCTGTGGTCTTGAATTATGCGGAAAAAACAGAAAAGACACCTATTAAATTTCAAATGCTTTTTAGCTCCTAATCTCTTCAGTTAGTCCTACATAAATTCCTGTTTCTTTCTCATGATAGGTTCATACATGTGCTTAAATCTGCAAATCAGTCCTCAGATTTTTCTCCTGCACAGAAATTTGACAGGCAGCACAGTGCAAATGACAGTTCCAAACCAAGGCAATGCAGCTACCCAGCCCACCAGGAGAAACAGGGAAGCTGTTAGCATTCACAGCCTTGCCGCTAACAAGGTTAGGAACACTATGAGTAGAAGAAGGTAGATGCCTGAGCATGTCATAAAAGAGCAAAAGCTAACATTCATATGTTTCTCAAAGCCTTCAGCAATGTCCTATGGACAGTAATTATCACTATTCTGAGACTATTCTGAAATAGTATCAGATGTGAAATCTTCATATAAAAACACTGACAAGATTTACATCTGCAAATGATGTTCCGCACGTGCACTGAACACTCCACTGCTCAACCTCGGAATACACCAGCTCAAAACATCCCCGTGCATAGGAACCCAAATTTTTCCTGGGTATTACAGTCTCAGGTACACTTTTAGGGAAAACTCCCTCCCCTGCAGGGAAACGTCTGCAACTCTTCTGGAAACAAGTAAGAGTTAGCATCAGAAGTGACAAAGTCTGGCAGACTTCCATCAAGTCACTTCTTCCTATCACTAACTTTAGCCTTCAGCTATGGTTAACTGACTCAAACCCGGTGAAACTACTCCAATAAATAGTAATAAAAAAAACCAACATAATCACTACATATGCAAGAAAGGTAGTATTTCACAGTAAGCTTCTGTTGACCTAAATTTGCACTGTTTATGATAATGCATGAATAATCTATATGGTCTTTGACCTAGATTTGGTCACTCAAGTCCGGATACAATACACTGCTACCAAAACAGAACGTACAACACACTTCGGTCCATGAATCACAAACAATTCCTGCCTAACTCAGAGCTAGCCAGGCTACCCAGAAGCCCAGAGGACAATGAAAAAGCTCCTTTTCTTTCTTCTAAACTGCACATGGAAGGTACATCAACGTCTATCAGGAAATTTAACTTGCTTGGGTTTTTCATGTAATAACTGCTCTGCAATAAACATCACAGGTAGTAAAAGTTCAGAGAACTCAGGATGTTTCTCCAAAGGCTAGCTCCCAATGCCTGGACAAAAATAATAGAAAAGTATTGATTTATAAGTACGACAAGGAACTGTGCAGTCCAGTGACGTCAAAATTCTGGGCAATTATGAAGGCCCTTCAAAAGATAAGCAACAGTAAGATGACAGTTGTGGCACATCAGAAAGGAAGGTGGGACAGGCTTCTCTGCAACTCTCCATGTTTAGTTGCAACAGTCAGATAGTACCTGGGAATCAAGAAAAGAAGGCAACTCACATTTACCTGTCAGAACTGCAGAGTAAAAATGCAACCTAAGGAAAATATGGAGAGGGGGATTTTCTTTTCCAATTATTTCATACTGTTGAAACTAAATACCAGCTGAACTCATAACGTACGCTCTAGGTCAGCTCTCAGCCTTCCTCCCGCAACAGCTAAGCGGCTGGCTATATCCTGGGAGAAATCTCCGTTTCCACCGACTTTTAAGCAACCCAACTTCGCGCACGGTAAGCGGGTGCCTGTGCAGGTGCAGTGCACACCCGGCACCCGCCTCCCCGGCCCGACCGCCCCGGGGGCTGCGGTGCGGCCACGAGTCCCAGTCCGAGGCCTGACCCCGCTCTTCTTACGCCTCCAGCCCGCGGCCGGTCGTTGCCCAGAGCCGGGCGGCCCTCCCGGCCCCGCCGCCCCCCACCCTGTGGGGCACCCCGGGCAGGACGTCACACGTGTCACGTCACCCCCCGGGGGCGGAGGGGGCGGCTGCCAACCCCCGCCGCGGCCCCCCCACGCCCACGGGCCGCTGCACCCCCTGCGGCGGCCTGCCCCCGGCCCCCTGCCCGCCCCCGGGGCTGCCTCGGCTCCGTCCACGCCCCCCGCCGACACCGCAGGGTTCCCCCGCCGCAGCCTCCCTCCCGCCCGCCCCCGCGTCGCGACAGTATCGCGACAGGCACTCGCCGCCTGGCACTGACCCCCGCATCCAAAATGGCGGCGCCTGCTCCCCGCGGCGGCCGCTTCACACATCGGTCAGGCGGGTGGCAGCGCAAGCGGGAGGGCTTGGCCCTCCCTCTGTCCGCCCTCCCTCCCGGCGGCGGGAGGCGGCGGCGGCGGTCCCAGCGAGGCCGCTGAGCGCGGGGTCCTCCCGGGCACGGGCAAGCGAAACCGGCTCCGCACCACTCTCACTGACGTGGAAACAGGCGCACCCGAACCCGCTACCTGGTTACTACGCCGACGGACAGCCCGGAAAACCAACCCGCGCACGATGCGACGAGCATCTCCCTAAGGTGACCAATGGGATCACAGTCTTGAAACCGGAGGAGGCGGACTCTCCAGTGACAAGCGGAAGAGAGCCAATGAGAGAAGAGAGGGTAGAACTAGCAGAATCACTGGCCAATCGCGAAGGAGTCCTGCGGTCGCGGGGCGCGGCCTCCCGTGTGCGGGCTCAGCAAGGGTGGTTGAGCGGCAGCCGGAGGAAGGGTTGCCTTCGCAAGGCATTGTGGGCGGGGCTGCCCGCACGCGCCGTGTCCCGCCCCGGGCCGTGTGGGGCCTCCTGTCCGCCGCCCGGGGCTGGGCAGACCGGGTCCCGCTCCCCCAGTCCGCCTCTGGGCCTGGCCGCTCGGCGTGTGCGTCTCTGGGGGGGGTGCGGCTCCTAGCCAGCCTGTCCGGGCACCTGGGTAGGGTGGGTGACCGCGAACGGGCCCTTCATACGCGTGTCTGCGGGTCTTCCTGGGGGAGGAACAGCGAGCGAGGGGTTGGAAGGGACGCGGGGCCTGTAGAGCAATGCTGGGACCTCTTGGCGAGGTGAAGCAGTGGCTGCGGCGGAGCCTCTCCTGCAAGTATTTCCCAACTTGCTCCTACAGCCCCCCCAGCTTCTCTAGAGCCGGCTGGGAGGTGGTGCCCAGCCAGCAGCTTGTTTCCTCCGGGACACCTCCCCCGGCCACGGTTCTACTGTTCCCATTGCTGGAACCAGACCAGGCCCTGAGTGGGCTGCAGGAAAATTCAAATGGACGAAACAAGGCACGCAGCTATTACGAGAGCACACACAGCAGCGCCCAGAGGGGCACACTCAGCTTTTCCTTCCTCTGCAGTCCTGCTCCTCGCCTGGAAGCTTTCCTCAAACCTGAACACAACTGATGCTTTGCTCTATTTGTCTGCAAGCCGTGTGCTATGGCCTCAGGTCATAGAGCCCAGCTAGCCTGGCAGCCAGGGACCACAGTCCAGTTTAAGTGCTCTTTGAAGCTAATTTGTTGGCCAGCTCTTTGCAGCAAGAGCAATCACAGCTTTGCAACTGTACAGCACCTAGCACAATGCATTTTTGATGCTGGTCCAACCTTCTCAGCCATTTTCTGTGTCTGCCCCAGTGTCAATGCAGCATAGTTTAATGGCAGTAATTTGCAGGGGTCGCTCTGCTTGTTTAAGCTTCTGTCCATTGAACCTGGGGCAGATGACAGAAGGTCCTTGCAGTTACCTAACAGTTTTATAGCACTAGCATCTGCAGCCAGGTCACCCTGGGGATCTGTTGTGGCAGGTGTTAGAGTGGTCAAAGCAGCAGCTACCCCAAAATCTTACGCTCTGTAGGGAAAATGCAAATAAAACTGAATGTGAAGGAAAGGTGAAAGGGTTGAAAAGTATTAATTCACTGTCCTAATCACAACTTCATCTCCTGTAGTGTGGCTGAAGGAGGGAAGTTCTGAAAGGACCAAGGGAACCTGCAACAGGACTCTTCTGGCCAGCCAAAGCCAAATCTGAGGCTGACTCCAATGCCACCCTAAAAGATGGCCAGATATCGTCATGTCCCTTTCTTGAGGGCACAACCAAGTGTGGGATGGGACACTCTGGAAATGGTGGTCACCGTATACCTCCTCTCCATGTGAATATCTGCCTGAATATTGCCTGATCAAGAATCAGTGTATCTTAGACTGAAAGTGCCGTTATCTCCCAGCTCCAACAGCAGGAGGCCAGGGGACCTGCTTCAGCTGGATTTAACCTGGTAACATGTAGGAAGCCTTTGGAGTTGGAAGTTTAAGCTGTAATTGCATTAAGCAGCAACATTTATTCCCCAAAAGTGGAACAAGCAACAGCATGTTCCAGTGGCCTAACCATGGGCTCAGAAGCTAAAATCTATTACCCCAGCCTCTTCTGCAGCCATGGTTCATGCAGTTTTTAGCTTGAGTTCCTCAGCTATAAAACAGGCGGTCAAACACCTAGCACAGAGAGACTGCAAAAGCCATCTAAGCAATGAGTGAAGGTTTGCAGAACAAGCAGATTAGTTGCTAGTGCTTTCTCCTTCACTTCTGCCCTGCTCCAGCAGCCACTAAAGCCCCTGTGGTATCTACCAGCCATTTGGAAATTCACAGGAGTTTGTCATTGCCACTCTATCTGCTCCCTGCTCAAGGAAGGGGATTTTGGGTGCTGGCTTGGCCATTGCACACACCGCAGCTCAGTCCAGGTCAGCCAAGCCTGCCTGCCCTCCCAGGGAAGGGGCTGGAGCCCTCTCCATGCCTTCTTGCCCCTTCCAGTGCCAGCTGCGCAGCTCAGGCTCCCACCCAGTCCGATCTGGTGAATCAGATCCTGCTAAGGTGTTATTTACGGAAGCCTCTCACGGAGCTTGAAACCAAGCCAGCTAGGAGCCTTCTGCTTCATCCGAATGCATCTTAGTGCATTAATAAAGAGCAAACATTGCAATGTGCTTTGCATTTTTACTTACAATCCAGCACTGCATTGTCTGGAGAGAAAAACAATACAGTACGGCCCCATGCTGTCTGGGGAGAAGAGAGTTCACTCGCACGCACTACGGCACTGCGTTAGTCAGCTCTCAGCCCAGCACCGCCCTGGCCGCACAGAAAATCCTGCTGATGTGACAGTGCAGCACCAACGCCTCCAGCTTGGCAGCAGCGGGGAAACCTGGGTTGCCTGGACTGCCTGATCCAGCAGCTCTTTGCCAGAGAGGTGCACAGCTGTGTACGGATCACGTGTGGGCAAGTTGGAGGACTCGGTTTGCATCAAAGGATCCAGGTGTAGGAACAGGATACAGGACAGTCCCTTGTCTCTTTATTCCCAAGATAATGCACTGGTTCTTAACGCACAGTGTGGTACAATGAAACCAAAGATCAGACTACAATGAAACCAAAGATCAGACGAGCGCAGTCTGTGCAAATCCCTCTGGTTCCTGCTGGCCATTCAGGGAAGCTGGGCTTTATCCTCACTGCAAAGATGCAGCTTTTCAGCAGAGTTTCTGTCTTCAGTATTCCTCCTCAGCCCACAAGGAGCATATGGAGGGGCTGCAAACTCACTGCCATTCATCGCCTCAGGCCTTGCCCAGTTACCTGGTCAGCTCACCTGCTTTTATCCGAGTCACTTGAGCAGCCAGCTCTTTGCAAAGAGCAATGTCTCCATGGGGCACACCAACTGCCTTCATTTGGGTCTACACTGCCAGTGTAAGAGCCTGCTCACCACAAGCCTTTAATAAGACTGTCACAAATCTGCATTGCCAACCACCTCCGCTTCTGCGATCTGCACGCTGGACGGGACTGACTTTGCACAGTCCATTACTCTTGCTCAGCCCCTGCCAGTTCACGGTCTTCCGCAGGGCCCAGATATCAGACCCATGGGCACATGCAACACAGAAATTTTCCAGCAGGTTAAATAGTCTGAGAGAGGTTGAACTACCATCACCTCCTCTTGGAAGCTTTTGCTGTTTCTCAGAAGCTTAGTATGGTCTCCAGAAAAAGGGCAGAAAGAGGGAGTTAACTCAGAAGGTACAAGCACTTGTCACAGTTAGAAACTACTTGCAGCCACTCTCCCCAGAGATGAGCATCCCCAAAAAGCTACCAATTGCTGAGCACAGTGGGTCTAAGCAGCTGTGACATTCCAGAGCAACCTCAGGTAGAGGCTAGCCTAAAGCCAGCTGGAGGCTGTCCAAAGGAAAACTGATGTGCTGCATCTGGTGCAAACTCGGGCCAGGACCTGCAACTGAAGCAACAGAGCTAAACTGAGACACTCAAAAATATTAAAACCCTTCTCTGGAAACTGCACAAAGTACAATAGTGAAGCTGCAGAGCAGCCTCCTTAGGCTAAAATACCCTGCCAGCTGTTCTGGTTAGCCCATGTCTCAGGAACACTCCTGCACTTCCTGGTGACATGAAACTCCCGATGAACATCCCAATGTAATGTTTTCCATTGTCTCTTCTTGGCCAAGGCAAGCCATGCCTTTTTGGCAGGAGCAACCCAGGCTCAGTTAGTCATATCTTCGTCACCTCTTGGCTAGACTACAGCTACATGATACACCTGGGCATAAAGCCCACAGCACTTGGCAAATGCCAGCCAGAAGAGCATGCTGCAGTGGGAGCCCTGGCTACCACAAACGCATCAAACCTTCTGCCTGCTCCCGAGACCACCTTTTGACTTGGAAGCTAAGCCAGATTCAAGCCTGAGTCCTAATCTTCAAGGCATTTGATGGCATGGACCTAGCGTGGCTAAAAGATCAGTTAAGACTCAGAGATGGAAACCATAATCAACAATTCCGCCACTCTCCTAGAGCAGTGGACCCATCCAGCACAAGGACCAGGTCTGCCTGTGACAGAGACAATGTATTCTCTGAGAACAAGCTCTTCCCGACTGGTGAAAAATGAAGTATGTCTAAGATGCTGAGTAATTTCCTCCTTTTGTAGATCCCATCTCTCTGCCAAGATATGAGTCAGGTTCACTCTGGGATTAGTTTGCTTTCACTTTTTTTTTTCTTTTCATTTTTATTTTATATAAAATAGTAACAGCTGTCTCCTGAACCCAGGTGAAATTCTTGGTCTCTTCCCCAGCAGTAGATTTTCCAGCTGGCAAGACAAGATGCAGTACAGCTAGGAAGTCTTGGGACTAACCAGCAAGATCTGCTACTACATTTCAAACACAAACGCTAGAGCACTCCCTCCCAAAGACACCCTTCAGGGGTTGGTCCAGCAGTTGCGCCGAGGTTGTCCTAATGAAAGACTCCTAGTGCAAGTCCCTGGATGGTCTAACCCAGCAGTCTTCACACTGTGCTCCACAGGGAGCAAGCTTGTGACATAATGCTGCTTCGTAATTCCAATCGCCCAAGGGAAATAGCTAAAAATACCTTTGTTTCATTATTACTTGAAAACGTAAGCGCTAACTGTATTTGCTGCGGGCTACTGATAGGAAAAGGTTTGAGGGAGAGGGAAGCAATTCAAAATATGGTCCCTTCCTTGCTGTGGACCTTGAGTACGGTTTTCAGCTTCCCTCTGGCATGTGGTGATAGAGACAGACTGCCCGGTGGAAAGTGCTAGTGCTGCTATACTGTGCCGCTTCTCTTGACAGAGACAAGCCTATGCCAGGATGGATTAAAATTTGGGCTGGAAAAAGATGTGGTCTAGTTTGCTGTCATTTTTGGCAGACAAAAAAGCAGTAAGGCAAACACAACCCCCAGATTACTACTGTTAAAAAAACACAGTAATTTCTCATAAGCGTGTCAACATTGTGACTCCTTTTAAACTCTCTGTGTTTCTACTGAATTAACGTGTTTGTGCATGTTTTGATCTGTAATCTGTAATGCCTGGGTCTATTTAACCTCTCTTTACATCCTGTGCTTCTTTGTGTGCATTTGTCTTCCCATACGTATCTATATGCCACTTTATGCATTTAGCAGGCTCCCTAAATATGGCTCATAAATCACCCAGGGTTAAAATTCACTCCTATTCTCACAACATTATTTCCTAATCTCTAAAACATGTCAGTGGAAGAGCTTGAGGGTGACCTTTGGCATCATAAATCGGAGAACAGGTTGACATGGAAATGACCTCAAGAAAATCAGACCATAGGATCACACATCCAACTCTGTAAGAGCCTGGCGGGGATAAACCTCTCCCCTGGGCTCAGGCATCCCAGGGCCGGACGGAGAGGCTAAGCCCGACTTCTACAAACCTCTCCCTGTGAGCGCTGCGAGAGAGGGAACGGGTCTGCTTGGAGTGAAATGTGTGTGCAAACACATCCAAGGCTTGCTGTAGCGGGGACGAGCATTCGGGGACATTTCAGGGAGGGGTCGCACCCTGCACCACTGCACCGGGATTGTACCATGAACTTCGGTAGGAGCCAGGCTGGAGTCTAAACTACAAGTACGGTTCCCAGAGAGCCATCAGCGGGCGGCAGCGCGGTGTTTCCCGCACAGCCGGCAGCCCCCGTGTCCCGGGAGAAGCGGCACGGTATTGCCAGAGAAGCGCTTCTCGGTACGGCCGAGAGCCGGAACAGTGCGTGCAGTAATTAGCCTGTAATTAGCATCCTCTGCAACTGCTGCTCCATCGTGCGGGGGAACGCTTCCCGCAGCAGACTACGGACTTGGTTCCCGCCAAGAAAACTGCACGGCTTTAACTGTAAAGCCCGAACAGGCTCCCCACGCCGGTACTGAGCGGAGCGGATGCCCAGCGTGGGCTCTAGGGTACCGGCTCGCCAGGGAGTGAACAACGGTAACGGCAGCGACAACAGTATGTAAGCGTACATATGCATAGATATCTATCGATATAGACCCCCCCCAGAGCTGGCAGAGCACGGAGCCCAGCGCCCGGGAGCCGCCCCCCGCTCACCCTGCCCCGACGCGGCGCGGCCGAGGCGGCGGCCCCGGTGCGGCGGGACGGAGGCGGGGCCAGCGCGGCGGGGGCGGGGCCTACCGCCCTCCTCGACGAGTCCGTGGGCCGGGGTGCGGCGGAATGTAAATAAGGCGCGGGACGATTGGGCGGTGGGAGCGCTGGGCGGGGAGAGGGGCGGGGCCGGGGCGGGCGGTGCTGGACGGGGCGGGCGGCGGCGGGCTCGCAGCTGGAATGGGGCGGGCGGGAGCGGGGCGCCCGGTGCAGCTGGCGGGGGGCGCCGGCCGCCCGCCATAAAGTGAATGGCCAGGGTGAATGGGAGGCAGTCGGCCGGCGCCCTCCGCCCTCCCCGTGAGCCGTGGGCCGGCAGCGAGGCGCAGAGTGCCCGGGGAGCCGGGGGGATTTACTTTCTGACAGCGGCAGAGCAGCCCGGGCCGCGGGGCGGGGGCCAGCTTCGCCCCTCTCGCAGGATTAAGGCCGCCCAGCCGAGCCCGCATCTGGAGCCGCTGTAAGTGCCCCTCCGTCCCCGGCTTCCCGGGCGGGGTTTTCACCTTCTTTCCCCGTGAGCCCCGCGGTGCCAGCCCGGGGGTGCGGCGCCGGCCGGTCGCAGCCCTTCCGAAGCTGGCGTGGGGCAAGAGCATCACCGGCGGGGCGGCTCGGCGCGCTCTGCCCGGCAGCACGGGGGCTGCTCCGCTCTCGCCCGGGGCCCGCTTTCCGCCGCGGGGCAAGGGGCGGCAGCCAGGAGCATGGGGAGAGCGGGGCGGATAGAGCCCTGCCCTGCCATCCAGGAGGGGTCCCGGGGCCGTGTGCGGCGGAGCTGCCCACCTCCCCCCTCCCCCACCGGCGCTACCGGCACCGCTGCCCGTCCGGCGGCGGAGCGCGGCGCCTGCCCCGCTCTGCCCTTGCAGGGCCCGGCGACCCCTGCCCGCCGCCGCCAGGGTGCCGCAGCCCCGGCCGCCCCCTCGGGGCTGCCGCGGGCCCCTCCCGGCAGGCGTTGCCGGAGACTCTCGCCGTTGCTAAACTTAGTCATTTTCCACTCGGGCGAGCGGGGCAGGGGCTGTTTAAATTAACCGGGGCTCGCTGTAAATAACGGCGCTGCGGGCTGCGGCTCAGCTGTCTGTAGGGTCCGGGGGAGCAGGGCGCGGAGAGCAGAGGCGGGGAGACGTCACCGGGAAAAAGGAAGGCAGCCCGACGGCTTTTGGACAGTTGGATAAATGATATTTATATAACGGGCTGGCTCCTGTTTACAGCAGAGCCGACCTCCCTGCAACGCCAGGGAGAGGGCGAGCCGCCCCCGCGGACGGAGCGAACCTGCCTCGGGACGGCGCTGGCTGCTGCGCCCCGGCGACCGGGTCTCCCCGCGGCCCGACCGGGAATGACAGACCTGGTAGGGCTGCGGGTGAACGAGCGGGGGGAGCTCAGACCCCCGCGGCGGCTCCGCCGGGAGCTCCGAGCCGCCCCGGCAGAGCGCGGCCGCCCGGCGCCGGGAGGCTGCGGGCAAAGCCGGCGGTCGGACCTCCGGGCGCTCGCACGGGCTCCGCCGCCTCCTCGGCGCCGGGGGCACGCTGCAAAGCGGCGCCCCTCCGTCCCACCGGGTGCCCGGGAAGCCCAGGCGACCGCAGCGAGCGCCCGACGGAGCCCCGTACCGGCCGCTCCCCCGGCTATTCCCCGCTCAACGAGTGCCGCCCCGGGGGAAGGGCTAGCCCGCCAGCGCGGCACCCCCTTGTCCTTCCCCCCGTCCTCCTCCTCGGAGCAGAGGAGAGGGACGGCTTCGCCGCGGCTTTGGCGGGGGAGGGCGGCCGGGGCGGGGGCCGACGCCCGCTCTCCGCCGCAGCTGCTGGAGCGGCCCCGGGGGGGCGGCGGGCCCGGTGCCGCCGAGCGGGGCACACCTGTCGGCCCCTCTCCTGGCGCCCCCGCGGCTGGACAGCTGGGGGACGGGCTGGGAAGTGGCCGGCTCTGCCTCCATCCCCCCCCCCCCGCAATACCAGGGCCCTGCAGAGGCGCTGGCGGGGGTCGGTGCAGCCCCCTCCCCCCGCCGGGGCTGGGCAGCCCGGAGCAGCAGTCTCCCGGCCAGAGCGCCCGGGGCTCCGCACACCTTTCCCGCCCGGCCCGGCGGGTTATGGGACGCGGAGCTCGGCTCCGCAAGGGCGTCCGCAGAGGGGCACGCTGCTGCAGGACCCAAGGGCCCGGCAGAGCCCGGGTGTGAGCCCCCAGCCACTGCAGCCAGCTGATGCTTTGAGCTGGCGGTGCAGGAATCAAAACCAGTCCCTCACCTGCCTCCCTGTTCCCTCACCTTAGTGGGAAGCTGCCTCCCAACTGATGGGCCCGTGATCCATGCACTTTCTGAATGGAGACTAGTGCTGAAGGCAAAGAGCGGAATTTGGCATCCTCCAGACAAGTGGGTTCTCCATGCCTGGCCCATGGCCTGGAGGATACTAGGGATGAAATGGCTTCATCCCTTCTGTGATTCTGTGAGAGGCTAAAAGCAACAGCTCAGGAAGGTGCCTGTAAGGAATGTCACCCCTGTTCCTGTCCCGCCTTCCAAAGGCAGGGAGAGGACCACCTTTTTGGCAACGGGATCTGGGTCTCCCTGTTTCCCCACACTCCTTCCCAGCCTGTCGGCCTGTCGGTGAGCCAGAGGGATGGGTGTTTGTGCCGGCTTCGATGGTGCCTTGCTGTGAGGGACAAAGAGCTGCCTGCTGGCTCCTGAGGGACCAGCAGAGCATGGTAGCTGCTTTCAGTCTCCACAAATGTCTGCAGAAGCGGAGCAGGGTTTGATTTTCATTAGCAAACGGTCACACCATGCCCAGTACTCGTTACAGGGAGCTCTCACAGGGAGATGTCTTTCCCCAAGAGCCTGGAGGGGGGGGGTGTCTGAGTTAGGGCGGTGTTTTTTCCTGCTGTTACTGGGTTTGCACGAGTGGCCTCAGACCTGCAGTCCAGGCTCCCCTCACAAAAGCCCACTGATATCCCTGTAACTGAGTTGTATCTGATCCAAGATGCTGGTTTAAAAACCAGTATCTTTCTCTGGCAGAAAAACCATTGCAAGCGTCACTTAATATCTATTAGATTTCTATAAGGGCTTAATTCAGGCAATTAATAGATCTGCAAATTGTGACTGGATTGCAAAAGTATTGGTTGACATACCCTACAGACAGCCAGCAAAAAAGAGTGGCATCTTCTCTCTCTGTCAGATGCTACCCAAAACCTTGAGATTGAGAGGTGAGACTGACTTTGGAGACTGCCAAAAAGAAAAAGCCAGAAACCTGATATAGGAGGTTGCTCCAAAAGGAAGATGAGCTGGGCTGGGGACATGAGATCTGTCTCGTGACCTGGCACATGTGTCCCGGCTCTGGGAACAGGGGAGGTACCTGGGCTGGGAATGAAGTCCCAGATGGGGAGAACCGGTGGTTTCACACTGCGCCCTGCGTCGGGAAGGCAGCGGGATGAGACCGTGGGGCTGCGGAGGGAGGGGGGTCAGAAACGGGAGGCTGTGGCGTCTCTGAGTAGGCTCAGCGATTATCTGGCTGTTTGAAAATGGGAGATTGCTATTTACTTAGGGCCTGATCGCAGTGGGGGTAAAGCTCCCATTCTTGCTGAGGCCGTTGGGCTGTGCCAAGCCCAGGCATTTGCTGTTGGCGCAGGGACAGCCTCCACCAACTGGCATCAAACTTAGTGCTGAGGCCGTAGGAAAAACCCTCTCTTGTCAACACCCGGCTGAAACGGGCTGGGGTTTCAGATGGCTGGAGAAAGAGGATTTCTGAGACCAGCCCGCCGTGCCGCACTTCCCTTCCTCCCCTTTGTGTACTGCTCCCCCTCACCAGCACCCCTGCCCTCCTCCCGCCTCACCTCTGAATATTAATGCCTCTGGCAGATTGGATAATAATGTGACTGGGAATTGAATGAAGCTGGTTATTAGCTCTGGGCTTCCTTGGGGCATTTAAGGGAGTCCACAGGCTGTTCCTGGAGGCTCGGCAGCACAAGGGACCGCGGCCGGACTCCATACAGAGGGGGTCACTTCTGTGGGAAAGGATTTGCTCGAAATCCTCGTCTGCCTCTGACCCTGGAGGAGGACAGGTACGGCAGCCTGCCCAGAGCTGCAAATTACCGCAGAATGGTTAGCGATGGATCTGCTGGTTTTCAGCAACAATTAAATATTAAAAGTTGTTTTCAGGAAGGAACTAGGAGATCTAGCTGGGCAGAAATTGAGAAACATTTCTGTTATTATTAGGCTTTAAAAAGAGATGGGGAGCGAGCACGGGAGGTCCCCTTCTTTCCTTCCCACTGGTGTCAGAGTATTGCCCAGCGGATTCGGGAAGAGGGCCAATCCTCTGCACGCTGAACAGGAAATTTCCTGCTGATTTGCGGGGTACAAGTTCAAGCTCAGAGCCCTCACTTCTGAAGAGCTGTACCTTACAATGTCTCTCCTCGGGAGCTACCTAGCCTTTCCACAGGCAGATCTCTAGATGCTTTAGCATGAAGGGAAATATCCCTGTTGTGCAGAGGAGAAACTGAGCTCTGGCAGAATTACCTGATCTGAGCCAGAAATACAACCTCTGTCCCTTGACCCTCAATCCGATGCTCTCTGCTATCTCCCAAACCGCAGCTCCACCAGAAAATAAACATTTACACCCTGTTAACTAGTGCAAAAGAGGAGGGAAACCAGAGCTAAATTTGCAGAAGCTGCTATTAATTTTGTCCATCTGATTTTTCAACTGTTCAAAATGTTCAGAGATGCATTAATGGGGCTGTAGCTGCTGGGGATCTCAGCTGATGTGGGGAGCTGGATTCTGCCTGATTAAATTAATCCCTAAAAATCACCATCAGAGCTACTGTGTTTGTAAACCCCTATCAAACAAGTTCCACAATCCCAAACCTGAGAGCCTAAGAAACACTTCTGTCTGCAGGATGTAGCATTTATGCCGCTCTGTCTCACATAGCTCTGATCCTGCAGACTACTCATTAAATAAATGCATTTATTTGCTACTTGGGGAGCTTCAGTGGGATGGTACGGGCTGGAAGGCTCAGTGCCTGCAGAGCTGCCTGCAAAAACTGAAAAAGTACAAAGATGAAATAAAACGAATGACCGGAGAGTTTGCAGTTACTTTCACCTCTCTTTCTTCCTCTTTGTTCCTTCTTCCCCCAACCTCATTTCAGGCAAAAGCATTCCCCCCCCTTATTGCCTTTTCTTCCCCTTCCAGTGCTGCCACTTATGCAAGTCTAATTTTGTTTAAAAAGCTTATTATAAATGACCAGCGAGAAGCATGAGGATTTAACTCTAAATCAAGTTGACCTGTCTGTGTGCGGACATTTTTATTTACTCCTCTTTCTGAAAAACAAATAAACAGAGAATCCCTCCCAAATAAAGCAGCTCCCCACTTAGATTTGAATACACTTTAAAAGAAATCTCTTTTGTTTTAGCCATTTTTATTTCCTGTTTGTTTCTGAGCTTAGACTTGACAATGAAAACCACATGAAATTCCCTTTTTGTTCCATCAGTTTTATTTTTGGTGGCACAATATCCTAACTTCCAGTTCTACAAGTTGAGGTTGGGGTGGGTTTTTTTGTATGTGCATTTATTGCAGGGTTATTTTTTTAAAGTAAATTAATGGAAGTTTTCCTCAAAAAAAAATTTAAGAATTTCTAGAGGACTGGAGGTACCGGGATGGTTAAAAAAAAAAATCTAAATCTAAAAGCTAAATTAATTGAACCATAAAAGCTAGTTTGCGTACAGATCCATACCTAACCAGGGAGAAATTCGAAAATGATGCATGATGTGCACTTTGTCCCATTTAAAAGGGTTTTACAGCTTAATTTGTGTCGGGTGGGTTTTAATAACGGTATTTGAAAAACCCAGTGCTTGAGCTCAGACGTACCCCTGGTCCCAGGCCAGGGTGGGAGGCTGGGGGGGCCGTTCCCGCTGCCCCGGAGCTGCAGGTGGGCTTTGCTGGCAGGCTGTCCCAGGGACCTGGGAGAGGCAGAGGTATTTCTGGGTGTCGGGTCCCCGTCCCCAGAGCAGGGGGCTGGCAGGGCGGTGGAAGGGAGGTGGTGTGACCCGAGCGGCAGTGTTTTGAGACAGCTCACTTCCCTCTCTGAGCCCCGTCCCTTTTCTCTCTGAACCGCTTTGAAGGGATTGCCCGAGGGCCAGGCTGGATGAGTAATTAGGGCTCTGCAGCTTGCTTTCCTATCCACCCAAACTGCCTACCTCCCAAGGCTCCGCATGGGATGCAGCCTCCAGCAGATGGAAAAACTAAGGATTTGGGGGGGGGGGGAGAAAAGAGGAAAAAAAGAGGGGAAAAAAAAAAGAGACAGACTTTGTACGCAGTCCTTAGGCAGCACAGTGCATTTCAGGATCCTGAAATTCAAACCTCTTGTTTTGCTGCTTGCGATGTCTGTTGTGCCCCCGAATTTAGGGACACGGGGCAGTTTGCCAGGGCCCCGAGCGGGGCACCCGGGCAAGAGGCTGCGGGGCGGGAGGGCTGCCAGCCAGCCCTGCCTGCTCTCCCACCCGTCCTTCCTCCTCGTTGCCCCCATACACCCAATTTAACCGTTTGCTGCAGGCAGACGCACAAAACCCAGGCGATCTGCGGGCCTGATCCTGCCAGCACAGGCCGCTTGCAAAACGCTGCGGGATCGGCCCCAGCAGTGTTTGCAGTGGGGAGGGCTAATCACCTCCCTCGGCCCCCTTCAAACAATGTCTGGGTAAACAGGCTGACCTTCAGGGCATGTTGCAAGGTCCATAAAGGCGGAGTGGGGCGGGGGGGGGGGGGGGGGGAGAGCTCCAGCATCCCTCCCGGAGCTGCCCTCCCCCTGCCCCAGCCTTACCAGCCGCAGTATCCCGAGGAAGAGGGGAGGGATGCTGCGGGCTGAGATCATCCGCTTGTTTTATTCACGGTAGCCTGCGTCCTGCAAGGGTTTTCCTGCCAGAGCGCTTAAAAAAAATTAAATATAAAGTGCTTGGGAGAAAAAAAAAAGACAAATAATCAGGAAACCTTACAGCCAGGCACAGCAGACATCAGCTCCCTCCGGCGCTGCGGGTTTGCACTCCGAGACAACACATCCCTCGGAGCGAGCCAGACACTTCTGGGCTCTCCTTGCCTTAACCAGAGCCACTCGTTGGCCATGGCAGCTGGTGGGGCTGTCATGGCACCCTTAGCAGTCACTGCTTTTCCCTTTGTAGCCCTGCAACCCTCTGGGCTCTGCCAGGTTGTTTTAAAACAATGATCCACCACACCACCCCCACCCCCCCCAAAAAAAAAAAGCTGCTTTCTAGCCACTAGTTTTGCCAAGTTTTGTCACAGAACAAATGTTTATGATCAAGTCAAACTTCTCCAGAAAGGATTTCTAGCAGAAGTGCTGACGGATGGCAGACACGGGCAAGTCTACAGTGCTCTGAGGTCAGCCATCCGTAAGGGTGTGACGTGCCGACAGCATGGCAGGATCCTTCCTGACCTTCAACCCTGTGCATCACCCGCTTGATTAGGGGCTTTCTTGAGCTTGTTTACTAATTGTGAGAATCATTTACATCTTCAGTAACGTCTGAGTCATCTGCTGTCCTCCATCTGCATACAAAACTCCTGACAGCAGCTGGAGTCGTACAGCTCCAGTCCTTGATCTCGCTATCTCAGCCTCCCTAAAATAGGCCAACTTTATGGCCGCAGAGATACAGAAATGACCCCACCATGCTGCTGCGAGTGCAGCCCCCACGGGAATTGGGCCGGTTTCCTTTGACTGCTAGAATAATTAGTCAAATTCATACAATTGCCCAAATAAATACAGCAATGCATACCAATCTGCTGATGCCAGCCCCTGCTGCTCTTTGCTGCTGCACGAGCAGTGTGTGCCCGGCACCCGAGCTGCAGGCAGGCTGCCTGTGCCTCTCACTCCTGCCCGTGATCCTCGTTTGCAACCGTCTCGTCTTGCTCCCAGCTCTGCTTCTGCTCAGCTCACGAGTGCAAGGGGAGATCACGGTCCCTGGTACACTGTGGCTGTGCGGCTATTTCTCCCATGCAGACACAGGCAGATCCTGCAGCGCTGGCACGAGTTGCTTTGAAACCAGCCTGCCGGGGCTGCAGAAGTGGGCAAGGACAGGCAGGCATGAGCGGGGTCGGTATGTCCAGGCCAGGCCAATGCTGGACCTCTGCTTCAGTGGGTCCTTTGTTTTGGTTGCGAGACTCTCCCAGAGTTTCTCACTGAAATCAGTCTCTTTTCTCCCTTCTCCAAAGCAAATGGATTAATTTCTCCAAAGAACTTCCCTTCCCTGTGCTCATGCTCTCAGCACTCCTGTGCTGTGGAGCCTCAATGCGCCACCGATTTTGTGCAATTGCAATTCATTTGGGCAAAACTGAGCCTTTGATGATTTATTTTGTTCCAGATGCCTAACAAACAAAATAAGCCATAACAAAGCACGGCTTTATTAATATAACTGCATAGCCTGTCAGAAAGAAAATCCCAGTCCTGGCTGATGGAGCCAAGGTGCCAAAAGCCCCACCAAGGCAGGCCATTCAAGGGATACCAGAAACGCAGCTGGACACAGCAAGACCTGCCGTGCAATGCTTACAAGAGTGCAAGAAGCATGAATATTTAGTTTAGGAAAACAAACAACTTTGCAGAAAGTCTGGTGGGACTTTTCTTCTGTGTTAGGATTATCTCTTTGTTTCCAAATTTTGGGTGCCCTTTTGTAAACCAACCAGGTAGGCTAAGGGCAGCACTGGTGACCAAAGATACCAGTGCAAATAGCTTATTTTAAGCCAAGCCCAAGCGTGTTGCCCTGTCTCTGCAGATCCCCACGCTTTAGCTCAGCAGGGTCTGCACCCGTCTGGGAGGACGATACATTATGTACGGGGCACAGTTACAGCAGGGCGCTTCCCCGGCGGGGGTATGGCGCGGCCCATCAAATAAGCGAACGGGACACATTCCATTGTGGGCTTTTTTTGCTGCGGACATGGGTATGGAGCTGTCAATCCTTGGGACGTTTCCATTGTGATAATCCTCTGGAATACGGGTGATTTATTAACCCTCTGCTGCCCAGAACAGACATTTCAGCCATCACCCTCCTCCGCAGCTGGAGGCTCACGTCGAAGTGGAGGAAGCAAGCCGCTTGCTCTCACCTTGCAGGCTCCGCCAGCCCCCAGGGAATGCATTAGGCAGTGTCCAGCAAGGCTGGGCATTTCCCTAGCACCTCTTATCTGAGGATCTGGAAGCACTTAAAGGAATTTTGCTTCATTGCCTCTACCAGCTCAGATAGGCTCATTAACATCATTTCTGAGGTGAAGGATGGAATCCCAGAACAGCCGAATGGTTTTCCTACATCATAAGCCAAGTCAGCGACAGCGCCTTATCTCCCCATCCTCTCCCTGCCTCGTGTTATCGGCAACTTCTCCGTAGAGCCATGCACAAAAAGAGAAGAGGGTGGAAACAGCCTGGACACCGCACTCAGAAGGCCAGCCTGTGCCGCTGGCTGCGGGCAGGAGGCCCAGCAGCAAGGGCCTGGGCTGCTGCGGCTAAGCGTGGCACCACACACGGTGGGTGATGCTGTCGCAGCCAACCTGGCGATGCGGCAATTTGAAGCAACTTGCTCTGACAGCAATAAGATACCAAGCGCCTTAGGAGGCTTTGGCAATTCCTACTGATGGGGAAAAAAAATCCCAAACCATGTTCCAGGCTTCAAAGCAGCACACACTCCAACAAAACCACCCAGCGATGGAGCTCAGGGGATAGTGCCCAAGTTGCAAGGATTAAATTGAGAAATAAAGTTTATTATAACCTGTGACTCAGCCCTTGCTGGAGGTCGATGATCCATTTCTGAGTGTGCGCTCAAAAGCACTGCTCAGTCAGCCTGGCCTGTGCACAGTCTGAAGTTTTTGGAGGCAGGCAGCTTGCTCTCCTGTCCCGTAATGGCTCTGTGCTCTGGGTCACCGGTTGGCTGCTGCTGTTTATCTTCCGATGATTAATGGTCGCTCTTGGTTCCTGCTGCAATTCCATTAAGATTAGAGGCTTAAAGCTACACTGAGATGTTTAGCAGTGGGTGACCCTGCTCTCCCCATAGCTGTATTTCTATAGTCTTGAGGAAACGAAGATTAAGTCTTGTCTCATGTCACATCCTTTTTGCTTTCTAGCTGCAGGGGAAGAGCCGCTCACAGGCAGCACTCGTGTCAGCTGGCAAAGAGAGCCTGGCTCTGAGGTCGCAGTGTAGACTGTGGCACTTGAAATCCCAGCCCTCAGGCTCCCTGATGGCACCATCCCCTGAACAAACGCACGGATCCAGAGAATAAAATGCTCTTCCAGGAGGAGACAGCCCCTTCCCCTTTGATGTGGGGCAGAGGAAGAGGCAGGGTCTGCTTCACCTTAGCTCAGCCCCTCCTAGGAACCAAAGTACAGAGGCAGATCATCTTCCTGAAAATGTACAGTTAAATAGAGTCCCAAATGTTTATCTCTGCTAAACGTAAGCCAGCACACAGGGAACGCGAGCATGAGAGGAGTGAAGCAATCGGCCAGACTCCAATTGGGAATCTATTTACTCCCAGCAGTTTGACTCCTGGGATTGATAGAGCTGGGAAGAGACAGCTCTGACCCTAAGGCATCTAGTGTAACATCATGCCTTCACCTCAGGGGATGGAAGAAAGAAAAGACACCGCCCCCCAACTGATTGCAGAGCACCTTTCAGCCTGAGGGATAACCTGGAACCCTTTGTGGAAATCAGCGATCCCAAGCAGAGGCTGCAGTTCCTGCGCGCTGGCCACAGGCACTGGGGTGGGGGGAAGCTCACAGGTCTGCGGGGCCACCTCGGTCTGCTGGAGGGAGCCTGGCTGGCTGGGCTTCCCCCCGACCACAGGTCACCAGCGGTCTGTGCGCTACTGCCTAGGGATCCCAAGTCTCAGGTCCCTGCTGAAGCACCCCTGCATGTCCATAAACATCCAAGTAACATCAAAATGACTCAAGAGACAGCTTTTCCCCTCCAGATCAACCTGCCAAAGCAGGTTCGGCAGGTAGCCTGCTCCCTGACGGTAGTGCAGGGAGTTGAGCAGCATGCACTTGTCAGTCTGAAGGCAGCTCTCAGCAGGCAACATCCACATCACAAAAGCCACCACTATAATTAGCCTTACTTGGCTTGCAGTCAGCCTTTATGTTTCCTTCCCGCCCCTCCAAAAAAACCAAGCAAAGGCATCTTTGCTCCCGGGTGATGGAGTAGCGTGTTACTGAGAACCAGGAGAGAGGTCACAGGGACCCTCACTTGCTCTTTTTGGGTTAACAAGGTTGCTCTCCTCGTGTAGAAGTGCTCTCCTCTTCCTCCTGCCCCAACAGCCCTGGCTTGGGCAGCCTGGCAGTGATGCAGAAATAAAAAGGGGTGAATTTGAAAGGAGAAAAAGCCTAAAGCCAGAGCTCTTCCCCCTGCCCTCTGCTGTGCCCATGGGGCAGGGATGGCAGGCAGCTCCCCATCCACCTGGCGGGACCTGCGGAGGCAGCCGCCAGCACCGTCGCGTGGGAGCCAGGGAGAGGATGCACATGGGTAAAGAGTGGAAGGAAAGGCGTGCTCTCTGTCTTGGGAGAAATTAGAAATGTTGATGGAAGGAGTTACGGGTGCCAGAGCAGGCTAGGAACAAGGGCTAGTTGTACAAAATTGAAACCTCTGAGCAAGCCTGGCTGCACGTTGCTAGTACAGGAACTGTCCCTAAAGAAACCGTTCTTTTATGTTAAAAGAAAGTGAGAGGAAGACTCAGAGGGAGATGATAAATTTGATTTTGTCTAAAGATGTTTTTGAGGTGCCAATTTCAGCAACTCCCTGAGACCAGGCAAACAACTTAGTAGAAATGCCATGAAGGTTTAGCGTTGGCTTTCTTAATGTCTCTGCCTACAGCAAGATCTAGCCAATGTGGAAGAAAGCTCCTTTAATTAAATCTGAAAAGGCTGTATAATCTAGAATAATACCTACAGCCTTTTGTGTCAGTGGTATGGGTTGCCTTTGGGTAAATACATTGGTACAGAGCTCGCGTGCTCTTTTCCTGCGGTCCTTCATAACCATGCCGAGCAGATCCCCTCTCCCTTTGCTTTTGCTTCTCTGTGACCTGCTCACAGCAGGCTGAGGTGGCCTTCCATTATGCCACAATGCAGGGCACATGCAATAGGTATGTAATTACATATATACATACAAAATCTCCTCTCTGAAATCTTCCTAGTTTTAAATTCAGTTCAAAAAGCAAACTTGTTTTGAGCCGCAAGTCCCAGTTTTGACTTGACTGTGGGCCACACTTTAAAACCAGTTTTAATCTAGGACCCCAGTGCATCTCTGAGGTAGGCCAAGCACACTACGTTGTGCCCAGTGGCTTGGATCAACCATGTAAGTGCCATGTTGGTGCGGTGCAGGACGGCACATGAATTTTCAATACTGGGACTGGGTTGCCCTGAGCCTTGTACCTTGTGTTGACATTTACACCTATGGAACCAGCTGTAAAACACTCCCCTCTGGTTTTCCCATCTCCACTCTAGTTTGCACAGATGAAAGCAATGCAAGATGTGCAAAACGAGTTTCAAAGCAAACAGGACCCAGCACAGGAGGACACTGTCCTTCAGTTACAGCAAGGCAGGAGTCTGAATTCCTCCTTAAATCTGGTCCAGTACAGAGTCAAGCCCTAGAAGAGAGGAAATTGTGCTTGACAGATGCAATCATATGCAAATGGCTGTAGAAGAGGGGAAATTATCATCTACAAACATTGGGCAGAAATTCCATCTGCCGCCGCCTCAAGAAGGGCTCTTAATAAATTCTGAGACAGCAAAGTGACACACATCTTAATCAAGACTTAATCCATGGAATTAATTCACTGCGCGTTTCTGCATAATTCTGAGAGTAATGCTAAAAGCCATGGCAATATCAGCAGCAGATGGACTCCCCCTACTCCATGCAAAGGTATTAAAGAAAACACAGCCCCTGTCACATCACTTCATGTACGTACACATGGCAAAAAGCAACAGGGCTGGGCCCTGCTGCTGCTGCCAGGAGCTTACGCAGCCTGCGGACATCAAAGGTCAGGCTCGCCGCAAGGTGGAAATGGAAACCAGCCTCACAGTGAAGATGGAGCCCCACCACTTCTCTCTGACAGGAGATGAGAAGCCCTGGGAAACCGGGACCAGGTCCCTTCCTAAGACACTGCTTTTGGAAAGCGCTGATAGAGGCCAGCGTCAAGACTGATTCATCAGCACTCGGGAGAGGCTGAGGATGGAGGTTAAGCGAAGGGGAGAGCTAAAGGAGGACTAGAGAGCGAGGAAAGCTGCTGGGGGGCTTGTGAGCAAGATCTGGTGCAGAAACCAGGCAGATAACCACTAGAAATGGCTCCCTGCCCTCTCGCCATGGCCTGGGAAGCACGCTGCAGGTGTGGGAGTCGGCCTTGCCAAGGACCCCGGCAGCAGCCCTGCTCAAATTGACAGGAGATTTTAGGCAGCTCTGAAAATACATTCTTAGTCACTGTCATCCACCTCCAAAAGAGGTGCAACAGCTATGTGATTAATCTCTTGTTTACACATCTAAACGCTAGTGCAGTCCAGGCAAAACACTGCCTTCAGCAGGCTCTGTCCCTGACACGCATGGATTTGAGGGGCCAGGCAATCCTTCACCAGCTATAATCCAGTCTTCACAACTGACTTCCACTTGCAGTTTGGACATCCCAAACGCCTGGTCCTACCCCCACTAACCCCAGGGGTCCCAGATCCTGGCACAGTGCATCAGCTGCTGTTACGTTGTAGAGTGACAGGCTCCCTAGCTGGGCAGGTGACGTACTAGCTGGGGTGACCAAAGTTTAAAGAGCTGCTGTGGTCCCCTTGAAACAGTCCAGCCTTCAGAAACCATTACACCTGCACCGGTGACAGTACATCATACTGCACGCAGCAGGGTCAGGAACTGAAACTTTAAGGGCTAACAAAGGGCCGGTTCACCTTTCCAAGGTGATGCAGCTGGGCTTATAGCACCTACTGCTTTACATCTGCCTCTTCATGAACTTCCAGCATGGTCTGGAGCAGAGCAGTACTTTTGTCTGGGCTCTTGTGGGAACACAGGTGGAGGGCACAGGGGTCCTGAGTAAGAGAATGATGAGAATAATTGATCCTGGGACAGACAAATGTGGAAAAAGGTGGTCAAGAAGTCCCAGCGGTGCCTGCAGATGCAGGGAGCAGCACTGCCACCTTCCCAGCTGGGATGCTTTCAGCCAGGGGAGGTGGCCCACGAGCACAGAAGAGTTGCTTGAGGGGACAAGGGCAGCCTTTGGCCAGGATGACCTAAGGCTGGAAGTAAGCTACTGCTGCAGCCGGGCACGCTCATCCCCAGGCACCCAAGGGTGTGTAATGCGATTCCCATGTTAATTCAGGCTCCAGAGGTCCTTGTGTACCCGAATCATGTGCACTGCCCTGCCCAGGGTCCCCGCTTGTGGCAGTAGCTGTGCAGGCAGACACGTCTTCCTATCAGTGCCACGTACAGGAGTGCTTTTCTTTTGGGGTGTATGCATGTATATTTGCATTAACCATCTCCAGACTGCCATCCTGCATTAAGCTTTATATTTGTGCTTGACTGGTTTGTGGAAAAGTGAGGGAGAAAGAGGGGGGAAGCTGGGCAGGGAGGATGGGAGAGGCGGGATGTCTGGGGAAGGTGCTAACAGCCCTTGGCTGGCCCAGAACCACTTCCTCAGATCTCCGTTACACAGCATGCTCCTGGCGTTGCTATTTCAGTCTGAATGTCACCTATAAATTGGAGGCTCTTTCTCTGAAGGCTGCAAATAGAAGTGTCACTAGATGATCTTTGATTTATAGGGAAGCTCAGCAGAAAGCCTGGCATGTCCATTTTCCAGCCAGGAAACTCAAAGGGGTCCAAGGATCAGACAGGGATCCTTTGCTTTTCCTAGACCTTTCCTCAAAGGTTGGCAAGTCCGTCCCGGAGGGGGTGGGGAGCGGTCACACACACAGATTCATCTCCCTAATTACCCTGTGCCTGCTGCTTTTTCAGATTCCTCCTCCTCCGTCACCCATCCCTGCCTCATGGATTTCAACCTGCTGGCGGATGCGGAGGCTCGCAGCCCAGCCTTGTCTCTCTCAGACTCCGGGACCCCTCAACACGAGCACAGCTGCAAAGGGCAGGACCACAGCGGTGAGTGCCAGGCTCAAGGAGCAAGAGACATCCTGACCTGTCCTTGTGGGTGGATCCGGGTGGCCAGTGGCTTGCAGGCGCCAGCTGAGGTGCTCCTGGGAACATGCTGAGCTTCTTCTCATACCACGAGGCAGCACAGTGCTGCGGCAGCACGGCCGTCCCAGTGAGCAGGGGAAGGCGTAGGGGCAGGTATCGCAATGACAGCACTGTCCTGGCGGTGGGGGTGCCTGGCCTGGCTGCAGGAAGCCACCGCTAACAGGGGGCACAGCCTGCAGCAGGCAGGAGTCAGGCAAGCCGGGTCACTGCCCAACTCCGATTTTATTCTATTTGCCTAGACTAGGTCCCCAGAGCAGGAGAGCTCTCTCCATGACACAGGAAATCACATCCAAGGCACAGAAGGCTACACCTAGTTATAAACTGCCCTTTTTTTAAAACTCTGTTTAAATTGCTTAGGTTAAAACTTTCCACGCTACGGGTTAACTTTGGGCTGAACTTTCCAGGTTCAGGCCATAAGAGAAATACTGTCTTGCCCCTGCTTTAATTGAAAAAAACTTGTCACCTGTGTCTCTGGAAGGCTCCACAGTGGGTTGCTCCTGTCCTGAGGAGGTGCCTCTGACCATTTCCAAGTGCTAAACAAACCCCAAACCTACCGCATTCTTTATCAGGCTCTGAAGCAACATCACCATTCATACCTGCTCAGAAACTAACTACCAAAAGCTAAGGCTTCCTCCCCTGGATTTTGCATGTCCTGTGACTGCTCCATCCCTCGTTGCTCTGGATGCAACAGGATAATGCAAAGCTGTCCCTGCCAGTGCAAGGGGAGGCAAGGGCTGAGGGCAGCCTGCTGCTCCCCGTGTAAAGCCTCCAGGCTCACCCACATGCAAAAGCTAATAAGCATAATGATGCAGATTAAAATTCCCTGGAGTAAGTGTCGTGAAGGGAATTACGCTGGGATAACTATGGTCAGAGAATCCACCCGCCAAATTCCCCACTGCACGCGTACCTTAGTTGGGCACATCCCCAAGCTCAGTGGCTCCTTGTCAGCTGCTTTGGATGCACAGCGGTCGTCTCCATTCAAGTGGCCTTCCCAATCGAGCCCACCCTGGCACACTGCAGAACTGCCAATTTAGGAGCTGACTTTTTTTTCCATTAGGCATGAGCAGCTAATTCCAGCTATGACCACAGTCGTTTCATTGAGTGGGTGAACGTGCACAAGATATATTCCACAACCTATTTTGGGTTGACGATAAGTTCTGGGTGCCTGGCTACACCACTCTCCACTGTCTTAAACAGTCTAGAAATAAAATGGTTCTGGGAGGTGGGCGTTTGCCAGTGCTACCTGCACGCAGGGGCTGGCAGCTTGTGCATTCACACCAGAGGCCCCAGTGGCAGCCACACGTCGCGGGTGCCAGGCAGAGCAGAGCGCACCACCGAGGGCTGCCCAGGATGGGGCAGGGCTGCGCTTCTGGAATTTCTTGCCTTTCCTCAAGAGAGCAGTCCTCCTCCTCCCTTCTTGGCTCCGCATCCTTCATCTGCGGCATAAGAGATCCTGAGGAAGGGAGCGTAAACCTTGCTTGTCTGGGCTTAGCTCTCAGAGATCCTGAGTGTCCTCTGATGGTGTGGAGTGTTTTGTGACATCCCCTCCTGTTCGGTTTCATCAGGCAACACAGGTCAGGAGGAGAGCAAGGACGAGGAGGGAGGAGGTGAGGAACTGTCCTGTATCTCCCTGAATTCTGCTCCTCAGCATGGATTCAGGGCACCCACAGGGTCTGTCCTTCCTGCAGGGTCCCTTGTTTCCCCGTACTGCCAAGGTTTTGGTCCCCACCACAATGCCCAAGCTCTATGGCATTTCCAGAGGGCACTTCTCCCCTGCCTAGAGAAGAAGCAGAAATGGAGGTGACACTCCCTATAAGCAATGCTCAGGAAGAGCCACAGGTAGCAGGTGCTAAAACAGAGAGGACAATAAAAGGAATGTGTAGCTTCAGAGATTTTTCCAGGCTCAGAGTCAGGATTCCCACATCTTGTACCTCACAAGATTTATGGAAAGTCCTACCCCTGAAGATATGGAGAAGAGAAATAACAAAGCAAGATACTTGGTGAGCTCTTTCACCCAGATGCAGCCCATAAGCCAGTGGTACCTTTGGTCCGTTCTCCTCTTTCAGTATAGTTTCTTCCTGCGTGAAGAAGGGCAGTCATGAGCAGGAGCTCACGATTAGGGCACAGCCTCCTGCTTGGCAGCAGCCCCTTCAGAAATCCACATTTGTCAGGGGCTCCTGTGGGAGCATATCCCCTGTATGCATCAGGCTTTTAATTAACCCAGACTTAGCAGATGAACAAACAAACCAAATGTTGTCCCTTCATCTGTACTGAGCCATTCCTAATAACTAGCTCAGACGTGGTGGCATCACTCCCCTTTTAATCTGTTGTAGAAATGGATAATGCGGGAATCTCCCTCTTCCAACACTGGCTTAGAGCACTGAGCTAGAGAAATCAGATTTATCTCCTTGGCAAGAGCCACTATAAAAAAGATCCACATTAAGAGCATGCTTCTAAGCATTCTGCTGAATGTGGGATCCCCACATGAAGATGCTCATGGGAACGAGGAGATGAGTCCACAGCCAGCTCCTACCCTTAGGTAGGACTTCTTAGGTCCTACAGCTTCATCTGTTTCAGGAGCAGACTGGAAAAGTTCTCATGTGGGTACACCCTGGATGGAAACACAAGCTGGTCCTGGCACTGGGAATGGGAGACAGCGCCTTCCTGCTCAGCAGAACCAGCTTGTGCCGTGCTGTTGCAAGCCAACACATGGCAGAGGACTCTCCAGCTGTCTCGGCATGGTTCTCAACAGTCAGCTTGCTTTCCTTCATTAGTTTTCCTGCTGGTGGACAGCATTAAATGTGCCACAGAAGTGGAGGCTCTGGGGAGCCCGCGAGGACCCCACATTGCTTCAGTCAATGCAATGCATACCCATAGAAACAAACCTTTTCTGACTGCACCCAGGCTTTCCTCCATGAAGAGGAAGTGCCTCTCCCGCAAATGCTCTCCATGACTCCAGCATTGCTCCCTTTGGAGGAAGGCAGGTGCAAGGAGGGTTTTCCCAGGAACAGCAGGGAGAGGTTTCTGAATTAACCCACTGACACAGGAACGGGGTAGTGGTACCGGGTTCCTGTGACAGGAGTGTCTCCCAGGGCCTGGCTCCATTAAAGCATCTGCTGGTGGGTACAGCACTGCCCTGCAGCAGAGTCCTTTCTCTGTCAGGGCTCAGATGCTTTTCAGCCTCTTCTTAGATTCTGTCTTTTCCATTTAGCTTTTATGGGGCATATTTTTCCAGAACACATTCATCTGACTTGACGAACCCTTTTTTCCCTTGCCCAACTGTATTCCAGGTTACTGTTTTCTTGCCTCCCTGCTTCTTAAGGGGCTGTACAAGATACCTTCTATGTTAGGATTTTTCTGAACTTTGAAGTCTTTTAAGCTAGATTCCACTTAAAAAAACACAACCAAACAAAAAATCCTTTGAATCTGAATCTCAGTGGAGTGATGCCAAGACTTCTTAAAGGTTCTTCGCCAGGTGCAACAGTTTGGCAATTGTTTGCCATAATTTCTACTTAGTTTAGCTGACTATTTCCCATTGTAAAAGAACACCTCCCCTCCCTGCTGAAAACCTGTTTTTCAGTTGGAACTGCTTCACCTTGCTTCTAGATCAGAGGAAGGAGGACATGAACATCAGAAATTATTTATTTTCACTGGAATAATTTTCTTCTACAGTGACTTGTCTTGGTTCCCAGCAGAATTAAACATGAACTGTAACTTTCCTCCCTGTACTTGTCCTCCATAGATTGCCCAGGTGCTCAAATGTGACTTTTCTTTTGATGATGGAAGATATTTATATTCGTATTCTGCCTGGGAGGTACCTGGTTGCCCACCTCCAGCCATAGCAGCCCAAAGCTCAGCATTAAGGCCTGGGCTTAATGCCTAGGAGGAGGCAGAGCTGTACCTTTCAGTTAGATACCAGTGGGAACTCGCCAGTGTTCAAAGATGTTTACTTGAGGGGCAACAAAATGTAAGATGCCTCTAGGAGAGGGATCTCCAAGTGAAGAGGAGGATGGGGGCGGAAGGACAGGGAGATGCTTGAGTACTTCATGGTAAGGTCTAAGAGAGGCCTTTTCCTGCTTTTTAAAAGTAAAAATACATTTTTACCTAAGTAAGAAGACAGATGAGCAAGAATGGAGGAAGTATAAAAAAATTTGTGTTCCTCAGGTGTAGTTAATTTACAAATTTCAACTTGCTATCATTGGCAATTTGCTTTTTCCCCTTTGCTTGTCCACAAAAACACTGCTGGATCTTTTGCTGTGTCATAAGTGGCAATTCCCATTCAGTTTTTGTAAAGGGCACCTTAGGCAGAGTAGGAAACTGCTGGCCTGGTTCAGTACTGCCACTATCACCCATCTTAATTGCAACAAATGAAAACCAGAGACTGGAAGTTTGGGAAATCCAAATCCAGTCACTTGGAAGCTGACACGCATTACAGTGGTTAAAAGGGGGCAACCCATGCTACATCAAGGGGCTGTTGGTTTTGGTGCAGGGTGGATGCCTGCTTGCAAGGTCAAGGGAGGAAGACAGGACCACTCCTGTGGGTGCAGCTGGAGCTGCTGGTGGCCACAGCAGAGGGAGACCTCAGTGAACATGCACTCGTTGCCCAAGAATGGGCTCCCCAAATGCATCCAAGCCTCCTGAGTTAACTTAGGGGATCTCTCCCATATTTCTGTTTCTCAGACACCGAGAAGTCCCAGCAAAACCAGACGGACGACTCCAACCCTGAGGACGGCTCACTCAAGAAGAAGCAGCGGAGGCAGAGAACGCACTTCACCAGCCAGCAGCTCCAGGAGCTGGAAGCCACTTTCCAGAGAAACCGTTACCCTGACATGAGCACCAGGGAGGAGATTGCAGTCTGGACCAACCTGACGGAGGCACGAGTTCGGGTAGGACTGCAGCCCTCCCACCTTCCCAGACCCAAGTTTGTGGGGAAGAAGTTGGCTGTGATACAAGCTGCCAAGCTGTCCCCAAAACAAGGAAGGGATTGGGGGCACTAGAAAATTTTTCTGTCTTGAAAACACCTCACCAGGCTCTACACCCAAGATTTGACACATCCGGCCACACACATACCCCGTGCTGGTGGTGCCTTCCCCACCCAGTGCCACCTTGCAATAACACAGGGTGATGCAAAGCCCAGGCTCTGCCCCACAGAGCCCCACCAGCTGGCTGCCCAACCCGGCAGACCACTTCCTTGTGGAGCCATCGTCCTCCAGTGCCTTGCTGGAGGGTACTCTTTGGGGTTCCCAAACCACTGTGCAGTCACAGGCGTAGCATGGCAGGGCTCCAGCTGGAATGAGAGCTTCTCTCTGCTACTAGAAATATGAGTTAGCAGCACCATGAATAGCCTTCCAGCAGCTTCCATGCTCTAGGAAGTTATATTGTTCGAGTCCCTCCAACATTGACAGATTTTCCTGTTAGAAGACAGACTTCTAACACCCCACCCCAAGCCAGTCCTGAGGTGAAGTCAAAACAAGAGAGGTTATTTCCTCCACTCAGCAGCTCTCAAACCACATCCCCCAAATACTTAGCTCCCAAGTCACACAATCCCAACCCCTCCTCCTGGGCTGCGGTCACTTGGAAATACAGCAAGTATTTTCATCCCTTTTCCCAATGAAAGGGCATCCATTTATTGAGTGAGGTGGGTTATTCTGTGTATTGTAAAACGGTAGCGATTGGGCTTTGATCTAGGTGGTGATTCTCGCTGGGCAATGACCCTGCAGCCCAGACATCTTGCTGCAACCTTTTCCTGATGCTCAGCCTCCCAGCTCCCTGGGAGCATCCCCAGCCCTTCAACAGCTCTCACCTTGCTGGGCAAAGAGATTGGGGCAAGGCCCCTTCTAGGGACAGCCCAGAGCAATTCCCATCCCCTCCCTTTTCTCTCTCTCTCACAGGTCTGGTTCAAAAACCGCAGAGCTAAGTGGAGGAAACGGGAGAGGAACCAACAGGCCGAACTGTGCAAGAACAGCTTTGGAGCCCAGTTCAATGGACTGATGCAGCCTTACGACGACATGTATTCCAGCTATTCCTACAACAACTGGGCCACCAAGGGGCTTGCCACCAGCCCACTCTCAGCCAAGAGTTTCCCGTTCTTCAACTCCATGAATGTCAGTCCCCTCTCCTCCCAGCCCATGTTCTCCCCACCCAGCTCCATCGCCTCAATGACCATGCCTTCATCCATGGTCCCTTCTGCAGTGACCGGAGTACCGGCCTCCAGCCTCAACAACCTGGGAAACATCAACAACCTGAACAGCCCAAGCCTCAACTCTGCTGTCTCATCCAGTGCCTGTCCTTACGCCTCAACAGCCAGCCCCTACATGTACAGGGACACATGCAACTCCAGCCTGGCCAGCCTGCGGCTGAAGGCCAAGCAGCATGCTAACTTCACCTACCCGGCGGTGCAGACGGCAGCTTCCAATCTGAGCCCTTGCCAATACGCCGTGGACAGGCCCGTATGAAAGGCTGCCCTCTGCCAACCAGGGACTTGACCTTAGCCTGACAAAAGGAGACCTTTAGCCCTACAACAGCGTACGTCCTGCAGAGAATGAGAGTGAACGCGAGAGAGAGCAAGAGAGCACGAGAGAGCGAGAGCGAGCAGGCAGACGGACCTCTATGAAGATTTGTCTAACTATCGTATGGTGAATTTTGACTGTGTTTCCCCTCCCAAGCCCCTTCCCCTCTTGCCCACCAAACCTCCTCCCTCGTGGTAAAGAAGCCAAAACAGTCTACTGGAAGCCCCATGGGGAAATAGGAGCCCTGACGTGCAGGGTGCCCGACCCACGAGCAGCAGAACCAAGCGTGTTTCAATCTGCCCCTCTGAGCATCCCCCAAGGGTGAGAGCTCCCCAAATCCCTGGGACAGCATGGGCAGCCAGACGCCAGCCCTGTGGGGAACAGCCAGGGACAGGGCAATGCAGGGTCAACATTTGGTGCTTGGCTGAGCCCTTCTCCCTGCAGGCGCACGAGATATCAGTTAAAGACGTCTTGCCCACTTATTTATCACACATTGGCATCTGTCTTTATAATGCATATATACGCATCGCCCTTCAGACTTGAAGCCTTTAGGAAGTGGGAGTTGTAAGGATATAAAATATGTGTGTGTATATATATATGATATATATACAAATACATATATAGACATTAAAGTATGCTTTTTTTGTACGAGTTAACCCACAAAGCAGACCTTAAAACCAAAAACCCCGTAAAGCAAGGATCCTGCCCATCATGCTTTATCGCTTCAGTCTTTTCCAGTCAGACAGGAACACCTTTGCCAGTGTACATCCAAAGCGTCCCCTTTTGCAACAATCAGCTCCCCCTTGCACATTTCCTTCCCTTCCCCAAATCCCATTTCAAAAAAAGGTAATAAAATAAAAGTTGGCACAATCCCTTTAAGGCTTCTGCCTGTCTGATTATTGAGAGCATGAGCCTGCATCTGAAGACTCAGAAATCAAGAGACAGCAGCCTGGACAAGAGCGAGCATCCTTAGGAGCACCAGCACGAGGCAGCTCGAGTCGGAACAGGGGCCTGAGGTTTGGAGGAGCCATCTCTGTTCCTCACCTACAAATCAAGCGCCTGGCTCCTCAGGACAGTAAAGGCCCATCAGCACAGTATGAAAGGGAAAACAAGCCCCCTCCCTGCCTGCACACACCCACCACAGCAGGAGGGTTGAGCTTCTCCTGGCACAGGCTTCCCTGCTGTGCTGGATGGGGGCAGTGCATTTGGGGTCCTGGCAGCCCCTCCGAGCACTCCCTCTCTGAACTGCAGCCCCAAGGCATAGGCTGGCTGCAGCAGCCTGCCCTGCCAGCCTGCCCCTGCAGTTTCTGTTGGGAAAGCTGTAAAACAGAGCTGGCTTCTCCTGATGTGTGTGCATTGGCAGGCCTGCTGCTTCAGCCAGCTCAGTGGGATGGAGTGGGTTCCTCCAAGGGCCCGAGGAAGCTCCACATGCAGCAGGGGAGCAGGACGTTACCCAGTGCGGCCTCCCTTCCCTTCATGGGGCACATGCTCCAAGGGGAAAGCACAACCCCAATATTTTACTGTTCTCATAGAAAAAAAACCAAACAAAAAAAACCCCAAACCCCACACATCATCACAACAAACTATCTTACTTGGACGAATGGGACAGACAAACCTGGCATAAACCATGTTTCTGCAATGCTGTTAGCATGCAGAGAGGAAGCAAGTTCTTTGCTAAGAGGGGATCCTCACTGGGACACAGTAAGGGGTCCCTCACAAGCAAAGCACGTGAACCACTCAGTCTTTGCCAAAGCCTTTTCCACAGGGAGCAGCTGCTGCTGAAGGTATTGGTGAGCAGATGCCGACAGCAGTCACAGATGTCAGCCCAACATGACTGTAGCAAAACTATGCTTTGCTCTGAGCTAAACCAAAATGAGGGCCAAGTCACCCTGCACTGAAACAGCTACCACTGGAAGCACAACCCTATCTGCAACATGCACTCAAAGATCAAGCATAAACACCTAAAACATACACATAGCACACTTCAGACAGGACCATTCGTTGCAGCCTGGATCTTACCTTGCTACTGGGCACCAATGCTGCTGAAGTAGCTTCAGTAGTTAGTCTCCATTCCATGCTGGAGCCTCCATCCAGCAGCCTTCCCACCAAACACGCACCTCAGTACTACTATGCTCAACTCCCTTCTCTGCCATAGCTCTTCCCCTTAAGGGAAGAAGGAAGGGCCTGGACTTCTGTCTAATTTCCTCCCCTCCACTGAGCCCAACTCACAGCTGAGTCCAACTCCTCTCCAGGTAACCTGAGCCAGGTGGTCCCACAATCCTCTCCTACTTCTTGACAAGGAGCTGAGCTCTTTACACACCTGGTCCTTCCCCTCCACCCTATGCTGATCTCAAGTACAGGTGGAATCACGGCAAAGCCAGAACAAGTGTCTCTCTCTCAGATGCAGCTTTACCTGGAGAAGAAATTGAAGGGAGACCCAGCTTCTCTTTCACTTGAATGATAGGTCTATGAAGGGAAAGAAAATTCTCCCTTCTCTTCTTCCCAGCTGAAGCCAAGAGCAACATGAGCTCCTCCTTCCCTTTTAACCTGTTCTAGTAGCTGCGCTTTGCCTTGAGCAGTTCCTGTGCAGCTTTGGTTGTTCTCTATGTTGCTGTGATGCTTGTGAAGATCCCCTACTTGTCCCACAGAGAAGATGAGGTTCAGTGGGGGTATGCAAGTCTGGCTGCTGCTGACTGTTGCAGGATTCAGCTGATGAAAGATATGCCTAAATATACAGAGCAGAAAGCCAACTCCACCACACGGCTGTCATGATCTGCTGTTGGAGACAGTGGGGAAAAGTCAAGACCTCGTTTAGGTACTGATTTTTCAGCCTGAGAATTTCCATGCAGTAATTTTAAGTAACTTTAGGCCAGACCAATCTGGTTTCTGAGCAGGACAGACTCAGTTACTACCCACACGAGGAAACTGGTGCATGCAAGTGTGTGGCCAGTGGCTCTGCAGGCTGGCAAGTTGGTTCAAGCTTTTCCTTCCCAATCCTGTACAGAGAAGATGGTGGGCTCTGTCTCTGCAGTCAGAGGTATTGCACCATGCAGGATCCAGACCTGATAGCAAACCAGCTCTGATCTGAGAGTGCTTTGTACAATGGCACCAAAGAACTGACACAAACTTGGGAAAACCTTAAAATCTGCAGACACCAGAGGTGGCCAACAGTAAATAACGAAGTGAGCAAGTTGGCAGCAGAGAGCCCTGGGAGAGGTCCCCTGCTTTGCAAATGCCACCCGCCTTCCTGATGCAGCTGAGCCTGTACAGCTTCCCACATTCAGCTCCTTCCCCGTGGGTCCAGGACATGGACATGTTCAGAACAAATACAGCAGGTGTCCTACAGACCTTTTCCTGGACCTCTGTCTCTCACAGGTCCCCAGTGCCTCCCTAGCTGTATCTCCTTGGTACTGCAACCCAAGCACGTGTTTTCTAGCAGGGTCCTGCTTAGTCTAAGGACCTGTTAGGCAAGTAAGTTTGTCACTAGATACTTCCCAATCTGCAGATTTAGCAAGCACGCATTTTCCTCCATCATCCAGATCATTAATGGAAATGCTGAACAAAACCAGACCCGGCACAGATGTCCCTGAACTTCACTGAACGGACCCCTTTTTCAACAGTGAACCATAGATGACTCTCTGGGTATAATTATCCAATGGGTTTTGTACCTACCCAACTTCCCACCTACATCATGTTTGAGACCCACCTAAATGGCAGCTAGGGCTCTTCTTCACCATGCCCTTATCCTATCATAGAGGAAAATCAGATTACTTTGACCAAATTCTGTTCTTGGCAAGTGGATGTGGCTCCTGCTCATCTCTGCTGCTTACAAGTAGTGAGATTATTATGTTCCAGCATTTTTTGAGTGGTGGGTGGGTGAGGAGATTTAACCGTCAGCAGTTCCTGGCATTTGACCCCAGTCCCCATTTTGAAGAGGGGGTACAAAGCTTGTGTTTTACAGTCTTTCCATGCTTCACTGACCCCCAGTAGATAACAGCAAATATTTCTGGGATTCCTTTATGTGAAGTTTACTGTGCCTAGATGGTCTGAAAAAATCCAATTTATCTAAATAGTCTCTTATTTGTGCTTTCTTTATTCAAGGCCAGACTTTTAGCCCTCATCACTGGCATGGCTTGTGCTATCCATTTCCCCATAGCTGTCTTTATCTGAAGGCTAATGCAAAGTGCACCAAACAGTTGGGTTTCCTTGGTGGCTGCCATCAGTGTTTTCTCTCTGCTGAAAAGCAGCACAACACCGTCCTTGGTTAGTCTCTTACTGTTAAGACAGCGGAGAATTGTTTTCTTGCTTGGTGCACACTAGTGTGTACCACGTCTCTCAAAAGAGCTCCAAATTGCAGGCTGGATGTGAACAGCCAAGGGCCCGCTGGAGATAGTAAAAACTGGGCTCAGGTAGGTAGATAGCTGTAAGAGGTGGATCTAATTTCTATCTTCATTGCCTTTTAGGACCTGGTTGCAGCCAGGCATGGGAGAGGCAGGGCTGGGGGTACCTTCCTTACCGCCAGCAGCGGCGCCGGGGCCAGACCCCCCCGGGGCCAGCCGGGAGCGGGCAGCGCCCCCCGCCAGCCGGGCGGGCCGGGCCGGCGGTGAAAGCAGGTGAGGTGGTGTCACCTAGCGGCTGCCAGCACCCAGGGCAGCCCGGGGCTGGCCCCGCAGCCCCCGCCGGCAGCAGCGCCCGGGCAGTGCAGGGATGGGGGATGCCGCGCTCCTGCCCGCGCCCGGAGGATGGGAAAAACCTCCGGGCAAATCGTTCGCCTCTGCCGGTCTCCGCCGGCTCTCCAGCCCTGCTTCACCGGGTCTTGCAGCCTGGGACTCCGTCTCCTCCTGCCCTTGAAGTCTTCCTCTTTGCAGCACGTTCCCTGCCTGGCCTCTGCCAGAGCTGCAGGGCTGCTCCCCTGCACCCTGCATCCTCCCCGCATCCCTCCGGCCACCCCTAAGCCAAGCTGCTCCAGCTGCACAGAGGTCCCCAAAAGCACCTTCAGTGGGGACCACGGTTTCCCCTGAGCACCGGCTCCCACACAACAGAGGCAACTAATTGCTGTCTGTACCCTCAAAGTAAAAAAGAACCAAAACAGAAAAAAACTCAAGATATGTCCCCTCCAAGACAGGTCTGTTGGCTATTTCAGCTCACCAGCAACACATAAGAAGGACTTTTCTTCACAGAGTACAAGGAGGAGTCATTTCCACAAAGCTTCAGGGAAATAGCACTGACCTGGGGAAGGAGAATGCTGTTATTAGCTCCCCAAGCTCCAGCAAGCACTGCCACTTTCCTCACACCCACAGCTCAGCACTCCAGACAACCTACCAAACAGCAGCCGCAATATAAAACACAGGAGAAATCAAAGTCTTCCCCTGCCTAGGTCTGGGCAATTTATTGTTATTTCTTATTTAGCCGGAGAGAGCAGCAGGGTGAGGAGGTGGATGCTGGGCCCATGGTATGCATTCCCCAGGGAGGGTGTAGGGCAGGCAAGGTAAGGCGAGTCCACCTGGTAGCTTTGGAAAAGGGGTACCCTCAGTCTGGGAGGAGGAATGTGACCTCTTGGTGGGGGAGAGAGGGTCCCTACAGGACACTCTCAGCAAACTCTCCTTCTGCTGGGGTGAAAGATATTTCCCACCCCAGCAACCTGCACAGATGGACTGGCAGCAAAGATCTCTTCTAGAGGTGAAGCCTTCTGGAGATGGAGAGCCCTGCCTCCAGTGCCCTGCTCTGCACTGCTGAGTGAGGCAGTGCCAGCAGAGTGAGGGTGGTTGGGCAGCTGACCCCATCCCACAGAGCATCACCTCTAAAGCACCAAAAGCACATGTGGGAGAGAGCTGGCAGCTGCCTCACTGGGATCACGACTATCACAGAAAGTGCCCCAAATAGCACCATGGAGGAGGAGAGGTCACCCCATTACTCCCATGTGTTCACCATCGCCTCCTCTCTAAAGAAAGCTCCCAAATGTGGAGGCCAGTTTATTCATCTTCCCCAAACACTGTCACCTCAGCTGCCTGCTTCTGTGTTTCTCAAAGCCAGGGAAGGTGCTGCTCCTACCCACCACGCTGGGAAATCCAGAGCAGAGAACCATCTTATCGGGGCAGGCTGGGCAGGATGCAGGCTGCTGGGGTGGGAAGTGCAGTCCACAGCCCTGTAGTAGCTTTCCAACCTACTGCCTTGAAGATCCAAATCCTATTCACCAGGTAGGAGCCAGCATCCACCCAGAGGCTAGGAAACTGAGGTGCTCCTAGCCAGACTCAAGCTCCAAGGCTTGTCTTGGCTTTATGAAGCACAGTGCCTTTGAGCAGCCACATGCTCAGTTCAGATGGTAAAAGTCTGATTTTTTTAATCATCTCCCTCTTGTTTCTAGTTACTTGGTGGTGGGGAAAGGGGCTCGGGCAGCAGGACCAGCTGTTGATGACTGCAGAAGGAGAAAGCACAGAGAGACAGAACCTGCGGGACACCTCACTGTTGCTAACCCTCAGGAGGACACAGGATCGAGATGGAGAAAGCAATGCTTCTCTCACAGTTCAGAACAAAGGTCAGGTATGAAAAAGGCATCAAATAAATCAATCCATACATGACAGCATTTATTAGTCATTTTTACATATCACACAGTGGCAGATGCACCCTGAGAGGAGCTGGCTCTGGGACCCTTCTGCCTCCAGCCTGTGGGGCTGGCCCTGGGCTGGGACCATAGGCAATGCCTCACACCCTCTGCAGGGCAGAACTGTGCCTTGCTTAGCTCCCAGAGCCTGAGGCAGTAGCTAGTCAGATTAAATAGATTGTTTAATATCGTACAAGAGGCACACTCAGAATAACAGCCATTAGAGTTCATGAGATTCAGTTAATTGCACTACAGAGGAGAAGGGAGAGCCCGGGCAAAGCCCCTCATGTCTCACTGGATAACCCCATCGCCCAGAAGCTCCTTTCAGCTGGATCACTGGTATGGGGAGTAACATTTAAACTTGTGTCTGCCAGTTCAGCATTTACAGCAGATCAGGTAAGGCATTATTTAGGCCATTGCTTGGGCTCAGTTCACAGTCTTGGTGTTGCTTTTCCAGCTTATATGTTTTGTGATTTTGTGAACAGCGGCTGGGATGTGGCTGCAGGAGGTACCACCACTCATCTCCTCACCCAGGGCCCTCCTTAGGAGCTCCAGAGAGTGTGTGACAATTGGGAAGGACTCCACTGAGCCCCTCCTGGAGCTATAGGTCAGAAGATGACCGGACCCCATCCCGTCCTGAGGGGTCCTGTGAGTCTCCTGCTACCAGCTCAGCCCAGGCAGACATCATTGGGGACAGCACTTACCGCAGCCCCAGCAGAAGGGAGCTGAGGGAGGGACAGGGACTGAAGGACAACATCACTGCTACACTGGTAAAGCCCAAACTGGTGTAAACTAGGAAGGTATGCATCCCGACAGGGTTTCACCTGCTAGCCAACAAGCTTGAGGCTCACATGCTCCGCTTCCCTGTTTAAGAACACAGGTTACTTTTGGTATTGGAAGACAACACAAGAGGGAAGGTGCCACCCCTCTGGCCTGGGTGGAAAAAGGACATGCAGCCAGCTCAGGCTTTACCTACCCTGGGCATGGTGAGCCACGAGTGTCGCACAGCGTGAAATGTCTGCACAGCATCTGGCCACAAAATGCTCTTTAAGTAGCCCCTGTCCCTCTGTGCTACTCCAAACTAAGAGGAGAAGCTGAGGCACAGAGATGGAAGAAAGGACTTGTGCAAGGCCATGGCACAAATGCGTGACGAGGTTGATCCCAGGGCATGATTGCCTTGGCCCACATCCTGCCCTCCTAGCACCTGTGTACAGAGCCAGAGCAGGATCTTCATCCTGGCCCAGGACAGAACCAAGAGGGGAACTGGATGACGTAGGGAATGGTTCCTCCTCTCCTTGTGTTAGCTGGGTAAGCCTAAAACCAGGAAGCATCATACTGGCCAGAAGCAGCCGCTGGTTTGAAGGGGAAGAGCAGCTCTGAAGGAGCCTTACAAGTTTGGTTCCAGGATGAAAAAGACATTCCTGTTTCCCCTCCCTACACAACCTTAAAAAAGCAGGGATTTTCCAGTTAAGTGCTGTTCCCACTGGCAACCTACTGGGGCTGTCCCACACACAGAGTAGCAGCAAGTTTGGGCTCTGCTCTCCCGCTTTCCCCCAGAATTGGGGTCCGTGGAATGGGCAACGCTGTTTTGAGAGGAGTTTCCCTACTTTTTCCCAAGGAGAGATTTGGCGCATGCAGGATCCAAGCAGTCCCTGGGAAGGAGGCAAGACACAAGGCAAACCCGAGTGATGCAGAGAAGAGGAAAAAGCAGAACCATGGCTTTGGTTCTCCAGCCCCTGGCCACCTCCCCTCTCCTCCTGCTATCAGCCTGCGGCAACCCGCACCTCACTCTGGCATACCACCCACTGCAAGGCAGGCACACCAAAGGCCAATGCGCAAGTTAATCTGAAGGCTGTTATCCAGAGTGACCTCTTCCTAACCCCCATCACACCCATCCCATCAGGCACCTGAGCTCCAGACAGGAGTGAAAAGGTTCCCCTTTCCGTCTCCCCCCTCCACCCCAGTCTCTTCTTCCCTCCCTGGTTTTACTCCCCCTTTGATTTCTTGGTGCTGCTCAGGTAAGTCTTGAGGAAGAAGTTGCAGAAGAGCACCAGGAGACTGATATACACAACGGATGAAAGGAAAACAACTGTCCAGGTGGTGTGGCAGACCTTATCCTCCATCCAGAAGATGATCAAGGCATTCATTACTACATATGCCAGCATCTGCACCATCTGTGAAATGGTGATTACCATGGCAATGGAGCGGGGTACCTGGAAGCCTGCAGCTCGCACGGTATAGTAGGAGTACATGATAGCATGGATACTGAAGTTCAAGGCTGTAAGCCAGCCGCTGCCAGCCACCATTTCCTTATAGCCATACCAGCTGACGACCATCGCAGTAGCGTGGTGGTACCAGTGGAGGAAGATGAGCTTATTTTTCCGGAGAACAATGAACACGGTGTCACCTTCAGTTGGGGAAGAAGTGCGTTGTTAGTCAGATAAAAGCACAGCAGTTGCACAAGTTTTCATGTGAGGCAGAATGAGCAAGCTGCGCTGCTGAAGCCATTGTGTGGCTTAATCCCATCAAAATATAGGTTCCCATTGGAATCGTCTGTATCGATAAAGCCCAGGTAGGCACCTACCTGCTGGCACATTTTTGGTACAAGAGCCCCTTGACCCAGGCTTGCTTACCTAGCTCTATTTACACAGCTCAGACCAACTCTTCTGTACTTTTTTGGGTGGAAACTAGGTGGAAAGCCCAGCCCTCTCTGCCTGCCTGCTGCCCCCTTGCCACAGTCATCCTAGTGCTGAATTGCCTAGTCCAAGCACTGGCCTGGGGATCAAAGCAGAGCAATAACATCAGGCAGCAACCCCGCGAAGAGAGAGCATGTTGTCTTGGTTGAGCAACAGGGAGCAAGAAAATGAGTGACACGTGCAAGGCTAGACAGCCCTGTTCTTCAATTAAAATTTGGACAGAGACCTGTAAAAGAAAAACTGCTTGCAAAAGCAAAGGAGTTATGAGCACATGGGATAAGGAGAAGTTTCAGACTCACCCAGTTCCAGGAATTTGGTCAGCACAAATAAAAAGACCCAAAGCTTGGAGACGGGGTGGACATAGAAGGATTGACTACACACCGATTGCTTAAGTCCCTTGGTAGAGAGGATGAAGGCCACTTGCTTCCAGACCCGATAGGCCCCAATGGCACTGCAAGAAAACAAGAGGAGAGCTGAACACTGTGCCCAGGGCCCCACCAGAGCCTCCGACAGCTCTGCACCCAAGAATATTTAACTAACTCCATCTCAATGCCCAAGGCAGTCTCAGGGACATCTAAACAAACTGTTGTCTTAGACTTCCAAGCAGGTTTCAGCCCCCTGTTTTCTGGGCACAGGTTTGCCCAAGACCTCTTGGCCAGGATTTGAAACACACATTTCTGCAAGACAGAGCAGGGAAGGGCTGCTGCTCGCACCAGAACAATGGCAAGGCACAAGGACTAAGTGGGTTTTGAGCCACCAACATGGCCCTTTGGCTTGCCTGGTGCCACGTGACAGCTCCTGGAGGATGGCAGCAGCCAAGGTCTGAGAAGCAAAGAACAGTCCTCCTTAGACCCTCTGTTTCCACTGCTTGAAGAGGCACTTAAGAATAAGAGCTGCCACATCTGGTCAGAAAAGGGGGACAATTGTCCTGGTGTCCCACCTCCTGACAGGGGCCAACAGCGCACGCCCAGGGAGCATTTACAACCTCCTGTGGCAGGCAGTTCCTACAGCTTATGAGAAGAAACATCCTTTTTTCTTTGTTATCAATCTATAAGTTTCATTTGCAAGAGCTTGTCTCTGAACAGACTGTGAACAGTTATCCCCTTACCACCCCTCTCCCACAACTTGTGATTTTACAGACCACTGCCATGCCCTGCCCTCACAGAGGGCAACCAGTGTCCCTTAGATGTGACCAAAGCCAACTTGTGCACCTAGGCAGAGACATTCCTCTGGAGTTACAGAGGCAGTAGTCTAGTTTTGCTTTCTCCCACCAAACAGACTGAAAAGGAGTGGAGATGAGGGCAATGTTGGAAAATTTTCATCTGCTTGTTTAATTACAGAGCAGGGGCTGAATCATTCTCACTGTCACTGCAGGAAACCAGTACCGTAAGACCAGACAGTTTGAAAAGAGATATTTTAGACTGATCTTCACATCTTGCATGACTGGGGAAAAAAAATTAAAAAACAGAGCTAGAACTTGGCAGTAGTACCAGGCTGGTTTTAAAAGGTGTCTCTAAAAAACGGGCAGCAAAATAACCCTGTCTTTGTACCATCATTCTCCTGCCATTGCAGCTACTCATACTTTTTTTTCTTTTTTCCCCTGTATCAAAGCATACCGGAAAGACAACCCAAGGACTGGTGACTGTCAGCAACTTTGATACATTCAACCAGATTATGCTACCAGCCAGAGAGGACCTCCCAGCCTTTTTCATGCTCTTCTTTAGATTTACAGTAAAAAAGGTGCCTTTGTGAGTGCACCAGAGTTTTCCCCACCTCCTACACAACAAGATTAGAAAAAAGGGGGGGGGCATCATCTCTATTTTTAAGAGTTATAGACCTCAAATCAACCTTATAATTGTGAGGCAACCTTTGAATGAGGATCTCTGCTCTTGCAAACTTCACATTCAAATTTACCCACTAATGATTTTCAAGCACAGTCCCCAGCGGTCCTTCTGCAACTCATTTGACTTGCTGGAGCATTTCTGGTGGGGAACCAATGGCCTGTATGAGCAGCTCACTTTCCCTTATGGGACAGGGCCTCCAAGGGGAAAAAAAACATTTATTCCCCTAATGACATAGTGGATACCCAGAACTTCCCATCAACCCAGTCCTGAGGGAAGGTCTACAGCTTTTTCTGGCTTTAGCAAAGGCTCTTACCTGAACAAGGCCAGACTGAAGGACCACAGGGTCAGTGGTGCGCGCAGGTTGTAGGCTCTCCGTTCCTTCATGAAATGCTGAATTCCAAAGATCACAATCAGATAAGCCATAACAACAAAGAAAGACTTGTACCTGTAAGTAGAGGAGAGGGAGCAGTCAGGAAAAGACCTAAACTGACCTATTTCCAGCTGGACTTCTGTGGCTCCAGCAGAGCACTCTCACCAAGAAACAAAAGATCTCCTTTTCTCGTGTTAAGGTTGGGCTTGGTCACAAGAAGCCTGCCCTGACAGCGAGCAGAGCTGGCAAGGAAAACCCTGGGGACCACAGAAAAGAAAGCGAGCTGTTACATGGTGATTTCCACGGGATCTTGATGGGACAAGGTGGGATCAGGTAATCCGTGAGCACGATCCTGAGTAAACACATCAATGCATTTTATCCACTTACACATGAGAGCCTACAGGCAGAAGATGCTCTTTGCCTAAAGAGGTCAGTTGCACCAGAAAACCAGAAGCTCACAGGCCATGTGTTACGTCCCGCTTCTCTCCAAGGCTTTAGGGCAGCACGGCAGGGCTGAGCTTCCTTTTTGCCGGTGCAAGGCCCGCAGTGGCCATCTGTGGCTGCTTCTCATCCTCTTGCCACATCACAACCTCCCTACGTGCTGCATCACGACCTCGACCACCGTTTGCTCTGCCCGAGGCCCTGCCACAGCCCTTCCCTGACAGCTGCAGAGGGACAGCTGGCACCTGCACCATCACTGCGACCAGAGCCCCCCAACCTCCTCCTCAGCGCTGAGGACCCCACGCCTGCTTCACTACCCGATGGGGCTACCCCAGGGTCCGGGATGCACCAGAGCCGCAACCTCCTCTTCCTCTCACCAATTCTGCTGCATCCATTCCCTAATTTCCCGGACGTTTAATTTCCTCTCAAAGTCGTATTCCCCCAGCAGCTGCAGCTCCGACGGGTCAATGTGCAGCTCCATATCGAGCATCTCCGGGAGTGAGCCGAAACGAGCCGCTTTCCCCACCCTGCACCGGCAGATACAGTCCCGGGACGAGCTCCGCCCCGGCATCGCACCGGGGGGGGGGCGGGACCAGGAGCCGCCCAACCCGATGGGGCGACCGGAGCCTCTCCCTCCGTGCCCACCGAATGGTGGGCACGGAGGGAGAGGCTCCGGTCGCCCCATCAGGATGAGGGGTGGGGGTCCTGCCACCCGCTGGGTACCAGCCCCATCTAGTCCGGCTCGCCCCCTAGTAGATGGTCAGGGTGTTTCCAACACTCTCAGCAACAACAGGCAGAAATACCCCTACCCCTGCTGCGGTTAGCTGTTGTGTCTTCTTCACCATGGACTGAAGCACCTGGCCACTGCTGCTGGAGACTTAGATGGGCTCTGGGAAATGCTGTACTTAAGTTCGTGCAGGTGAAAATGGCTACGACATAGACAAAATCCCCTGAACACAGCGTATCTCATTGCACCCTTCAGTCACTTCACTCAGTTTGTTGTTTCACGCAATTATCATGTCTTTACGCATGTCTGACAGGAGCATCCTACAAAGCTCACAGACTTGGGGAGGGTTTTGCCTCATGCAGATATCACCGCACCTGTACACAAGTCACCTATTTAACTGTTGCCCCTTCAAACAGGAGGCAAACATCTGGCCAGATGAGATTGCTCTGTATTCTACAAGGCAGCAGCGGAAGATTGTCAGGAAAAAGCCTGACATGTGGGAATGAAGATCCCCTGGTGATTTTTACACCATCCTTGACTTACACTCCCCATTTTCCAGAGCAGTTGCAAGTTTCTCCTGAAAGGCCAGCTTATATGTTTCTTAACAGCGGTGGTTTTGCCATACATGCTGTACATAGCGTGGGCTCCCACTGTGCCCTGCACAGCTCTCACCTCGGTCTTCCTAGCTCCCAGGAGGTCCAGCCCTGACCAGAGGACTGCAACTCAAGGACTGCATAGAGATTCCTCCCCATTATTCTTCCCTTACCCCTCTTGCTTGCATCCTGGCAGAAACAAGCTCCAATGTTTCGCTGAGTTTTCTTGCACTCCAATCTTTAGCTGCCATGGTTTAAAAAAAAAAAAATTCTTTGGTGGTTATACTACCATTTTCAGAGGAAAAGCCTTTACTAGTGTGTGACATGAAAGGACAGAGCAGAAATTGCTGTCCATTAATTTGCTGCTACACAGGGCTTACACTGGAATCACTGCATCTTCTACACTCCTCCACTCCACACAGGTCACTCCAGGATCATTTCCCTCTAACAGCAGTGACCTTAATTATCCTTAAAGGAAGCATGGGTGATGAAAAGGCTCCTCTTTGCACTGAAAAGGGCACGTTACCAGATCCAGCCTTGTTGACGGTGGAGCATGCTATGGGTAGAGGCCCTGAAGTTGCACAAGTGCAGCGTCAAGGTTATCTTTCAGGTCTGGTGATTTCAGAGTCTGTTTCCTGTAGTTCTGTAAAACTTGAGAAAAAAGCATAAGGCTTTTTTTGATTCTACCATTCCTGCCATGTAACACAAAATGGCAAATTTCTTTAACATATCTGTCACCTGAGGAAGAGTATTTCCAAGATTACACCCTTCATCATTAATAGTATATTTTAACATATACTTTTCCTGCTTATCAGCAGACATGTTTCTAATTTATTAACTGTGAACTATTAATACCTTTACTATTTATCTCTAACTACGGTCAACTACTCTCAAAGGGGAATTCCTGTAGATACAGGAAAGCTTGTTCCCTGGGCTAAGCAAAGACTTCCTAGAAAGGCTCTGCTGTAGGTTACAGCAGTTTTACAGCCAGAATGGCATGGTCACAACCTACAAACAATCAGAGAAAACATCATATTTGTTTCAGCAACAGACTTTTACAAAACAGAATTTATAAAAGGAGTCAGCCAACATGTGACAGATACACCCAAAAAGACTGCATCAGTAGACACACAAAAAAATTGTGGACAGCAACAAGTATTTGAAGATCTCCATTCCCACCTGCAGTCCCTGCAGCTCCACAGCCATCCAGCATGAGCTAGAGAACTTTCTGGAAAGGCTGGGCCACTTGTCTTGCATCCCCCATTTTGGGCAGTAGTGACACCAAGCAGGACACCAACAGCACAGGTATATGCTGAGTAACACAAGCAGGTTATATTTTTGCTCCAGCTTCTAATGCACACAAGTTGACATTCAGTCTCATTATTCAACAGTAAAGCCATGTTGGGCACCTTATAAATTTTTCCCTCCCCATGCTCCAGACAATGGTTTCACTGCTGCTGACTCCTTTGCCTGTATATTCCCTGTGGATTTGCCATTTTTAGATGGAGTACAGTGGTTAGCTGCTTGATGGACTACAAATACAAAATACCTGCTTGTTTGACCTATGCTTTAGCAATTGTTAAACAAGACCTCCTTTATGTAAGACACCATATTGCAAGAGGAAAAGTCGCTAAACACCCTTTGGGAGATGGAAGGGTGAGTTGGATTAGATGAGAAGAAAAGGTGCTGATGTCAACATAATTTCATATTCTTAACCTAGTCCTGGGATCAGTAGTGAAATTTTTCATTTTGAAATTGTTTCATGTCACGTGAACAAGAACCATGCCTCTCCTAGAGCAGCTCTGTCCGTCCATCTCTTAGGTGGTTGCATGTTCGTTTAAGATGCAGAAGCAGCTTGTGACTGCAGCTGTTTGGTACCAGCTGAGCAGGCAGCTGGCAGTCCTCCCCAGGTGCCTCCTTGGCAGAAGGGAACAAGAGCAACACGTGCAAAGAACAGAAGCAGACAGCAGGGATGAGGCCCTCAGCATCCTCTGAGGTACCTGGTCACTGGCACTGTGCTCAGAACCACTGTTGGACTCAGGATGGTTTAGAAGCTGACATGGACCGTAGACATCTAAGCGATTTGTAAAGAAACAACTGAGCTTCTTTCCACCACATCACAGTGAGCTGCATAGAACTCAGCTGCTGCAGGTGAGGAAGCAGAGCCCCAGCAAAACTTCACACACAACTGTTCTCATTCAGTAACATCAGGGCTGCAATCCTGAATCAGTGGGAGAGAGGGACTTCATCCTTCTGTCCTCCAGATCAGGGGGGAGGAGACAGAGACCCTATAGAGCAGAAGGCTCCATCTCTTTAATCTGAGTACATGATGGCTAAGTAAGACCTGAAAGAGAAAGGACAATTTCTTGAAGACCGTGAAAGCAGGCTGTGGATCCTTCTGGAGAGGGTGTTTCCCATTACATTTCTTCTACAGTGTTCCAGAAAGAAATCTTTTTTGAAGTAGTCCTAAATACATTAAATGCTCACTTAAAGCTCAAATTGCTATTTGCAGCAAGAGTTTCAGTTTTCTGGTGAAGATTCACTTTTTTACCAGTGCACAGGGAGGGAAGACTAGTTTCTGATACGGTGACTGAGCATCACCTGTAGTCTCATTTGTCCTGTGGATAAGATTACAAGAAAATTGACTTTTGCCCAAATATCACATTTTATACCATGAGTCTTAAACAATTCCTTACATAGAATAGTAAGCAACAAATTGACTACTTTGCTGGTACATAGCATGTTTGAGTTCTGCCAAGTCTGAACAGCACATAGGTGTTTGTGAAAGACTCCAGGTACCGTCCAGAATGAGTAACAGTATGCCAAACCCTGGTAGGATTCAAAGTGCAGAAAGTGGTTTCTAGGAAGATAGAGTAGGTAATCTCTTTCCTAAGAATCTCACAGACAAATTAACAAAAACTAAGCTTTGGGAAAGGTAAACAACAACAACAAGGATCTATGGCTCCTTGGCCTCACAGATCAGTCACTTCTGTAGCAAGTGGCACAAAAGAGACTGTACAGAGCAGTCTGTAGGACTTAAATAGAATGGATCTGTAGGGGTAGACAAGAAAGCAGCTACACCAGCTAGGACAGTAGCAAAGTGTTATCAGCATGGGGAACAGGGACAGGGCAGTGTGGCCACCAAGGTCTTCACCTGTTCGTTGGCCAGCTGACTCTGTAGCTGCACTGTCACCAATTACCTACCTGCTCCACACAGGTGGGGATGTGGAAACAAGGAGGCAGAGTAGCTGATTTTTTAAAATTATTTCATTTATTTATTTTAATTCCAGGCTGGCCTTAAATAAGAGAGCCCTGATAGTCTCTGCAGGACAAGAGAGAGCACACACAAAGCCAGCCTCGCTCAGACAGACCCATGCTGGTCTGAGCTATGCTGCCATCCCCACCAGTGCAGAGGACAGCCAGTTTTCTGCACAGGAGGCAAGGGTGAGCAGGCCAAGATGGCACATAACCACCTCCAAATCATCTTGTCTTACTGCCTGTGATCATTACTTGTGGTTTACACACCAGGGCACGGCAGAAGCCATTGAGGGATCTCCTCGCACAAGCACTGCAAGCTTTCATTAAAGGTTAGGATATGCCCTGTTTCCATACGTCCCTCTCAACTGCAGACAATATGGTATCACACATGGGACCTCCTGGTGGCAGCTTCACCACCACACGGACCACACTATGAAAACAAAGAACAATCCTTGTGTTCTTGATCAAAATATCTTTTAACTCTTTTGATGCCAACAGAGGTGGCATGGCAGGTAAGCCATAATTTTGTTACATATACTGCAGTTTGGTTAAGTAGGTTTAAGAAGTGGGAAGAAATGGTAAGGATAAGGAAACAAACTTTCTCTCCTGGTTGGCTCCCTAACCTTGGAAAGCAACCTAGGTTATATTGCAGCAAAGAACTCAACAGAAGATGCTGGAGGAACTACCATAGGCTGTTAGGCTTACATTCAGCTAATGCAAAGCTTATGCCCACATAAGTGGTGAAAGACTGGCACAGGTTGCCCAGAAAGGTGGTAGATGCCTCATCCCTGGAAACATTCAAGGTCAGGTTGGACAGGGTTCTGAGCAACCTGATCTAGTTGAAGATGCCCCTGCTCGTTGCAGGGGGGTTGGACTAGATGACCTTTAAAGGTCCTTTCCAACCCAAAGTATTCTATGATAATCCCTAGATGCAAAATATGACACAAAATGAGATATTATTTACATTTTCTGACACTTTAAATGTGGACAGCTCTGAAGAGCTTTTTTTTTAAAAGGGCAACAAGCAGGTAATGCAACACAATAAATAGCATAGCTGTTTGAAAGCCAAAGCTCTGAGCACATGAGCACACATGTTTTTACGTAGATTGAGGTCTTGTAAGCACCAGTCTGCAAAAGACTGTTTATAGCTGGTTTGGGTAAAACCCAGGCAGTGGGGATAACTTGTTCCAGTGAGAGGGAAGAGCTGCAGTGCAAGTGTCAAAGGCAGAGAGCTTCAGTTGGTGGTGTAGGCAGGAGGAGGTGCTGACTCAGGGAAGACTTTCAGATCCATGCAGATCTACCGATTTGCCTGCATTGCCCCTCTTTCCCAAGTTCAGCTGTAACCCTTTCTCCCAGCCACCACGGCACAGCTGCATTTCTTGGGAGGTGGAACAGAAAACAAGGAGGGTAAAACCCAGCAATCGGAGCTGCAGAAAGAGCTGGGGGACACCCCGGCCCCATCCCCCTTGCAGTGCTGGGTAACTTCTGAGCCTGCCTGAAGCTGAAGTCGTCTGGGTGCCTCACAGGTCTGCTAGCACAGGGGCACCCTCTGCACCAGTTACCGTGTAACACCATGTCCTCCAGCAAAGGGGCTCTTAGCTCTTTGGCCATTAGGGGGGAGCAAAAGCCCACAGAAGTGCAGGGAGGCATCACTCAGCAGAGCCCTGCGCTCCCCAAAAGCAAGAGCATGCAGGAGGCTGGCTGTGCTCCATCCTGAGACTCCTGAGCTGTTAGCTCTCCTCTCCTGGAGGAGCAGGACCCTCAGGTCCAGGGAGAAGAAAGGATCCCCTGCTCCTTGCAAGCAGTCCATCTGTCGTCTTTCTGCTTCCCCAGTCTCAGGTTAGCTGCCTTTCCTTGCAAGAGTCACCCACACAGGCTGATACAAACGGTTTAGGGTTTAACATCTGCACAGTACCAGAAGAAATACTCCTTCCTTCTGGAAGGACTCCTTCCTGGAGTCTCCTTCTCTGGAGATATTCATAAACCTGCCTGGACGTGATCCTGTGCAACATGCTCTAGGTGATCCTGTTTCAGCAGGGGGGGTTGGACTAGATGATTCCTTCCAACCAGAGGTTCCTTCCAACCCCTACCATTCTGTGATTCCTTGCAGCTCCCCGAATGGCATTTGACTGGCAGTCATTAAGAGCCACAGCTCAGCAATAACATCTCTTCCTTATCCTGGCAAGATACAGACATGAGGGCTGCTGCTTATGGCTGTACCAGACCCTCACCGTACAGTGCTTTGGCATGGTCCTTCTGAAGGACGTGTATGATGATCGACAAAACTGGCGATCTGAAAACAATTTTGCATAGAGCTAGCCAAAATATTGTCCCTTGATGCACATGTACTCTAAAAGACGGCTTCTGGGAAGCACACTGGATGAGACTGCATTCCTCCTGCCAGGCAAGATAGCCATTCCCAAACAGGACAATACCAAAGCAGATCCACTGAATGGGAGGATGAGGACCCTCAGAAAGGACTATTTAGAGTCCTTACTGGTGCTTCAAGTTATTTTGTGCTCTCTGACCCAGTTGCTCTTACCACGGTGAAACATCTCCAAAGAAAAAATAATGTAAGAGATAGAAATGTCCTAAAGGGTAAACAAAATGGTGATGACATCAAGAGCTATTAACCCAAAGATGTCATAATCTGCAATCAACCTTTGGATGAACACTATCACAGCTCTAAGCGAAGGGTTACAAATCCCATATGAAATACCAATGACGAAAATCACCTCTAAGGAGCTTTCTTGTTGGCTTTATGGTAGCATGTACCATTTACAAAATCTTTTGCTCTTTAAAGTCTGAATGTAGGCCAACTGGTGTTTGGAAACAGTGGTCAGGACAAGTGCATTAAGTGAGCAGCTGAGATTTTGCCTAAAGTTGTTATGTCTTCAGACTTAATTCTGAAGGCAAGTTGAATACACATGCAGAATTCTGAGAACCTGAGATTAGCAGAGAATTTGTCAATTTAAAATCATCATCATTGTTTTCACAGCTGAAAATTTAGAGGCTGAAGGACACCAGTCTGAAAACCTAACAAGTTCTTGAACAAATGCATGTACAAAAATCCTACCGAAGGACTTTGATTAAGATTAAAGCTATCCTTTAAACAACCTGATCAGCTACATCTTCATCACAAAAGTCACAAAGCTCAGGGGGAGTTTAAGAACATCTTCAGGCAAGCATACATGCACCTATTTGTGTTTTCTGAACAGTTCATTAATGAGAGACTTTGTACAAAACAACATTCAGAAATTTTCAGACAAAACAGGTTTTGGGCTTTAAACAAGAGTAGAATAATCCATAGAATGAAAACAACATTATTGCATTAAGCAAATTGCCATCGTGAGAGCTGTTGCCTACGTTGGTTATGGTGTGTAAGAGCTCTCCACCTTGCATTCCCAAACACAGAAAGTGCCTTCTCCTTTGCTAAGCCAAACAGAATATCTTCAGGGTCATTCACACAGCCAGACCTTGCCGATGACTATGTCAGCCCCTTTCCACTTCATCATTGTCCTCATCCAAAGCCCAGTCAAGTCATCTGTGCTTAGAGTTAGTAGAAGTTACACCAACACAAAACATAATCTCTTTCCTCTGGCTTAAGCCTATCAAGGCTGCAGAGTCTCAGTCTATTTGCCAGTCCCAGACAAAGTTGAAAGAGCAAACCAAAAGTTTAGCACTTTGCTTTGTAAAACCCACTGGCTACAGAAGTGGGACTAAAATGCTGTTCCTGTAACCAGATCAGAGTGCTTGTTTCTGCCTTTTCACAAAAATAGAATAGAATAAAATAAAATATCAGCATTCATCCTACTTGATGCTGTCTCAGGGACTATTTTGATCCCTGGTAAAGCTTTGCTTGCCACTGCCAGCTAATTGCCCTTTTTTTTTTTTTTTTTTTTTTTTTTTTTGCAGCTTTTTGGAGAACCCCTCAAGAAAGGTCTTTGGAAAGTCCTGCTAATGAGAGCCTATGCTCCTTCATCTGGCACTGAACTGGTACAGTCAGAGGGTTCCCTGGTTGGCAAGATATGACCTGCAAAGGAGGATTGTCTTCAAGCATTTGGTTCAACATTTTGTTTATTTTCAGTCCATTTACTGCAAGGCTTACTGTAATACAACTTCCCTGATCAGACTCAGCCTCTTAAAATATAGGTGTTCCATTTACTGCTGGGCAGCCCTGACAAACCATGGATGGGCTGTAGTCCAAACACTGAGCTGTGAAAGGTGTCTGCGTGCTGCCAAAAATGTCTGCAGCTGTTCCTTCAGGTCCTCCCTGCTTCCTGACCCAAGCTACAGACAGGGAAAGGATGCTCCATTTGACTTGGAGGAGTTAAGGCTGAATGAGAAACCAACTTTGCATCCAGAGCTGAGGCCTGGGGGAATGCACATGGGTCTGGAGGTGGGGGTATTATAAAAACATCTTTGTCTTGAAACAAGAACATGGCCCTGAAGGCCACCTTAGCCAAACCTGGGACAAGGAGGCGGATGTTTTTACTGTTAGGCAGCTGTGGGCAGTGGAGGGCAGCAGCACAGCACACAGCTCACGCATTGTTCGAAGGGCTCTTCTCCCTGCCGGCTCCAGCCCTGTGCTACTTGTAACTTCCCAGCCACGCTGCTCACAATTAATTATTTCAGACTTCCTCTGAGGCCTGATCCTAATGCAGCTTTTTTTTTTTTTACTATCTGTACTTACTCTCAGCTTTGTTCATTCATCTCCTGCCAAAATATGTCTTTAGCACCATCCCTCACCCGGCTGATCCAGGGGGCAAGTGCAAGAGAAGAGAGAGCAAAGCAATTAATTTTTAGCATCACTTCTTGACAATCTCTGTCTTTTGTTCTTGGTGAGGCCCTCAGCTTCTTGCCAGTTTAGTTTTAATGAAAATTAGCCATTCAACCCTTCTTCCCATTTAGTTTAGATTTTTAAAAGACTGGCCTTAGTAGCAGTCCACGCACTTCATTGGCAGCTTCAGGGCACAGCCATTAATGTTTCCCTACCTAGAGTCCGAAATCCAGCATTACCAATGCTTGAACTGAGAGATCACCTCACCCAAAGCTTTGCACGAAGGGCACTGAAGCATAACTCCAGCTGAAGCCTCTGTTGAACTCTCATCATTGGGATTATAACCCTGAGTTTACAACTTGCAGAGCATGTAATGTTGTTTCTATTTTACAGTCTTTTTGACAAGATATGCAGGTTAATCTGTGTTGCTTTCAAGAACAGTTTAGCTATTATTCTTCCACTACTTGACACACTTTTCTAAGATCAGACATTAGATATAGGGCTGCCCTTACCTGTGTGAACACCACCATTCTGTTTTCCATAATTCCTCCAAGTTTCCTCATTCTCTTGGATTTCATAAAACCAAAATTCATCTTGTTTCCTTTGAACTATCATTCAATGGTTCTACATATCACCTTGAGCACACTCACCTCTTCACAATCAAGCAGGATCACTCTAGTCTTCCAGGATTACCAATTACAGAAGAAAACTCCCCTCTGCAAAGCTCTGTACTGAAACTGCTGAGCTTTTACATCAGCACGTGGTGTGGTCTCAGAAGAGCTTGCCTTACAGGAATGCATATAACTGAATTCAAAGGAAACAGGGACTAAGTTAGTCAACTACCATAACACTGGTACATATTTATTATTAAATAATAACTCAAAAGTTTTCTTTAAGATTAGTACACAGCCATTACCACTATAGATACCACCAAGGGTAGCTGCAAGAAGGAACTAACCCCAGCTGCATCCCACCTAGAATCTCTTACAGCAGTGGGCAGAGTGGCCCTGCTGGGGTAAACAGGCTCAGCTGGAGGGTGAGAGGCATCTTATCCAGTAGCAGTCCCTGAGCAAGAGGGAAGAGGCTGAGAGAGGAAGGAGGAGCTCCCTGAACCCCAATAGACTCATCAGCTATTCAGAGCAATTGGCTGCCCTCGAAGGCACGGTGCCCAGCTCCTGGCCAGCTGGCTGGTGCAGGAGCAGCCATGGTGTGTAACATCTCCCTGGCTTTTACAAGCCTTTTAGAAGCGCTTCCAAAGCATGGCTTGGGGGAAACCATAGGTCTTTCTGTCATGTGAGATCATGCCTTGCTTGAGCACCCAGGAGAACAGTTGCTTTCCCTTGCACTGCCTTCAGGACTTGCTTCCTTTGCTCTGCAGGTGAGCAGGGACTGCTGAGAGCATCAGGGCACTGCATGAGCTTCTCCCATCCTGTGGTCTGGCTGGCCCTGACAGGGAGGTGCTGCTCTGGCAATCTTGTCCTCGCACTGGGCTACCTGAGCCTCGCAGAGCAGCTGGTCCTTCCTGCACCCTGGATGGGGTGCCCGTTCATGTGCCCCCCAAGCACTCCGAAGATGATACACATCATGATCTCAAATTTATGCTATATTGTTTCCCTCTGAAAGGCACCAAACCTGATTTAAAAGCCCAAAAGTGTCAGTGAAGCCACTAAAGCCTGCCAAAAATTCATTGCCTCACCGTCCAAAAGTTTTGCCCTATTTCCAGGTGGAATTTCTCTCTCTTTCAGTACCAGTAGAGGGCAGAGATCACCCATGGAGCTGCTGCTGCAGGGTCCCCGCACAGTGTGACCAAGCAGGCTTCTGCTGCAAGCTAACCCTGTGCCACCACGCCTGCTGTGCTCCACAATTCACCTCCATCTCCCACCCCTGCCTGACAGCGCTGCCTAGGCAGGACAGCGGGAGTGCTCCTGTTGGGTACTGCTGGTGGCTTGTGCCACATTGTCCCCCGTGCACCTTGCTGGGAACTCGTGCCAAGCTTAGCAGCTGGCTTTTCTCTGCCAGGAACGAGGAATGGCAATCTGCAGACTGATGCTGGGAAGAGCGGCACTTTATTTTGGAATATCTCTTCCTGCATGTTGCCCCTTGGGCTGCCACCACGGTGGCAAATATCCACTGCCTGGAGTAACTTATAACTCCTGCAGCCTGAAACACTCCAGCCCCTGCAACACAGCTGGTGAGCCAGGTAGCCCCCACTGCTGAAATACAGCTCATCCCTCCAAGGAAACCTCCCTCCTCAAATAAATTAGGGTTGGGAACTTTGCACCAATCTGATAATTCTCTGCTCCTGGGAAACAGGGATGGTTATCGGGAGTGCTGCTGCAGGTGAGAGTGGCTGGGGCTGAGCCATGCACAGGTCCCTGCATCAGCCAAAAAGAAGGGTTTCCTGGCACGGAGGTGCTCGTTGCTCACTGTCATTTAACGATGGGGTGAGTCAAAATCATCATCTTTGCAGAGCCCGTCCTCCTCCAGGCTTTCCTCCCACAGCGGGAGCGATTCCACACTCACCTGCAGAGGGAGACAGCTCCTCTCTATTAGCCAAATTTTGTTGACACAGTTTGATGCCACCACCTTACCGGACTTGAAAAACCAGCTGCAGAGCTGACGTGGCCCTGCTGCAGCCCACGAACAGGCTCTCCAGCAGGGATGCTGCCAGGGGAATGTGTGAGGACCCTCCACATACAAAGGTGCTGGTCTCCTACAGGACTTTGCAAACATCTAATAAGAAGCAGCTGCAGGAGACCAGCATTTGAGGCCGTGCCAGGCCCCACTGTGTGCTCCAGCAGTGGTATGGCCACTGATGCTGGCCTAAGAGCGGGCTTGCAACAGGAGCAGCGTGAGTATGCGGCTTCACCCCTTCCCTGTCACTGGCAAGGAGCTGCTCCCAGCAGAGGTGCTGGCCCCAGCCCAGGTTTTGGGCAGAGCTGCACGGCCATCACCTGGAAAACACACTCATTTGCAAACCCAGGGTGTCTCAAACGCTGGGATGGCTCCCGCTCACGGGGTTGCCATGCCTCGTATGTTGAGCAGGTTTGCAAGGAGCTGCCGGGGCTGGGCAAACCCGAAAAGCTGGCTCGCATGCGCCCCAAACGCCTCCCTGCCCGCAGAGCCACTTGGGGCCCTCACAGGGAGTTTTGCACGCAGTAGCAAGAGTGCTGGTGTTTCGGCATCCTGCTCAGGTTCCCCGGTGCCTTGCCAAGAGCAAGGCGGAGGGGCAGAAGGCAGCTTTGCACTGTGCAAGGCTCTACTGGGAGTGCAGCTCCGGGGTGAGGCTTCCTCAGTCCTCTGAAAAGTATTCACTCATGTCCTGCTTTTCCTTGAGGGGGAAGAAAGGTTTGTTCCCTGCTTGCTGCCTTGTAAACCACAGTTTTAATTTCCTAAGCTAAGCCACAGCCCTACCTGCCCACCTCCGTGGCTGTGACAGGGGAGGGCACACGGTACCTGAGAGGCACCTTGCCCAGAGATCAGGTACCAAGCTGAAGGCAGAGCTGCCTGAAGGATAAAACTCACCTACATCCCTTCCCCCATCAAGGCTTTTAATGTGTGTGACAGGCTACTCATTATTCATAATTGAACTTAATAACTAGCTTAAGGCTTTGTTATACTTTCCTTCTGTATTCAATACTGAAAGAATAACAAGGAGAAAAGTAAAGAGAGCAAGCTATGTGTTTAATAGGGAGAAGATTTACAAAGGACAGGAATAAAGCTGGAAAAGCTAGAGGAGCCCTCATCTTTAATGAGTATATCCAAATACTTCCAGAAAACTACCCCTATAACTTAAAGAATGGCTCCTGACAGTTTCTAAGCCCGTATGCAGCTTTTCCTGCAGAAGACTCTTTTTACTTCAGGGATGCTTTCTGAATGTCCACTTCTTACTCAAAGGATCCTTGGGCAGGTTTGTGCTTTACTCTATTAAAAGTAGTTCTCAATAAATTGTTGAATCAGTTTAAATGCACTATATATACATTGACTCCCTAGATAGATGTGCCTGCTAACTCTGCTATGCATTTGGAAATGAAAGTAGTCATGAAAAGCTCAAGGACATAAGGACACATCTGATAGGAGACAATATGCTAATGTTGCCTTGAAATTCTTTCTGAAACTGTAAACAGCAACAAGGCAGTGTCCTCAGTAAGTTAGAAAATAGACTCACGTCCTTGTAAGTCCACATAGTCTCCTTGGGTCTCAAACATTTCTCTCTGCTTTTTTACTTGCAAGCAAAACAACGTGCAGGTCTCTGGCCCCATCAAGCCATGCTGCCCATTTCCTCTGCAGTGCCAGCACTGGTGATCTGCATCTGGCCTGGAGGATTTTGCTGAGCAAGGCTGACGCTCGTACCCGCTCCTGCAGCTCCTCCGAAGCCAGAAATGACTGCTGTGGGGCACAGGCTACTGAAGCAGGCCCTCTCGCTTTTTTTTTTGTCACACAGCCAGGCTGGGGGGGTAATGGAAGCAAGCCCCTCAGTTGGGGCCTCAGTTTGCAAACACAGTGCATTTGTCCTCTCACTGTTTTTTCTTCTCTTTAAGTTCAAAGCAATCTCATGCTGTCACCAAGCCACAAGCTTCCCAACTCACTTGTTATATTCAGCCTAATCTAAATAGGCAAACTCTCATGTAGGCATCATGTCCCTCTTCCACCCCAGAGATGACAAAGAACTGAGGAAAATGCCCCACCCCCACCCCCTTGTCCACACTCATCTGCTAGGAGATGACAAAAAAGCCACCATAGTGCAACTGGCAATAGGTAGGCATGCTGCAAAACTTGTGCCAATATATTTTTTTTTCTTCCCCAAAAACCCCCTCCAAATTCCATCAACCTTTAATTTTCAACTCAGGCAGAAAGGTGCCAGGTAGCCAGTGTTTCTACCACTTTTCTACAACCCCTGCTTTTCCCCTACTATCTGTTAGAAGTTCACCTTGCTCTGATCCTCCCCATTCCTCACTGGGACAATTAAACTCCACATCCTCAGCCCAGAGGGCATGAAGCCACATGGGACTGCTACAGAGCAAGACCGATGGCTTGGGCATCCCAGGAGGCAGCAAGAAACTCCAGGAAGAGCAACTTCTGCCATGGGATAGTTAGAGGTCCCAGCTTAGGTCTATGGGCTCTTCTCATCCGTCCTCAATAGCAAATGAGAGTCTCATGCAAAGCCACCTTCACTGGAGCCCCTCTGTAAGCTGAGGGTTGGGGAGCGATGGCAGCACTGCTGAGCCTCAGAGAAGCCACTGAGTAAGGCTGGGCACTGTCCCAACCCAGAGCATCCCAGGAGCCCAGCCAAACTGCTGTTGCCAGGCTGCCTGTGACAATACACCTTTCATCTGGAAAGGGAAGCACATGCAATAGCAATCAAGAGCAGAGCGTGGAAACACCAGCAAGGGCAGCTGTGGCAATGAGGTTGCTCTCCGGCTTGTGCCAGCACTACTATGGCCCCAGCTGAGAGCATGGAGCAGAGCCCTCAACCCTTGGCATGAGCCATCACCAGCTGGACCATCAGCCAATGCTACAGGTGGGTTGTGCAATTGCACCCAAGCATGGGTTTGCCTTAGAGCTCAGGGTGAGTAGAAACACACGGGTATCGCTCCATATCATGTCCCCAAGTGAGGCAACAGTATGTCTGTTCACACTGAAATGAGCAGGAGTTTGTTTTCTTCAGAAAGAACAGAGCTTGTTGCTTCTATAAATGAGCTGTATGGCCTATTGCCTATGACCAGCTCCCCAAGCTACTGACTGCTATTCTGTTGTCCTGGTACTTGCATCTGTTCCAAATTCTTCTTTTATCACAGGTTTGGAGACTCTATGGGCATGGGTGTATGTCACATGCTGGCAGAGGAGGGAAGACACTGCCTGAAACCCTGTGGGAAGACCAAAACAAGTCGCTGACAGAGGTTTGTAGGGATCCAGAGGTACGTGGAGACCGTAGCAGCAGTGAGAAGAAGAAAAAGCACCTTAATCTTGCTTGAACAACATCCTGAGAGAACTGCCACACAGGGGAAAGAATATAACTTTATTTTTAAAAAAAAATAATTTAGCTTAAACACAAACAGGATTGCAGAGGGTTGATGGAAGCAGGAAGAACAATATTTACCCACAGAACTTAAACCAGACCAATTTCATTCTCTTACAGATGATACTTTCAGTGCCCTTCCCTGTCCGCAGCTCTACTTCAGGTCCTCACCTGCACATAAAGAAATCCTGACTCCTGGGGCGCTTGGTAACAAGGCAGAGGAGAAACTGTGTCTGCCACACATGAAATGCTATTCCTACCTCCACAGCCTCCACGGAGATCCAAAAAGCCAGAAGAGCAACACCAGCATCTAAATCAATGTGCAGTAAAAAAGGAACAACTTGTACTCCTCCCTGGAAGTCTACCTACCCATGCCCCATTCCCAGCATCCTGGCCAAGTGCTTCCACCCATGCCTGAATTCGCACCCCCACCCACAGGTGCTGTGCACAGAGGTGTGCACGCAGGACTGTGCAATAGTCCTCCCTCCCCCCTCTCTTCTCATCCAGACCTGCTGATCTTTCACGTCTCTCCGTGCCTGCATGCCGTACATTTCTTGGCACAGCAGCAGTTCGTTTCACAGTGATGGGATGTGCCCTGGAACACGCTGAGCCACTACTGCAATTTCTTCTCTTCTGTGAAGTGGCCTTTCATGCAATTGCCATTCTGATACACAGGGCTGGCCCCCTTCCTTCTGCACCACACCACGGATTTGTAGAGGACGAATCCAATACTGGCCAGACACAGCAAGAGAAGAGCCAAGATGTCCAGGCAGAAGTACTCATATAAGGAGAGGTCGTATACAGCAGGGCGAAGATACGGTGCCCCGTTGTGACGAAGGATGTACTCCAGCCAGTACACTGTCCTGTTGAGAGCATGCATCGGTCTGTCCAGGTGCAGAGCTGAGATGAGCTTGGCTGCTTTTCTGTAGCTGCAAGGAAAGAAGACAAGAAGTTACCCTTCTGACAGGAGCTTCACAGCTGAGAAGTGGTCTGAGATGTCCAGTGGTGCTTTCAAGTCCCAAATGATACCTTGGGAGAGTGGCAAGTTTCTTCCATAATTCTCTTCTGGTCTGCCTCTGAAAGTCACTCTGATGGCAATCGTTAGCCATGGCAGCACAAGCCAGAGTGCATTGTACTTTGTGTGTTGTTAAAAAGATTGGCAACTAAGCTCCTGAGTCCCTGCTTGGTGGGTTCACGTGGATCGTTGCTTTCTGAGGAGAGGGGACCTCACCCAGCCCCAAGCAATAGTTGTACACTTGATGACTGGCCAAATCCTTCAAGGTACTGAGTTGCAACACCTTAACAACGTACACTGTCAGTAGTTGAGAGCTCCTAATAGCTCACAAACAAAAAAACCAACCAAACAAAAAAACATTAAGCTCTCAGACAGCACTTCTAACAGTAGCAGTTCCACGTGTCCTGTGTGACAGGGAGCCTGTGTCACAGCGGGAGCCCTGTGTCACTGCTGTGGAGCAGATCTAGGAAAGGGAAGAGTACCTGGCTGTCAGAAGGAGCAGACAGAGCACAACCTGCAGTCCACTGCCTGCACTAACTGTTTCTACAGAAAGTTGTTAGGAGAAGACCAGGGAGGTCCCAAGGTAAGGCTGTGATCTCACTTTCCCTGATGACAGGCTGGCATTAAAAGGAGAAGAGATTTGTGCCTCAGCATCTCAGAAAGCTTTCTAAGAAAATTTACAGTCAGAGCCAAACAGGACTAGATTACACTAACAGCAAATGCTGGAGTATCTCCTCCTGGACCACATCTCAGGACTGAGGCACTAACACATCTGGCCAGCTGAGCAATGCTTCCAACTCTGCTTGGTCCAGAAGACACCACAGGCTACATAAGTAGGGATCAATACAAAGACATGCTCATCCCTACATACAGTCTGCACCAAGGAAGAGCTCAATGCTTCTATATGCCTCACCTGGGGTCAGAGATAACTGTGATGATGGCCTGGTAAAGATCCTCCTCTTTTACTCTGCTCCAGTCCATGAGGATACCCATGCCCTTCGCCTGCACTCTGGTCATGATGTCAAACTGGTCTCCATAGAAAGGAAATCCCACCACTGGCACACCGTGATAAATTGCCTCGAATATACCGTTCATCCCGCAGTGGCTGACAAAGGCTTTCACGTTGGGATGGCCTGCAGGCAAAGAAATGGCAGCAGGTCAGTGCCTTCCGCGCTGAAACAGGGCTACTGGTGGCTTCCTCAACACATAGCATTGATGTATGTTTAGGGAAAACCAGGCATGCTGAGCAGAAAGGATGTTACCATCTGGGAACACACCTGGCTTTTGGCAGCCCAAAACTTGCTGAGGAGGAGGAGGGAGATAGGGACCAAGATGCAGCTTCACACAGGTGTTAGGCGAGGACCATGTTTTGTACAGATCAGGCTCACAACAAGAAACAGACTTAGACCCACACAGGTGCTGTTGTCCTTGTACACCCTTGCTGTGGTTTGGGCTCAAGTCCAGGGATGTTGCTAGCGGCGCACGCACACACACAGAGCCCAGCCTTACCTAGCAGGTCGTTCTGGGGCAGCCACCCCATCATCAGTGTATTCTCACCCAGGTTTCTTGGCTTCTGCCCAAAGTATCTGTGGGAGGAGAAAAAAAGGGAAGAGAGATACACAGAGAACAATTATAAATTCAGTCAGGTCAAGAGATGGAAAGCAAATTCTGTGTTTTGAGATGAATCACACCTCAACATTGATTTTCATCCAACTCAAATTAAGAGGAATCCCATTCCCTCCTCACCTCCACACCACCCTCTGTGGGAGACGAGCAAACGCACCAGCCATCTTCTCTACCAAGTCGCTCGGGAGAGCTCGGATCCCGATGCCAAAGGAGACAACAACAACACCTGCATCTGCTGCTTCCACCCAGAGACGCAGACCCTGTGGGCAGAACACACACAGCTGCCTTGAAGTCTTGTTGGAGAAAGGCCCTTCCCACTGTTGCCTCCGCCAGTAGAAAGTTGTCTATGGAGAGGATGAAGCCAAATCCACCTGGAGCACAAAGCTACATGGTTTTCATCAGGCCACAAACTCTAAAACCGCTGTGATTTCTGCACCCAGCCAGGCAGAAATTATTTGAGCACCTGCTGGGCTTGGGAGCTTGTGGGGAGGTGTCCAAAAACTTGCACTTCATAGCACTACCTCCTGCTTTGGAGGTAAAGCAATTACTGTTTGGCAAGCAGGGCCCACATTGGAGCAGCCAGAGCAGAAAAGGAAATTGGAGTAAAAAGAGGAAGGCTATTTTCCATCACCACTAAGGCAGGAGGCCTGTCAAGGTCTCTATCTGTAGGCTGACACAACAGACGAAACATCATCCAGGCACGGTCAGGAACAACATCTCGCCAGAGATTCCCCACAAACTCTCCAATGTCGAAGGCTCCTGGAGGTGGCAGAAGGTTTTGCCATCTTGCAGAAGACTTCTACCCATCCTTGACAGCTACTCACAGATAGCAGATTTAGTTTTTGGTCACTAGGCAGAGAGGTAGCTACAGCTCCAGCAAAAACCACAATTGTTTGTCCTTCGTTTAGAGGCTACCTACAATGCTACATAAACAGGCGTGTATCTAGAACAGAGCCTGCACTTTTTTTTCAACCAGGGCCAGAAGGCTGCAGGGAGAGGAAATCAGCCACCACAGCTCCTGTGGAGCAAACACAGACTATTCGCTTTTATGCCAGGCTGGCCTGAGCCTATTTCTCATTGCAGATTCTGTCCTGCTTCAAGTTTCCCATGTATCACGGTCAGGAGCATTTTAGGGTAGTTTCATAAAATCTACTTTTGAATATGAATACTTCATTGAAATAAACACTGTAGAAGAACATGAAGGGGAAAAAAACAGTTCTTCCTGTTATTAAAGGAAAAAAAATAGGATTATTAATTCAGAGTATCTTATTAATAGCAGTCTACAGGTTGGGGGATCATAGTACAGAAGAGTTAAAGCACGTTTTAGTGTTAATCTCTGGGGATATTTGCCCTTTGTTGTATACTTCAGGGACTCAAAACTATCTTTGCAGAAATGCTTAAAAAGCCCTAAACAAACCCAACAACCAAGAACCAAAAAGTTTTCAACTAAGAGATTTTGGTTTTTCCATTCTCTTGAGTTTCACATCCTTTGAGCAATACAACCACTAAAACTGCTAAAGAAGAGAAAGTGCTAGTTTTACTTTCCTAAATAAAAGTACAATGACTCATAAAACAGATGATTCTGTTATCCATTGTAATTGTGCCTTAACATTTGACTTTCAGAAACAGCATTGAAGTTGCTACGGAAGCATGGTTGACCACCAAGAGTTCTCACCATCTCTCAAATACATATTTGTATTTCCCCGAGTCCTAATTAGAGGAACTCACAATCACAGTGTTTCAATTATGAGGAAATAAACACCTTAACTACATAACTCTGCTCCAGTTCAGATGGGAGATTCCTTAAGCTACACCTAGACCTACAGAAGCCCGCTCTCCTGCTGGCATCCCGTAACCTGGGTACACACATGCCTGCCTGCTAGCACGACAGCCACCGCCTACTGCAGGGCTCCGGACTTATCTCCATCGTTCTTCCCTTAGGCGCCCTGGGATGAGTTCTGGAAGCTGCGAAGCACATGAGTAATCCCACAGCAAACAACTCCCTTCTTTATAAGGCAGGTGTGTACGTGGCCAGATTGGACCAAGCCAATGTTTTGCAAGACCTGTGAGGTAGCCACTCTCTGACACAGCTTTTGGAGCACCCTACATGTGTTGCATTACCTGCATGCCGTGCCACATGGGAAAGGGGGATGTGCAGCCATACACATCTGGAGAACTTCTGTTCTAAAGCACCTGACTTCACTTTTTCCCTTTTAACTGGAAAAAAATTGGCACCCAAAAGTTCTTCTCTATTAAAGCTGCCATCAGAGATCTTGACAGGCCTCTAACCTTACCTCTGTTTCAGACCCTTAGTTGGGACACCAGGACAACCTGACTGCCCAAGTGTCATTATCCAGGTCTATTTCCCCTCAGTGTTTGTAAAAGTGGTCAGGCAATGGGAGAAATGGCAGAAATGGCAGACAGGTCCTGCTCTGTTCCCATATTGTCTTCAGTTTGAGGCTCTAAGAGCTTGTCCCTCTGAATTTATTACTGGGGATAGGGAGGTACATGCCAGAGAAAACCTCTGGGATGCCTGGGGAGTTCTCCCTCAGGACTGGACCTTGAGAAAAAGGGGATGATACACTTCAGTTTTGTACACTTTGGGATTCCGCATTGAATTTGCTGAAGGAACAAGCACAGTTCTCCTCTATGGTTTCTTAAGACTACAAGCTCGAGGGCAGAAATGCCCTGCGAGAAATAGGATTAAGGAGGAAATTCTGGATTGACAGAAATCAGTGATGAAGCAATGAAGACTAATTGTTCTTCTCATTTCCGCTTCAAGTATAGGAACAAACTACTCATGATCAAGTCCCAGGGGCAACACTGCCAATTTAGGACTTCCACACACCACTTTACACGGACAGCGAAGCCAAATCCCACTTCAGCATGGACAACTTAATTCTGTATCTTCCCTGCAACCTCACAGTCCTCAGTGCTGCCTGTCTTCCTGCTGCACCCAGCCACCATAACACAACAGCTTTCCAGGCTCCTGGGGTGTCAGAGCATTTACAAGACTCTTCAAAAGCAGATTTGCACTGAATAGGTCCCCAGGTTAATGTGCAATCATAGCTCAAAGCTTTTCTGCACTTACCACTGAGAGGGGCTTTGCAGGCTCAGCAAGGATCCCCCCTGTGAAAATGACATGGGGGAGTGTTGGCCGGGGAAAGTCCAGCACCACATCGTTACAGAGGAAGAAGAGGCTAGTTCCATGGACAAGGTCCAACATGGATGTCTCTGGCTCCACTTTGTGCTTCTCCATGAGACGTTCAAACTTGGGCAGGATGACCAGCTTTGTGGCCACACGAGTGATCATGTAGACTAGGAGATTCCAAGTCCTACCAAAGAAGCCCATCCTGTCTGTCATCAGGGAGTTGAACTCGGGGACATAGGCAATGGGGGAAGTTGCACCAATCTCTGCTGGGAACCAGAAACCAGTGGAGATCACAGCATATTTGACACGGAGAATGTGGGCCAGGATAAAGCCGCACATCTCATTGGGGTCCACCAACAGCAGGTCAAAGTGCTCTTGCTGGAGTTTCTGCAGAAGGGTAGAGTTTCCCAGCACTAGGTCACAGTTTTCCAGGTACTTCTCCAAAAAGGAAAACATCTCCAGAGAGGTCATCTTCCCTTGGAAGACACGCTTTATCTTCTCCTGCACCCAGGCATCTGCACTCTGTGTGCTGAAGATACCCCAGTACCTCTGCATGCGGAAGCTGGGCAGATAGGTTTCCAAATCCCGACCCTCATGAAGTAGCAGCACAGGGTCATGGCCTCGATCAGTCAGTGCCTCTGCCACTCGCATGAAGACTCGCAAGTGGCTGTCAAAGACTATGGTGGGCATGATCAACACCTTGGCACAGTGAGATGGCTCCAGACTGAATGCAGCCACTAGGAAGAGAAGAGCAGCGGGGCATGGTAGCACCTTCATCATTTTCATTGCTGCTAGGAGAGAAACATGTCATTAATATAGTATGAAATGCTCGGTCATGTACTTGGGCAACTAACAACTGGGATTGTAGCTGCAAGCCAGAAGCTCATGAACTGGGAGAAGAGAGCAGTCTGGAGCTCATCACTGGAAAACAAACAAGCCCAACAAAAAAGCATGACAAAAATAATAAAAATCCCCCACCAAAGTCAGATGCTAGGGTGTACCAGGGGAGTTTTCTAGAAATTCAGAATCTCTTCTCTGTGCTGATCTGCTCCTAAGGCTCAAAACCCAGTAGACTGACTTGCAGAGCGTTAGAGAGGGAGAACAGCCGGAGGAGCTCTGCTGGGTCACAGCACCAGCCGAGACACTCGCTGCTCTATCCCTGGTTACCGCTACAGAACCAGCACAGCTGGATTTCATTTCTATTTCTGCCCAGCCAGAATGGCTGGTTCCCTCTGAGCCCTTGATGTCTGTGCAAGCTTGCTGGGAGGTCTGCAGAGCCCGGTGGGAATGCCGAGAGGCACGCTCTGGCTTTAGCCCTCACAAGGCTGGCAAGCCACACTGCTAAGCGCAGACAGGGCGGAAGCGAGCCTGGGTCACAGCAGGACCCTCCGAGAGGAATCGCAATTCCAGAGAGCACAGCAGGGGTCTGGAAGGAGAGCTGCTCCGCTACGGATTAGCCGTGGGAGGCTCCGGGGAAAGGGCTGGGAAGGGAAAGCGGGTGCCAGGATACTGATGCACTGGAAGAAGGCAAACCCAGAAAGCAACCCCAGAGATAACGTGCAACACCCGTGGCACATTGACGTCCCTTAGTCACACTCCTGCGGCCATCGACCTATTCCCAGTTTGGTGAAACACCCAGCATTTCTGTTGTGTAAGGGGTGTTGCTACATCACTGGAAGCGAACGCGCCTCACCCACACCTTACATTATTTTGGGAGAAGAATTACGTGATAATTATTTGGGAACAGTCAGAAGCAGAGCCACGTCCTGAGGACCCAGTTCAGACATGCTAGGAAGGGTGGGGGGGGGGAGAAGTTACAATGGGAACAATTATAAGTGGATTTTGGATGGCCCCACATGCTGAGTCCCAGGGGGGCTGCAGGGATGTGGCAGAGCAGCATTTGATCCAAGATTTTCTGCCAGCCTCTCCACTATTGCTTGATCAATTAAGAGGCAGGAAAGAAAGTCCTGGATAAGATCCTTCTAAATACAATATTCAGACTCCCCTCAGCAGCTAGATATGTCTGGCCAGAGATAGTGAGTGGGGGTGGAGACATGGGAGTGTAAAAGGGCCATACTCTTCCCATTGCTCTCCTGTCCCATGGGAAAGAAACAGAGCAGCTGCTGGCTGAGACCCTCCCGTTTCAAAGGCAACTAGTGCTTGGACTCCCACCCTTCCCACCTAGGGCCAACTGGGTGGCAGGAGCAATGAGAAGTATGAGAAATGCTAGAAGATACCAAGAGGGTGGTTGGACACACAGAGCAAGAGCTCCAGGAGAATGGAGAGAAAGGAGATGGGCTGGAGAGAAGAAAGCAGAAGCCTTGTGAGGAAAGTAAGGATCTGCTCAGCATCCTGCCTCCTTGCCAGTCAGAATAGGCTAGCTCGTGCCAGCCGCGCTGGCCCCCACAGAGCTACAGCCCACAAAGCTGGTCTAGTTCTCAGCTTACTTGAGAGGCCCAAAGGGGATTTATCCTGCTCAGCACCAGGGAAGGCAAAGCATTTGGCTATGACATTGCACAACGGATCCAGAGCACGTGCAGCTTCCAGGGAGAGAGGGAGGGATGGCAGCCCCTTACTGCTGGCCTTCTCCAGGACAGCAGGGACCTCAGGACAGGCTCCATGACAGCAACAGGTATAGGCTTGTCCTGAGGCACCTGGTGGGTCATACACACATGTAAGTGTGTTAAGAGGAGCAGAAGAGGCAGTTTTATATGTGGGGTGGGGTGCTTTCTCATTAGGCGATAAGTGAAAGGTGAAGAAACTGTGCAGGTGAAAGGAATAGTTATTTAAAAAAAAATTGTCACCCATCTTCAGCAAGGACCATGCCCTACCATGGACCTACGTACCAGACATTGCTGAGACCCTCAGCTCTCACCCTCTGGGGGCTATCAAAATCCAAATGACAAGCAAGGTGTCAATCTCACCCCTAAGGCCAGGGGCAAACGCTAACACAGGAGACTCAGACTGCTCTTGGCTGCTTCATCCCTTACAACCTCAGGAGCAATCCCTAAAGGTGCTAGCTCAGGAACCCCTTCTCCTTGCCCAGGCAACAAGGGAGGCTGTAAATCTTCCTGAATGGTGGGAGGGTGCCAGGCTGCAGGAAGGGACCTTTTTTTTTCTCCTACCCCAGCTCAATACCACCAGAGCAAATCTCTGCTCTGTCTGTGCCCAGAGAGGTACCCTGGGCCAAGGAACTAGCTCCAGCCCTAGATCTGTGCTGGATGCACAGGCAGCTTTTCAGCCAGGCACATCCCTGCTTTTTAGTGCTCCTGGGATGTAATGAAGGCATAACTACCAGCTCTAAGGGCAGCACTCTGCTGGCTCCATCTCTAGTTCAGCCACAAGTCACTGCTAGGATCTCAGGATGACAGCAAAGGGGAAAGGAGAAAAGACCTAAATCTTATGCACACATGGGCTAGATGCGGGAAGGCTCAAAATCCACCTGCTCACCCCCCTGCTTTACCTCTTTCCAACACCGGACACGCAGCTACAGTCACCTCATGAGTTTTGCAGTAGGACCCTCCAGCAACGGTGGGTACCGTGGGCAGTGCAGCTCCGTACGCAGTGTGGGGCAGCTGCAGCCCAGCCCTCTGGGTACAGGACCTCAGCTGCCTGCCCCAGTGCTGGGCTGCAGAAGGGTCGCCTTCAACAGAAACCTCCAAACCGCTGGGCACAGGAACACAACTCTGCTGGGAGGTGAATTCACAGCCTGTGCCTCTGCAGAGGTGTGAAATCCAAGTATACAGCAGATCCCACACTAGATCAGAGAGCAGAGCAGACAGAACCACCTCCTCATTTGTGCTCTGAAGTTCCAGGCTAGGGGCTAAATCAGACAAATATTGCAAGAAATAGCACTGCCACTGAAAGGAGAAGGCTTGTAAAGGGAGAACATACCCTTCCCTGTTGTCATGACAAGCGCTTGGTAAAGCCATGCAAACTGGCTGATTTATGCAGAGCAATCCCCCTAACACCACAATTGACACTAACAGTCAGAAGTCAAGGTTCAAGAACACTATTAAAAAAGCCCGTGCCACCAAGGCTTTAAGTTTCACTGCTGCAGCATACAGGGCAGAGCAGGCATCTCGGTAGAAGCCAGGACCAGAGCCTGCTCCAGGAGGGGTGGGCAGGGGGAAGCCCTTGTGTGATTGCCACTGCAGGCAGCAGCATCCCTCCTGCCCTGCACGCCTGGCCACCATCAGCTGCTGGGAGTTTGCTTTCAAAGCCACAGCAAAGCACTGAAATTGAAATGGGAGACAGCAGAAAGGGAGCAGAAAGCAAACATCTCTCAAACTCTCCTGAGAAACCTCTTAGTGGGCTAAAATTTGCCCCTTGATTTTGCCCTATTTAACATGTTCGACATGGTATGATTTTGATATCAATAGATTACATCAATTTAACTTAAGTAACTGAACAGCTACAGCTCTGAAGAAAGATGTTTCTTTAATTCAGGTGCCTTTTATTGGGTTGAAGTACTAAAACCTCTGACAGCCAGCAGTCTGAGCAGAGAAGCCCACGAAGAAAGGGCAGCAAACAGACCTGCATTGGGTTTGTGTGGCAAGGGGTGGTGGGAGGGAGGGGGCTACAGGGATGGCTTCTGCGAGAGGTTGCTAGAAGCTTTCCCTGTGTCTGATAGAGCCAATGCCAGCCGGCTCCAAGACGGACCCGCCGCTGGCCAAGGCCAAGCACATCAGTGACATTGGTAGCGCCTCTGTGATAACAGAGTTCAGAAGGGAAAAAAAAAAAACACCTAGCGGGAGCTTTTTGCAGCCAGAGAGAGGAGTGAGAAGATGTGAGAAACTCTGCAGACACCAAGGTCAGTGCAGAAGGAGGGGGAGGAGGTGCTCCAGGCACCGGAGCAGAGATTCCACTTGTAGTCCATGGAGGACCCCATGCCGGAGCAGGTGGAGGCACCTGAAGGAGGCTGCGGCCCTATGGGAAGCCCACGCTGGAGCAAGCTCCTGGCAGGACCTGTGGACCCATGGAGAGAGGAGCCCACACCAGAGCAGGTTTGCTGGCAGGACTTGTGACCCTGTGGGGGACCCACGATGGAGCAGTCTGCTCCTGAAGGTCTGCACCCCATGGAAGAGACCACGCTGGAGCAGTTCATGAAGAACTGCAGTTCAAGGGAAGGACTCATGTTGGAGAAGGTTGTGGAGGACTGTCTCTCATGGGAAGGACCCCACACTGGAGCAGGGGAAGAGTGTGAGGAGTCCTCCCCCTGAGGAGGAAGGAGCAGCAGAGACAAGGTGTGATGAACTGACCACAATCCCCATTCCCTGTCCCCCTGCACTGTGGTGGGGGAAGAGGTAGAAATCGGGAGTGAAGTTAAGCCTGGGAAGAAGGGGGGGTGGGGGCAGGTGTTTTAAGATTTGATTTTATTTCTCATTCCTCTACTCTGTTTTGCTTGATAATAAATTAGATGAATTCTTTTCTAAGTTCAGTCTGTTTTGCCTGAGACGGTAATTGTTGAACGATCTCTCCCTGTCCTTATCTTGACCCATGAGCCTTTCATTACACTTTTTGTCCCCCGTCTAGTTAAGGAGGGGGAGTGACAGAGCAGCTCTCGTGGGCACCTAGCCTCCAGCCAGGGTCAACCCACCGCAAGACCTCATTACAAGGACCCTGCCCTTTACATCTCTCCCTCTCCTCCAGTACTTTGTATTGGCTAGTTCCTGCCAAGGACCAGAAAACCCATATCCACGGGGCTGAATTATTTCCCTTCCTGCGTCTGAGTCTCTATCCAGCTCTTGCCCACAGTAAGAAGTGTTTTTGCTGTAAACTTCTCAAGAGTTAACAAAGGAGCACAATTCATTTGAAGCCAAAGGGAAAAATGGCATCTTCACTTGGATGCTCAAAACTCTTCCTGGAATAAGAAACCAAAGTTTGCCTCATCTGTTGGGTGTGATCCAGAAAAAACAGGACCATCTGCTACCATCAAGTTGATGACAGCCAACCCAGTTGTGGCTAATTTATGGAAGCCAAAACTCCGTGCAGGCAAGCAGGTATGCAGCTCAGAGCAATTCTGCCGCTGCAGGAAGATGTTGCACTACAAGCAGGAGCTGCCCAGGAGAATCTCTAGTAAAAACCTAGAAGATACAGGGCTGTGTAAACTGAGCAAAGCATATGTTGAAGCAGGGAATTCTAACCATCAATCACATCCAACCCAGTGCTTGGTGGGCTTCCGTGCTCTGGTTTTGGATTATCACAGACAGCTGCTTCACTAGTCACCTGGGTAAATAACACTAACACTAAAATACTAATATTAGTATTCTGGTATACTAATATTAGTATTACAGTATTCTAATACTAATATTGGTATTTTAGTATAGAAAACAATAAGCAAGAAAAAAACCCTTCAAATATAAGCCTCCCCAGGCAGCCTGCAGCCCTGAGATTTTTAAAATTTTGTTTGCACGCAGAGTGAATAGTGCACAGATTGTCTGCTCAGGACACAGTGTCACTTTCTAGCATTTTTCTTTTGACATCCTCATGGCAGCCCACAAAAAACACACAGAATGAAGAAAGCCCAGATCCCCAAAAGACCAAATGGAACAATCACAGCAGTGATCAGGTCAGCATCAGAATAACTCTTACTTTGTACCACACTCAGTGCTACTGCTTCCACGCAACGGCATCATCTATTTTGGACAAAGATTGATGGAGTCCCCAATCAGTTCCAAACTTTTGGGACCTTGGGCCGTCTTCAACATCCTTCTGGATCATCAGAGCTTTATGGAGGAAGCTCTACAGGCAAGATGGGAATCTGTGGGCCAGCAGCAGGTTGGCAGTCCATAGGTCACAGCCAGGGAACCGTGGTATTAAAGAAAATACCGGTCCATAACAACTGAGAAAAGTATTAATAAAGATCTGTATCTCAGCTTGTCAAGACATTTGACACTACAGACATCTTCAAGAACTCGAGCTGGGGGATGGTGTCAAACACCACACATCTGCTTCCCCACCTGGCCTCTCATCATACATTAAATCAGTCCAGGTGGTAAGTGAGATCTCCCCCCACTCCATATCCATGGGCTTCCTGGTTTTCTGGAACAGACGGAGATGGTTTGTGACACCATGATGCTCTGCAACAGCAAGTTCTTCCGGATGGCCATTTCCCCTCACTTGCAACACAATTGCAAGACAGAGCAGCAGCTGGTGTGAAGCTGCGCTCCTTGTGAGCAGTCTCAGGTCTGCAGCATTGAAGCTCTTAAGAACATTATTTGTAATCCCTGGATGCAAGAGACAGAAAGGCTCGGGGCCATTTCCAAATACTCATGTGAGCCATAGACCTTGAGATGAGAGCACATGACAGTTCAGTGCATGTTTTAGTCTTAAGAAGGGGTTATGTCTGTATGACAGTCAAATTGAACAAGTTCTTGAGAAAACTGGAGAGATACAAGTGCACCAAACTTTAGAGAAGTGGTCAAGAGGGGTGGGGAAGAAAAGTCTTCCATTTACTGCCCTATGATTTCAGCTTCTTTCTACAGAGAAGTGCCACATTAAAAGAAAGAAGTCATTAAATACCTCAGAAGGTTGTGAAACCTTGTGTAGGAAGCACTGGGGATTGATAAAGTCCTGACAGACAAGTCCGATCACATTTGACAGAATTACAGCAGTAGAGAAACTAGAGATGAGTCTTATCTTCAATAAAACAACTGACGCCCTCATGTTAAAAAAAAAAAAAAAAGAATCAAACCAAACAGCTCCTTGGCTCTGAGCACACAGGAGGAATGAGACCTGGCTGAGCTGCCATAAACAAGGGTTGAGGAGGCATGCATAGGACGAGGAGGCAGAACAGGAGAGGGAAGACACTCCTGAGATCTAATCTAGAAGAAAACGACGCAAGTTACACAAAAGCACTTTGAAGATTTGTTCAGGTGCCAAGGCTCTGATCCTGCACGCTTAAGCAGATGCTTAACTCGTGCCCTTTAGTAGCCCTATTGAAGTTACCCAGGCTGTTCACACATACATCCTGGCAGGGCCAGGGCCAAGCTGACAGCTGGGAACTTGAACCGTTTCCCTCCTTTCCAGCAGCAGAGGAGCAGTCAGGTGCCTCTGCCATTAGCTCATAAAGTTCAATCCAGCCCTTCAGCGTTCACCCGGAGCGCAACTGGCAGGCGTGCAGTCCCCAGGGCAGCTGCCATTGCTTGCACCCACACTTCACACCGAGCCAACCGCCCGCGCAGCCCACCGACCCCGCGAGCACCCAGGGCAGAAGGAGGCTCCTCGTCGCACGGCATTCGGGCAGGACGGCCGGCGGCGGGGTAGACGCCGCAGCCCTTGGCCGTGCTCGCACCGGCGGCGGCGGGGCGGTCTCCAGGACTCACCGCGGGCGCCCCGACAGGCAGGCACCGCAGACCTGCGGGGCCGAGAGCCGTCCCGGTGGGATGGAGGCTGAGGACCACCGACCGCAGCGCTGCCGGCTCCTCTCGGACCGCCCGCCCTGGACCCGGACCCCTCCGCCGCGCCTGCCCCATCGGCAGCGGAGCCGGCACCCACCTGCAGCGAGTCCCGCTGGGAGCGCGGCCCGAGTGGCGGCACAGAGAGGCAGGGCGCGGCAGTGGGAGGGGAGCAGCTGCCGCCCGCCCGTCTTCCCCTTTCAGGCCGGCCGGCGGCGGGAGCGGGCGGGGCCGGGCGGTGCAGCCCCAGCCCGCGGGCCGTCCCCCCCGCCCGGGCCCAGCCAGGCGCTCGGCCATATGGCGGCAGGGTGAGCACGGAGCGCCGCCCCCGCCGCTCCGGCAGCGCCTGGCAGTCCCCGCGCCTGTCTCCTGCCAGTCCAGCGTGTTAAAAAGGTGTCAAAGCATCTCTCCCGTGACCGGTGCTGGACCCTACTTGGATGCTCAGAGGGCTAGGACCCACTCCGAGGAGGGGAACAGGGGGCTGCACACACATTAGTCCAGACAGCAAAATGTCAAGGATGGCATGCAGGGGAATTAGGCGGCTAGGGACAGTGTCCCAGGGCACCCATACGGGTACAGCACATGCTAGAGGGGGATGTCCTGTTAGTCCAGTTCCAGCATTAACCACAGCTGAAACTGCACCAGTGATGCACAGGGAAACCAGGCCTAAGTGCTCCACGAGGTGCTTCCTTTACACCAGGAGCGCAGCAGAGAGCAGAGACATGGGTTCAGCCTGCCTCGCAGCTGCAAAAGCTTGTGAAGGGAGCAGTTTCTCCCCCAGCGTCAAGCACATGGAAGAGCACATAGCTTTGAGTTTCACAAAGCATTTCCCTCCTCCAGCCCTCATTGCACTTGCTCAGTGAGGTGCTGATGTCCAGCGAGACTAATGCCATTTGTTGCATCTCCTGCTGAAATTTTAGACAGCATTACACCTTCTCCTACAACATTATGTCTAAGGTGGAGGGCTGGCAGACATCATTGGTTACAGGGCAACTGCCAGCCCCATCCACCTGGCAATTCTGTTCATCCCAACCTTCCCACAGATGTATAGCACAAAGGGTAAAAATAAGCTCTGCACCAGGCCCTGCATATTAATAAGTTCCTTTTCCCTGCAGACATGATCACAGAACAGGAAGAGACTGCAAGGGACACAGAAATTACCTCTTTTAACCAGGTATATACAGAATTTTTCAGTTATACCTGCTATTTCTTATACCCATAGGCTGATGCTTCTTAAGTAATATTGCCAGCTGCCATACAGCTATGTGGTAGCAATACCGGAGCAGACCTAGCAAGATATTCTGGTGTGAAGGGACTCAAGCAGCCTGTTTGTCTTGGTGTAAGTAAATATTCTTCCACTTGTTTTCTCCAAATTTCTTGCAGAGTCACTCAAAGCCAGCTTGAGCACATAACTAAGGAGACAAGAACTGGCTGTAGATAGGTGTCATCAGCCTTATCCATTAAACTCCAAGAGACAGTTTACCCCCACCCCTTTCCCACCTGCTATTCCATACCTTTAACTATCAGATCCACTCAGATTACAAAGGCAGCAATCTTTATTTTCTGAGACATTTGTATGCTCACACTTAAAATACCCCCAAAACATAAAAAGTTTTTAAAAATTTTAAGAATTCCAAATATAAGTTCCTGATAAACAGAAAAAAGAGGGCAAATGACAAGTCACAAGCAAGATGATGTTCAAATCCCCAGGCAGAAAATACTCTACTCCCACCTTACTTTGACCTCTAACCTTTAATTCCTTGTAATAACCGTGGTCTCCTGGGCCCCTCAGCACTGTAGCCTAGAATCCTGGCACCAGAGTGATTGTGTAAAATGCTCATTGGAACAAGTTGCAGCTCATGTATATGGGGGTGGCTCATCAAGTCTCATCCAACCCTCAATTAGGTGTCACTGCTTTGCACACAAATGTAGCTTCCTGTAACAAGAGGGTTCTTCTCATTGTCACCCTTTGGGGAAGGAACAGAAACATGGAAATCAGGCCCTGACTAACCTCTCTTGGTGGCTGGCAGTTTCATGGGATAGGGCAAGCAGTTCTCACAGCCCACTACCTCGTTTCCCAAACATGCACTACTACCACTGCTCAGTTCGTACTGGCTACGGGCTCAGACGACTGCTTCACAAACTACAATTAACTTAACCCACCTAACAGGGGACAAAAGTGGTTGGGAGAACCATTTTCTACCATATGTGAGTTGCAGCAGAAATAAGGAGGCAGTCACACCAACTGCAGGGGAAGCACGCCCTCCTCTCAACAGCAGTAAGCCCTATTATCTCAGTTGCTCATGAAAACTCAATTTAGGTTGCAGGTTACTGAACTTGAGGCTCCCCATACTGAACACATACTTGTAGCTAACACTTCAAACCTTACAGCACCAGGCTTTATTTGCCTTAGTGCTATGGGGAAACTGGCATTTAACTTCTTGAGAGGGACTTAACAGATGAAAAACAGCTCAAAGAGCAAGTGGTCCAACCCAGAAAAAAAAATTTAAGGCATCAATGATACATTCATCTCAACTCCCAACAAGTTGCATGGCACATTGCTGGGAGTAAGCATAAGCTGGCATGTTTCATGTTCAGGGAGATCAAAGAGTAATGCCACGCTGCAGTCAGAGCCTCTGAAACAAGATCAAAGTAAAAAGCAGAGCTAAGTAGGAAAGAGGGCTTTATCTCCTCTGCCTCCTTACCCATTCCCTCCAAGCCAAACATCACAACCTCCATGCAGTCAAGTTTCTGTACATCTCCACTCCCCAGCTACTTCCCAATGAGAGCATTATCAAGAGCACCACAGCAGTGCTACAGACCTTTGCCTTTCTGACAACAGCCCCCAACTTGCAACTGCACACAATACAGCTACTCAACTACTAAAGTGTATTGAGACTCTGCTTCTTTAAGTACTCTGGTTAGTGGCCTCAACAGGAATGGAAGGAAGAAGGTAGAAATTTATTACAAGGTGAAACCATAAAAGAAGGAAACAGAAAAGAGGAACTCTGTCACAATGCAACTGTGAACTTGAAATATCAGGTGTGGGTGAGGATTACAGCCAGAGGGTTCAAATCAATCATTGCTCATACAGTAACTAGCCAAAGGCAAGTTACAATACTTGCCATTTCACAGGTATCTGAGTTAAAATGCTGAAAAAGAAGTGGGAGGTTAAGATACAAGAGAATGATTTATCTTTCTTCTACTAGATGGGCAGAAAACTGAAATGAAAAAAATCACTGCCAGCCTTTTAAAATAAGACTGTAGAAAATTTAAGTCTTGGAGGTCACCCTAGTGGTGCCGATAACACCAGCTCAAAGGATGGTTCCAAATTAGGGGCCTAAACCAGAATTAGAAATAAAAGGGGGAACATCCAACCATTCTCCCACATGCCCACACTGAAGCTGCCTGCCCCACAATGCACTAGGGGAGGTAGCATTCCAGGCAGGTTTGACATCCATAATGTCCACATGCCCATCCAAGCCATTCTGGTGAGCAGATGGTTTATAAATTCCCAAGGAAACATTCTCAGTCACTTTCAAACTTGACAGAATTAACTTGGGTCGATATAGTGCCCCCACGGTAGCTGCCTCGTTTTTTCTTTGTCTTCTCATGGCGGAAAGATTTGCCTTTAGTGAATTTCAGAATATTGTTAGCCTTCTCACCCCAGTCGCCAGCTGCTCCTTTCTGTGAGGGATGAAGGGGGAGAGAAAAAAGAAATTCAGGGCAGTACTCAAGAGAGTAATGGCAATGCTTTGCACTTCATCCTACCCAGCAAACACCAATACTTTAACACAGGAGCTGATACCACTCTCCCACACACCTCCTGGCAGTGCTCACACACTTCCTAACAGCACCTCCTGGTGGAAAAAGTTCCCACCAAAAAGAACTGTTCACACACACACCAAGGCCACTCTGCCAATGTCTATTTGCAGAGGCCAAGCGTTACCGCTCTGGGCGCTACCTAGCCCTACCTTTGCTTCAAATGAGTTATCAGCAACACGGGCATCCAGCTCAATCTCTTCTTCCCTTACGCGGCGGAATGGAGAGGCTGGCTGTTAAAAAGAAAGAAAACAAGATACAGTAAGTGCATACATGGATGTTATTCCCTTAGTGACAACCTCCTTCCCTCCTTGTCCTCCAAATACGGACCCTCAATCTTGTCGCCTCAATCTTTAAGTGTTTCTCATTCATAATTTTTCCCCTTCTTCAGATCAGTCAGCTCAGGGACGCTCCTGTGCAAGCATATCCAATCAACCTTTGCCAGAATAATATTATGCACGTATGTGTGCTCCCTAGGGTTGTCCAGACAAGGTTCAAGTGCTTGAGGAGGGAGCAAAAATACAAATAATCCTGTGGGCCCAACCTCCCCCAAAAACCCCAAAACAAGCCTACTTGTTCAGGAGGCAGAGATGCCTCTCCCACCAGCCATCACAGTCCGCCCTCACTCACCCGTTTCACCTTGGGCACTGTGTGTGGTGTTTTGGCTTTGATCTTTGCCTTTTTACTGTGTGGTGTCTCTGGCTCCTGAACATCTTCCCTCTTCTGTTTCTTCCCAATCGTGCCTGTTAGATGTACAGCAGTAAAACTTCAAAGGGAGTAACTGCAGTGTTGGGAAAGGTAATGGCATCTCTCCCCAGAATGCAAAGCCAGTGTTGACACAGGTGTGAGAATCAGTCCCCGCATTACCTCACCCAGAAAACATGCTATAACCAATACTAATAGCCTTTCTGGTTCAGCAAGGATTTTGCCCTCCTATCCTAATGGATAAAGATACTTTTGTGGAATAGGGTACCCCTATATTAATGATTTAGTGCACTTGAAAAAGTTCTGTTGGTTAAAATTTGCCAGTTCGTGGAGTCACACAGTATGCACTTGCACACATCGGTAGTGCATTCAAAGTTGTTTTCCTCCTGGAGGGATAACGATTGAGATTGTGCACTGGGACATCATCTGTGGTGTCCCACTCAACTCAGACAAGGTCCTCCAGCAGTCTGCCTTGCTGTCACTAACCATCTTGTACATGCACAGATGGCAACTGGCAACAACTGTACAGAAAAATTACTTAATGTTACCACAAATTCCGTTGCCAGCAGATCTGCAATACAGACAAAAAGGATCACACCAGATTAAAAATCAGCCCTTCCCTCTTAGTACTGCACCACATGGCATAATCTAATAGCATGTAGAGTTTAGACTGAATATTGTTTAGGAAATGCTCCCATTCATGCTTAGCTCAGTAACACTGCCTGACAGACCCACTTCCCAGACCGCAGGTAATACCTCCATTGACTTTTCCAGTCTCTTCTTCAGAGCTGCTTTCACTGCTGCTACTGCTCCCACCAGCTGGCTTAGACTTCAGGTTGTTTGCTGCTGGTGTGGATGTTTTTGCTTTCCCTGTGGAGGCAGCAGTCTTAGCATTGTTCTGTGCCCCTTTCCCTGCCTTTTTGGGCTTCTCATCCTCTTCGCTGGAACTATCAGATGAGCTGCTACTACTACTAGAAGCAGCTGCCTTCTTCCCCACAGTTGCTTTTGCTGCTCCTGTAGATTTGGTGGCTGGTTTCACTGCTGGCTTCTTTTCTTCTTCACTGCTTGAGCTGTCAGAGTCAGAAGTGTCTGCTTTGGGAGCTGGGGTAGAAGGTTTGGACACTGGCTTACCCACTTTGCCAGCTACCTTAGCTGGAGTGCCTTTCTTCTTCTCATCCTCAGAGGTATCTGAATCAGAGCTACTCTGTGCTTTCTTCGTGGCAACTTGTGACTTTTTTGTTGCAGGGGTTGCTGCTTTAGTTGTGGGCTTCGAGGGGGCCTTCTTTTCAGAGCTATCAGAATCTAGAATGGAAAGGAAAAGAATAATGAAGGCTAAGCCCCATTCCTTCAACATGAAGCTAACATACAGATTCGATATTGATACACAGTGCACTTCATTAGCTGCTTGAAACAACACTGCAATGGGTATTCCTGTCCAACTGCACCCTCATACCCTGCCTAGAAACACAGAGGTCTGAGCAAGCAAGATGTGCATGTGGAAATTCTCTCTCCTTTTCTCCTACTCCAATACCTGAGCTGTCTGAGGAGGAACTGGAGTCTTTCTTTGCTTGTCCAGGCTTGACAGCTACTTTTGCTGGTTTGGAAGTATTCTTGATCATGGATTGTTTAGCTGGGAGCTTACTCCCTACCCTCTTGTCATCTTCAGAGCTAGAATCTAAACAAACAAAAAAAAGGATGTTCTTTAAGTTTAAAAGCTTCTGGTGCAAGTTACTTTAGTAATAACATGTCTATAACTCATGGGGAAGTGAAAAGCAAAATGGGTTGTGGCCCAAGGCTAAGCCTGTAGATAACTGGCAATATGCAGCATTTGAGGAACACTTGGAACAGTCAAGAGACAGCTTTCTTTCCATGTATCTTTCCTGTGAGGAAGTGGAAACAAGTAGTTTAAGTTATTCACTAATGCAGGCACAAAGAAGCAGATATTTGGAGAATAATGTTGGAGAAGAGGTACAGAATAAGGGACTGGAGAAAGTATAGATATTACCAAGAATAAACTCAGGGAGAAGAAACATCGAGACAAGAAGCTATGTAGTAAACATCATAGAACAGGCGAGGAATTAGATAAAATTGACAAAGCAGGGAAAATGAGGCAGCAACAGCACAGTATCTTATTTTTGCTTTCTTTTTCCTGTATCAGATGTGTTTAGCAGCAGTCCAAGGATGGACTGGAGACTCCTGTGTACAAATATGCCTTTGTACTGTGTGTCATAGCAATCTGGAATGCTAAGCCTGATCTATTCCAACATTTCTGAGCACTAATAACAGTAATCAAAACCATGTCCATTTGTGAGAAACTAGGCAACAAAACCAGAAAACACAGAACTCCTGTCACTTGTTGAAGGGTCACACATCTACAGACAGACAGGCAGCTGTCACTCACAGTCACAGCTGTGGCACCAGAGATGTTGAGATATAGAACAGGAGCACCTTGAACTTGGAGGGGATAGGGAACTTACATGAGAAATACAGCACTGCAAACTTTAAAGCTGATCAACAGAAGATACAAAGCACACTGTGCCTATTTCTGGGGTCATATTAGGATAAGGCAGCTTTTGAATCTATTTTGAACGTGGTATGGCAATAATATTCTCCAGTTTGGAAATTTCTCCCAAACACAATGGGATAACAGAAACCAAAAATCTTAAGACACAGGTCCTCAAAAAGTGCAACCATTAACCTTCCTGGAGAAACCCGATACACGTGACGGCCCACCCTTTCCATCCAGCAACACGCAGACTCTTCTGCACTTGCCAATGGTCTTATTGGTGTCTTATGGTCAGACTCCATTCTGCGTAGGAGGCTGCCGTGCTTCAATTTCACATCTTGTTAGCTATGGAGACCGTGATGCTTTCGAGCTCATACACTAAGGATCTTAGCAAATACACCACTATACAGTAACCTGGCCAATAAAACATTAACACAAAACCTCCCTGTATTTCTTGAATTACCTGAGTCACTGTCAGAACTGGATTCAGCCTTCTTGGTAGTCACAGCTTTGTTCTGGGGGCCAGGCTTTGTTTTAGCTACTACTGCTTTGCCTGCAAAAGCAAGTTTAAAATTAACAGGCCACATCCGCACCAAACCTTTGTCCCAAGATCCAAACCTCTCCAGATGTGAAAAAACTCCTCAGTGCACCAGCCATTCAGCCGGCACATCAGAAGCCAAGCACGGATCTGGCCAGCTGCAGTAATGGGCCTGGCTTGTTCCCGCTAAACTGGATCCTGATGAGTTTTCAAACCAAGATGAGCAAAGTACTCTAACCTGCACACAGTTTGGATCCACAGGCTGTACACAGTGTTGTTTGGGACACCTTCAAAATACTGAGCTTCCAGAGAAGCAAACAGCAACATAGACCAAAGTCAAATGGCTTTTTCAAGGAAATCAAGACACTACCAAAACATTGTCCACATCATGTAGCACTTCCTCTGCAGCCTCCTCTCCTCACAACATACCTGCTCCTCCCTTTGGGGGCACCTGCTCTGCCTCATCACTACTGTCTGAAGAGTCACTGCTCTCAGCCTTTTTTGCAGGAGCCTTGGCAAGGACTTTCTTTGTCTGTGTAGCTTGAGGAGGTGGTACAGCACTGTACTGACCTATGAAGAGAGACACAGCATTCAGATGCCTGCATGACAATGCGAGCAGCACAAGATGTTTGTTGTAGTTAGAATAAAGCACTTCTGCTATTTGGTTTTATTTATTCCCTTTCTGTAGCTACAAAGATACTAGCTTATAATTTGAAAGGTTCCACCCAGCCCACTGCTACCTCCTGTTTCTACTGTGAGTTTAACTCTCCTCTTGGGGTTCAGCTGGCCCAACCATCTCTGCAGAAGTTTTCTCTGCACTTTTAGAAAAATAATAGCTTGTGTTTCCAAACTTTTTCAGAAAAAAAACCTGATTGCAACTGAACAGACCTGGGTACTTCACAAAAAAACCAAAAAAGCTTAAAGTTCTGCAGTTACAAAGTAACCAAACCACCGGCAAATTACTTCCCAAATCCTGGCAGCCAGGAAACCTGCAAGAGCAATGTACTTAAGGGCTACCTGAATAGAAGACATGCAGCAAACCAAGCCAGGCCTGTCACAATCTCTCTCACTCTCCATCCCTTGCTGAGGGAGTAGCTGAATTGTAAGCTGAGCCACAACAACACACATGAAAAGAGCTGCTGTATTTCTGGTTCAGGATGCCGCCACCAGCACCACCTGGAACCCTGTGTGGAGCAAGACTTGCCTGTGCCCTGCATATGCTTCTGCTGGGACAGCAGGACTAGCAGAAAGTATCCTCCCACGTAGCAGCAATCGTATTTAGTACTTACCAGACTTTGGCTTTTGTTTTGCAGGTGGCTTTTCATCATCTGAGCTGTCAGATGAGTCCTCACTACTGGAGCTTTCCTTGGCACGTTTGTTTTTCCCTGGACGTACTTGAGTGGCTGCAGGTTTTGGCAGAGGTGATTTCTTAGGAACAGCCTTATCACAAGAAGGAAAGAAATACACATTAAAAAAGGTTACAGAAATATTGTGGGGACAGCTGGATGTGGATCTTGTTTAACTCTATGCCTCACTTAAGAGAGCAAATTTTGAAGACAAAGGGGGAAAGATTAACGAAGATTCTCAAATGCAAATTTTAGGAAACACATGAGTATCATGATCTTTCTGACCACTCTGCTGCTGTTCTCTGCTGTGTGAATCCCTAATGAGGAGCTTCTCTGACTAAGGGGCACAGAACTGACTGAAACGGTAGCAACTGCCACTTGATCAAACACAACTATGATTATTTTTGTGTTGCGGAAAACATTTTTAAACCCTCTCTAGTGGAAAACTCAAAGTTACAGATAGCTAAGCACAAGAGAGTCATGCAAAAGTGAACATATAATGGAGACTACAACACGGTTATGACACAACAAGATGTTTTCCTGTAAAAGGAAGGAGCAGAGGAAGCAGTAAGGAGTTATTAGGGAAGAAAGGCAGTGCATGGAGAGGTGCTAGAACACATAATCCCTCTGTATAAAGGAGAAGGAGGTGTAACAGCTACAAATGCTCTGCTTAGCATCTGTGCAGTCTGTGCTTTCGTCTACACATTTCACAGTCCCTGCAAGACAGAGATACACCCAGTCTTACTAGAATTCTACAGTGTCCACGAAGCTTTTCATGGTCTAATTTACCTTCTTCGGTGCAGCCTTTTCTTCATCAGAATCTTCACTACTGCTGCTACTGCTTGCTGCTTTTCCATTGACCACTTTCGTGGCCGCCTGGGCAGCTTTACTTCCTTTTGAGATAAGTAAAAATGGACATCAGAAAAAACGCTATGGTAGATGAGGGGTAATTACATTCAGCATAAAGTATCATAGAGAAAAAAGAATCATAGGAAGCCAATAGGGCAGATTAAGGCAGAACTGCAAAACTGTTTTTTTTTATCCTACTGCAAGCTTAGAGAAAGTTTCCAGAAAACTGTCCATTCTAGCTCATCCAAAGTTCCAGGACTAGAGGCTAAGTAAAGATCTTCCCTGCTCTTTGAGGGGAAGCACGACTTAAGCAGTTACAGTATGCAAACGATGCAGCATTTGGGACTAGATGTTTTATTTGCAATCAGTTCTACACCTCTTCTGTGTCAGAAGCAGACTGGACTGGAGCGCAAATGGCAGCGACAGCAGATTTTCAGACTGCTATGTTAACACATATGCCTTTGCATGTAAGTATAGCCCCTATCACTCCTCCTCTGGCTTTTTTGGTTTTGCGCTTTGACATACAATATACAATAAGAGGTACCCGATTTAGGTGTTGCTGGTTTTGGTGGCTGTTTCTTTGGTGCTTCTTCATCTGAGCTGCTTGAGTCAGAGCTGGAACTCTCTGCTTTCTTCTGAGGCTGGATTTTCGTTCCAGAGCTGGAACTCTCTGCTTTCTTCTGAGGCTGGATTTTCGTTCCAGCTGGCTTTACCATGGGTTTTGCACCTTTCTAAAGAACAGGAGGGAAAACTGATTAGCCTTTTTAGCCTTTAGGGAAAAAAAAGGAAAAAAAAAAAAAAAAGAGGCTAATTAGTGGGACACGTGCAGAAACAGCTGTCTTTCAGAGAGGTTACCATTTTGGCTTGGAAAACTCTCCCTAATCGTTAGAGCCTGAAAATCCCTGGAAAGCAGTTTTGCTCTGGAAAACCTCCCAGCAAGCCCATAGGAGACTTCCTTTGCTCCTCAGTCTCCAGTTCTGCATCCTGAAAAGGGGGCAGCTCTGGGGCTGGCACTGTTCTCTTCCTTCTCCAGACCACACTAGTTTGAAGACTGAAAAGACTGACAGGGCAACTCTGTTGGTCTCCCTTAGTGTACACTGACATCCTTCTTCCCTATACTTCTCAAGACCATTACTGCAGCAAGAAAAATGAAAGAGAAGATTCTCTTTTTATGTCTACATGTATATGTGGAAAAAGATCAAATTTATTTTAGCGACTGCAAATAAATCTTCCTCTGCAAAAAAAGCGCTGGCAGTCTTAAGATAAAAACAAGGAGCAGACTTGGATATGAAACAAGGTGGGTGCTGGACATGAAATTAATTTTTCATGGGACCAGTCCAAATGGCACACCATCCACTACAGAAATGTCTTTTTACATTGCACCTGCAGCAGTCTAGGCACTTCACCATTCAGGAAAAGCAAGCCCAATTTCAGACAGAATTCTGCTGGTCAAATTTGCTATTATCCATGACTGTCAAACATGCATTAAAGAGGCTGGAAAGAAAAGCCAACCTTTGCTGGCTGCTTCTCCTCCTCTGAGTCTGAATCATCACTGGAGTCCTCGCTGCTGCTCCCTGCCTTCTTGGCTGCAGGAACTGCTTTTGCCTTGGGCACAGCTGCTGCTTTAGCTGCAAATAAGGGATAGCATACATCGATAATAAGTTAATTCACAACTTTCATGTACCTATATCCTTCACAAGTGTGTATCAGAGCAAAAGAATATACTAAGGTCATTAAATCATGACTGAAGTTCATAACACTGACTTTGTTTCTTAAACAGGGTGCAGAAGACGACCCCAAAACGGGTAGGCAAGAGGATAAAACCAATTCTAGATTTTATCTTTGTCACAAAAACATTGAAGAAAAACTTCTATCACCAAAAAGGACACCCCACCAGGAAGGCGTCCTCACAAACTGAGATAACATTAAATGGGTCTGCACACCTTCCAGCTTACAAAAACCCACTGAACAAGTGCAAACTTCCAAAGAGAACCACTGCAATGCCGTGTTAAGGTTCCAGACACTTTGCTTAACGTGTTTTAGCCAAATCTACTCCTTCCTGGTTATTGATTGTTTTTTAATAACATGGAGCAAAATAAATCATTCTGCCTTGAGTTATGTTTGCAACTGTCCTTATCAAATAAAAATCAGATCTAAGTTCAAATTCAGCCTTAGGATGGCTCAAGTTGAAGACCAGTTTTCTTTCTGTGTCTCTCCCTCTCCCTGTCTACTCCTCTCCTGCAAATCTACTGCTAGACACACACAAACTTGTGTAGACCGCGATTAAGGCAAGGCATAAGAACAATTCCGGATCAAAAGGGAAAAATACAGCTCACCACATACTAAAGTGCAGTGGAGGGATGTATTTTTTGATAGCGCTAGGATACCAGCTTGAGAGAAAGGAGTGTAGTAACCTCACACAAGCAGCAGGTGAGCAAGGATGCTTGACGTTTCTCTGGAACTTGAGGATGCCATGTACATCTGCTCCATGTCAAACAGGTCATGGTGCCCAGCAATACAGAGGAGCCTGATAAATCCTAGCCATGCATGAGTTTTGTGAAATTATGCATATTTTAAATGTGAGAACACTTACAAAACCCCTATCAGTTTTCCTACAACAGGAAGATGAGAAACCATTCTTTAAAGCTCTCAGTGAAACTGAGAGTCCCTGGAAAATAGCATGGAAAAAAAAATCATGAGGTCACTACCTCCCATGAAGAGGGTACCAGCCCAATCTACACGCATTAAAAGACCAATTTTACTCTATATTTAAATCAACAGGTAGTCTGAATGCGCTGAAGCAAGTAGGAGTAACTCTGCGGAGATATCCTACCAGTAGGTGTTTGGAAAGCAGAATCTCAATATAGACGAGGTCATGGAGGTGCTACTTCAATAGCACCTTCAAAACTCAATACAGCCCAATGCCTTCACCAGTCTCAGCCAGAAGAGACAAACTGAATGGCTAAAACCTTCTAGCGGACACAAACCGCGATGTGTTTAAATTGTAAGTGCATAAAGAGATCATCTTTAGCTAGGATGAACGTACCTTATATGTCATGGGCAAAAGACCTGCCAGAAACAAGATAGGCCAATACAAACCCAGTCCTTGCTAGTTGCTGAAGGACCTCAGATGGGCTGCTGAAGCTGAGCTCTATATCCAGGTGAGAAGCCAATGTCAAACACAACCCTGGCCTGCCCTACGGCCACTCACAAACCTCACCTGGTTTCTTGGCTGGGGGCGTCTCGTCCTCCTCACTGGAGCTGTCATCGCTGCTGGAGGACGGCTTCCTCTTCGCCTGGGGGCCGTTGGGAACAAGCTTTCTCTTCTTGGCCGCTGGAGACCTACAGGGAGAAAGGCTGAGCTGGGGACTACGAGGCGAGGGCCGGACGGCAGCTGGTGCCGGAGGGAGCCCGGCAGCGCGGCGGAGCCCCCCCACCCCCCGGTAAGCGCGGCCCCCGCCGCCGGAAAGGGACTTACTTCAGCCAGTAACTGAAGATGTCCAGGAGGGAGGCTGCGTTGGGGTCCTGCTCCTTCTAAACCAAGAGAGAGGCCGCGTCAGTCAGTCAGTCAGTCAGTCAGCCAGCCAGCCAGCCGCCCCGCCGCCCCCCGCCCCGCTCACCGTCGCCGCCTCCTTGGCGAAGGCGCGCGCGGCGCCCTCGAAGCGGTTCTCGCGCAGGAAGGCGAGCACGAAAGGGAAGAGGTCGCTGGGCACCGCGCGCCACTCCGCCATGCTGCCCCCTTCGCCACGTGCCACCTGCGCGCACGCGCGCGCAGCGCCACGTACCGAGGTGCGCACGCGCGCGCACCTCCTCGGTTCCGCCTTCCCCGCCATGTTGGCCCGGGCGGGCCTGCGGTAACCGGGAGGGGTGTCCCGGTACTCGGCAAAGGCAGCCTGCTGGCGGGAAGGGCGCCGGAGGAGGGACCCGAGAGGCACAGCCGTCCTCCTGGCGTGAGGGGGTTTGGAAAGGTCCCGCCCAGTGGCGGCTCCCGCGTCTGGGTGAAGGCACCCGGCAGGGCGGGAAGGCTGCTTGTCACGCAAAGGCAGGCTTAGGGCCCGCAGCGGAGAGGAGGGGGGATCCCGGGACAATCTCTGCAAGGAGACTCGGGAGCGTGCACATGACGTTAGAAGAGGGAAGACTTCAGTCCACTTAAGCCTTTTCCTCCACCTCAGTCTACTCCTAGTTGTAATCCATTTTAAATATGATCACTGAAAGGAGAATGGTAGAGAGTAGAAGGAGCGTGTTTCCTCCATGGAGGAGAATGAACTGGCAGCTGTGGACAACATCAGTGCTGGCAGTGTCCTCACCAACAGGGTACAGTCCCACACAGCTTGAACATGGCAGGCAAACCCAAAATCAATTCAACAGCAGTCCCAGAAGGGTGAGCTATGAACCAGGCCTAGGAACCACATGAGGAATCTATTCAGGAGCAAAGGGAGATGGTGCCAGAAGGGCTGAAGTAAAAGTAACACTGTGAGTCTAAAGAGACTGCATATGAAATGGTGCCAGAGTGAATAGGGTTACTTACAGGTTTTAAAGGCATCAAGGAGGTGAGGTTAGATATAGGGCTTGAAACAGGTACACCTACCAAATAAGACAGACAAGCACTGAAGACCCACACCTGAGCTTAAATGGAGCTCCTGGGCCTATGGGCAAAGGGTGGGTATGAAAGCCCCAGGTGAGGCTTATGAGGACAAGCATGGCCTGTTAGCCTACTCAGGACCCTGATAAGGGGGAGATTTCATTCAGCTGTTGTGTATTGCTGTGGCTTTAAATTAGTCATTTCTCTACTTAAGTCTTTTTTTCTCTGAAACTGAAGGTTTGCTCTGATGAGTGCAGTGGTTTGTTCTTCTCTTTGTGATAAGGCTTTTTTAATTATTGTTATTATCTTCAATAGAGTGTACCATAAAGCCTGCTGAGGGCAAAGGAAGAAGGGAGGCCTATGCTGAAAGTCCTGAGTTAGGGCTTCCAGGTTCAAACAAGCAGTAGTAGGTAGGTAGTGTTATGCTCTTGACATTTTCCCTACCTAACCCTTTGCTCTTAACTGTCTCCAAATACTGCTTTGTCCTGCTGCGTGGGGGTTCTGTCCCTCTTGTATGTAATTAGGTAGTGCCTGCTGAACATGCACTTGGGCAGGCTCTGTGCCCAGCAGAGCACACCTGTTGCTGGTGTCTCTGGAAGATGCCATATTTGCACTGCTGGGGAAATAAAAGCAACTCATATAGTGATAGATTGTACTGTAAGATTCTGTTGTTTGGTACAGGTGCTGTTACCTGTAGTGTAGAAAAGCGATGTTCAGCTGAGGGCTTGTTAAATATGTGTACTTTGTTTTCAGATGCCCCTGTTATGTATGGAATAACTAAGGGCTGTGTTGCAGAAAGGAAACTGTTTCCAGGAACCAGTATTTCTCTCAGTTCTTGTAGCTTCCATCCACAGTAAGCTACAGCTACAAGCTTCATCTGCAAAGCTCAGCACAAATTCTGTGCTTTTGTCTGTATCAGAAAGGAAGAGATGCAGTCATTGCTGGTAAACTGTCCTTATTTTAAGTCCTGCTGTCTGAAGTAACTGCTGTGTGGAACCAGGGAACTTACTGGCTGTGTTTGCTTCACTGGCTCACTTTGTTTCTCGCCTGGTCAGTAAGCATTTCCCTCTCCTGCCAGGCCTTTGCCAGTTAGGTCTGCTCCCAAATGTTGTGTGACTGCTGCTTTTCAGAGCTGTGCAGCTGTCTCTGTGTATTCCCCTGTGTTGTGTCCAGGTGACCTCACAGGGCAGTAACCATGCAAGGAAAGCTGTTTTGTTCTTGTATTCCCCAAGGCACTAGTGGGAGATCCTGGGATCAAAAAAGCAAGCAAATTCAACTGATTTATGCTACTGCTTGTGAATGCTTTTGCTTCCCTCACCTACCTCTCATAGGTCTTTTCAGTCCTTCCCCTTGGCTGGCGTTTCTCTTTCATTAAGGCTGCAGGGAGAGCTATTCACCTCAGAATAGAGCATTCCCATGAGAGGTCTCTGCTCTTCCCACTCTTTTTGCGGCCAAGAAAAAATGAAGAGAGATGGCATGGGTATTGAAACACTTACTGACTCCTTTCCTTGTTACCCCTCAAAAGTACCTAGCAAAAAAGAAATGGCCCCAGAAAGAGCAATC